>NW_012101476.1:7423707-7443978 GCF_000951045.1 Mandrillus leucophaeus
GGATTACCGGCACATACCACCATGCCCAGCTGATCTTTGTATTTTTAGTAGAAACGGGTTTTCACCATGTTGGCCAGGATGGTCTCAATCTCCTGACCTCGTGATCCACCTGCCTCAGCCTCCCAAAGGGCTGGGATTACAGGCATGAACCACCACACCTGGTTGGAGTTGCTTTTTTTAATTAATGGCATCTTAGGGTCCAGAAAAGTGTGGTCCAAAAGATGAAACGGAATGTTAAAGCATAAGGAATTGCACTTTTAACATGTTAATTTACATGGTGTAATCGGATATGCTGGGATTCAATATATTCTGTCCCTGGGTAAATTTTTTCATTTATGTACACTGTACATAATACGAAATTTGTATTACATAATTTGTAACAAGGTACATAATTTCACTCAAGTTACCTATAGTCTTATGTAGACTCCCCACTTTGGTCTGTCTACATTAGATAGCTACTTAAGAGTATAGGTAGCAAGTGAGAATCAAAGAAATGTACCACGTTTTTAGTAGAAAATTCCCCTTGCAGTATACCAGCCAAAAATGATGGATTATCCAGTAAATCAAAAATTAGATAGTCTCAAATGACTCAGTAGGTCTTTCCCATATCTTCGTATCTTCATATACATTCACCCCGAATAAAAATGTCATCCTTGTATTCAAATGATAATGATGTGTTTTGCGAGTTCAACACAAAAGTGATCCGCTACTCAGATGTAAAATCCCAAGAGAGATTATGCTCTTTAGGCTTAGATTAAGATTGAATTAATCAAAATCTTAGGCATGTTCTGTGTAATAATACACACATTTAATGTAAATGATTCAAGGGGACCTTAATCTATGGATTATTAGTCTTCCCAGATCTGGAATTCTGTCCATTATTTTTTCTTCATGTTGGTATATGATTGTATGAATTTGATGCAAAGGCTGGGTAAACCATGCTCGTGCCCATTTTCTGTGTGGCTCTGTTCTTAGCTCTCATTAGCCTTTGTTGGCCAGGCACTGTGGCTCACACCTATAATCCCAGCACTTCAGGAGACAAAAGTGGGTGGATTGCTTGAGCCCAGGAGTTCGAGACCAGCCTAGGTAACACAATGAGACTCTGTCTCTACAAAATGAAGACAAACTAGCCGGGCATCATGGTGCCATCTGTAGTCCTAGCTACTCAGGAGGCTGAGGGGGGAGGATCACTTGAGTCCAGGAGGTCAAGGCTGCAGTGAGCCATGATTGCATCACTGCACTCCAGACTGCAGGGAAAAAAAGCCTTGGTTTAACTCATTGAATGAAGGTGAAGTAAGGGGCGTGAGATAGAGAGAAATCTTTGTAAAATGAATAAGTTGGGCTGGGTGAGGTGGCCCATGCCTGTAATCCCAGCACTTTGGGAGGCCAAGGAGGGTGGATCACCAGAGGTCAGGAGTTCAAGACTAGCATGGCTAGCATGGTGAAACCCCATCTCTACTAAAAGTACAAAAATTAGCCAGGTGTGGTGCCAGGCGCCTGTAATCACAGCTACACAGGTGGCTGAGGCAGGAAAATCACTTGAACCCGGGAGGTGGAGGCTGCAGTGAGCTGAGATCGTGCCACGGCACTCCAGCCTGGATGACAAGAGCGAGACTCCATCTCAAAAAGAAAAAAAAAAAGAAATCAGTCGATAGTACAGCCTTCCAACAGAACCAGTAAATAATTTAAGACACTATCCAAACACTTCCTCAAAAAGATATTCTACTACCTACTCCAATTTTAAACAATTTTGATAATATAAAACAAAGTAGCAAATTTGAGTCTTTGTTGTTGTTATTAGAAATAGGGTCTTGCTCTGTTGCCCAGGCTGGAGTACAGTGGCACCATCATAGCTCACTACAGCCTCAAATTCTTTGGCTTAAGGGAGCCTCCCACTTCAGCCTCCAAAGTAATTGGGACTGCAGGCTCACACAACCATACCTAACTAAATTATTTTTACTTTTTATAGAGACAGGGTCTCAATATATTGCCCAGGCTGGTCTTAAACTCCTGGGCTCAAGCAATCCTCCCCACTTGGTCTCTCAAAGTCCTTGGATCACAAGTGTGAGCCACCTCATCTGGCCAAATTTGAGTCTTTTATACAGTTATTGCCCATGAATGGCAGATAACTGTAATTTTTGTGTATGTGATTGCTCTAAATTCACAACATGTATTTAGGCTCTGTAAATCAAATATGGATTTTCTCTTTGCCTAAATGCATCAACCAAATGCCAGTGGAAAATATCAACCAATCAATTAATCAAAAAAGTGTCTTATCAGTGCTGCTCTGGGCACTACCATATTTGGTCCATATCCAAGCAGGTTTATTATATATTTGAAGACATAGGACTAAAATACTTTTTAAATTATACATATTCTACTCATAATGATATGCACCTATGACACACAGTGCAAGAGTTTACAAGGGAAAAAGAGTAAGTGCATGTGAAAAGAGATCTCATGATGTGTGTTCATGCCATGGAAACTTTTTATTGTATATTTAATGGTTGTATGTTTTCACAGTTCTCACTTGTAGTCTTTTCAGTAATGACTTCTCAGCTATGTGTTCTAAGTTCTTTAAGCTGCACAATTAGTTACTTTGCAATGAAGACATCACCTTCACTGGACTAATGAATAGCCACAGAGAGTAAGGATATAGCTGAGTAAGACCTTTCTTTAGAGGGTAAGGCTGTACAATAAAAGAGCTTACTCTTTCAAGTATAATATTTCCCAAATCATAACATCTTTTATTTATTTCCTATGCTATCCCTTCCTACTTTTATAAGATTTACCTAACAAAGTTAATGTTTGCAATGAGAGAGTCTGGTTTAATTAGACTGTGCTTCCAGGTAAGATGCAGTAGGAAACAAAAGAACACTGTTCCAGCTGCAACAACTTTCAGAAGCCAGATAAATCACTAAAACCATATTGTCCAAGACATCAGAAAGCTGTGAAAGCAAAGGGGACTAAATGAACCCAACCCAAGACAGAAGAGTCCTTCCAAGTTCAGTGGGCAGTCACTGGCTGTTTTCTACCCTGTTAATGGTTGCCTATTCTGAGGGCAAGATGAGGCTCAACCTGGCCTAAATGCAAGGATATTACTGTGAGAAAGAAAAACTGGAAAGCTGTTGGAGGTTGTGTGAGGCTGAAATGACAATGTGGAAACCTCACAAGTCCTAAGTGCACACTCCTTTCCCCTGTGGTTCACTTGCCGGTGGAGGGGCACGTGGAATATTTGAAATCCTTGAAATAAGAGACAGAAATACATGAGGGGCCCTCAAAAAGTTCATGCAAGCTGTGTATTATGAAAAATCCATGCATGAATTTCAAAAAAGTTTCACAACAAAATACACTCATAGTAACTTGTTATACCATATCTAACAGGATCTAGATTCAGAGCCTAAGAAGGACGAGACATCAGTTTGAAAAGACCCCCTATCAAATGAATTCTGCAAAAATTCAAGCAAGAACAAACATCAAACTCATTGCAAAGTTTGGGAAAAAGAATGGTGAAATCACTGCGGCTTTAAAAGCAGTTTGTGAATACAGTGTCCCGAATAAATTCTCAGTTTACAAATGGATAACTTGTTTTAAGAAGGGAGGAAGCAATGTTGAAGATGAAACCAGCAGCATCAGATCATCCACATCAATTTGCAAGGGAAAAAAATGCATCTTCTTTGTGCTCTAATTGAAGAGGACAGACAATTAAAAGCAGAAACAATAGCCAACACCACAGACATCTTAACTGGTTCTGCTTACACAATTCTGACTGAAAAATTAAAGTTGAGCAAACTTCTACTTAGTGGGTGCCAGAATTGTTGCATGCAGCTCACCTGCATACAGGAGCAGGAGCTTTCAATGGAAATTTTAAACAAGTGGGATCAAGATCCTAAAGCATTTTGAAGATTTGTAACAAGAGGTGAAACACGGCTTTCCCAGTACCATCCTGAAGACAAAGCACAACCAAAGCTATTGCTACTAAGAAGTAGAAGTGGCCGAGTCAAAGCAAAAGCAGCCCAGCCAAGAGCAAAGATCATGGCAACAGTTTTTTGGGATGCTCAAGGTATTTCACTTGTTAACTTTCCGGAAAGCCAAAAGTTGTAACACCTGCTTATTATGAGAGTGTTTTGAGAAAGTTAGCCAAAGCTTAACCAGAAAAATGCCCAGGAAAACTCCACCAGAGAGTCCTCCACCACAACAATGCTCTTGCTCATTTATCTCATCAAACAAGGGGAATTTTGTGAGAATTGCAATGAAAAGCATTAGGCATCCAACTTACAGTCCTGATTTGGCTCCTTGTGACTTTTGTGTGTTTGTTTGTTTGTCTTAAAAAAAAAAAAAACTTTAAATGGAACTCATTTTTCTTCAACTAATAAGGTGAAAAAAAAAAGTGCACTGACTTGGTCAAATTCCCAGGACCTTCGGTCCTTTAGGGGTGGACTAATGGCTGGTATCATTACTTACAAAAGTGGCTGAATTTAATGGAGCTTATGTTGAGAAATGAAGTTTACAGCTTTTATTTTTACCTTTTCATTCAATTTTTCCATCAACTATTTGAAGTCCCTTCAAACTGTAGTGTCACAGTAATGGAAACACAAAGTTGCCATCAAGGAAGAGCATCTGCTGCAAAAACACAGCCAGTCTCTTTCATAGGTATTTTTCAAAGTTGGGAGAAGCAGGGGGCTACAGACTAGACAGCAAAATTCAAAACTGTTGAAAGGAAGACAAGTTACCCTGTAGTCCTGGCAGGCAGAAATGGGGAAGGCAGGGATCTGCCAGGCTAGTAACACAAAATTATACAGTGTCTTCTCCACCCTAAAATTACATTTTTTAATTTTATTCATTTATTTATTTTGAGACAGGATCTCACTCCGTCATCCAGGATGGAGTACAATGGCACGATTACAGCTCACTGCAGCCTCAACCTCCCATGCTCAAGCAATCTTCCCACTTCAGTCTGCTGAGTAATGGAGACTACAGGCACATATCACCATGCCCAGCTAATTTTTTTATTATTTGTAGAGGTGGGGTTTTATTATGTTTCCCAGGCTGGTCTCAAACTCATGTACTCAAGGGATCCTACTGCCTCGGCATCCCAAAATGCTGGGATGACAGGTGTGAGCCACAGCACCTGGCCTAAAGCATTTTAAACCAGAGATAAACTGTTTGGCTAATGCCTTATCCCTGACTAAATCCTCAAAGAACAAATTCTTTCTGGGCCAAAGAAATACAAACTTTATTCTCTACTGTCCTTTTACGCACAGTGTCCAGCATAAAGTAAAAGGTTACATGACATGAGAAGAAGCAGAAAAATGGCTAATTATCAGAGGAAGAAAATAAACAGCCATTTGAAGCAACAGAGATGATCCACATGTTGGAACTAGCATTTTAAATAAATGCTGTTAATATGTTAAATAAAATAATATTTATTCTATATAAAAAAGAATCAAAGGGTGCTCTACAATTAAAAATTAAAATATCTGGAAGTAAGAATTCATTGGTTAGGTTTAATATCAGACTGGCAAGTTAGAACCCAGGATTGGCAAACTCAAAAACAGATGAACTTCAAAATATTTTTTAAATAAGTACGCAGAGAAAAAAAAATAACAGAAAACAAAGGACACATGAGATATAGTCAAATGATCTAACAAATGTATAATTGCAACCTCAGAAACAGAAGAAAAAGGGTAAAAAACAATATTTGAAAGAATCACAACTGAAAATTTTATAAAACTGATGAAAGATGTCAATCTATAGAGTCAAACAGCTCAACAAATTCCAAGCAGGATAAATACAAAGAAAACCACACCTGAATTAATTGCTATAGGGTAAGATTTGAGCATCAATGTATTTTAAAGCTTCCTAGACAAATACTTCTGTATAGTCAGTGCTGAGAAACACTGGTCTGGGGAATGCCATGTTTTAAAAGTATGTACAGTTTGTTTAATGTGCTATGTTTTCTAGGGAACATAAAAGGAAGCAAGTTATAGCCTCTTTCTTCTTAAAATGCCCCCTAATAGGAGTCAGCAAACAAGTTAAAAATCTCAGTTATCACCTCCATACCACAATTCCACAACTTTTTTTTTTGAGATGGAGTCTTTCTCTGTTGCCCAGGCTGGAGTGCAGTGGTACAATCTCAACTCACTGCAGCTTCTGCCTCCCGGTTCAAGCAATTCTCATATCTCAGCCTCCTGAGTAGCTGGAATTACAGGTGTGCACCACCACACCTGGCTAATTTTTGTATTTTTAGTAGAGACGGAGTTTTGTCATGTTGGCCAGGCTGGTCTTGAACTCTTGACCTCAAGTGATCCACCTACCTCGGCCTCCAAAAATGCTGTGACTACAAGTGTGAGCCACTGTGTCCGGCCATTTTCACCATTTTTAAATCAACATATTTCTCTCTATAATCCATTGATTATCATGGAAAGAAAAGTGAAATGGTATAGAATAAATCTGGCTAGAAGTTTTCTGATTGAAAAAAATATATATTCAGAAAAATGCTACAGGAAGGAAGGAGTACAAAATAGGCTTTATATAGCACTTGCTATATAAAGGAGCCCTGTTACCTGACATGCATCTTCAGAGAAGATACTTAAAGATCAAAAGAAGATAGATTTTTATCCTGGGTGAAGACACTTAACAGTCAAGTCAACTAAAGCTTGTCTCTTAACTAGATAGAACAGCCAAAGCAAAGGAGAGTCTATGTGAGACCAAGAGAGATGAATGACTAGAAAGAGAAGACAAATCCCAATGGGGCTTTGGACACCAGGTTTGCTACCATCTCAGATTTGGGGTCCATTTCCAGAATAGGAATTTAGAGCTGAGAAAGAAAGAGTTGCTTTTGTCGAGTCTGAACGTAAGATTAGATTAAATCATGACTAACAGCACTTAATAGTTGATGACAAAATTAGACATTTTGAGTTTGTTTAAGTTTATTTTGCATAATTATTATGCATTGTTTGTGTGTGTGTGTATGTGTGTGTGCGTGTGTGCTTTAAAAAAAAAAAAAAAAAAGGAACAGGCTGGGTGTGGTGGCTCAGGCCTGTAATTCCAGCACTTTGGGAGGCTGAGGTGGGCAGATCACTTGAGGTCAGGAGTTTGAGACCAGCCTGGGCAACCTGGTAAAACCCCATCTCTACTAAAAAGTACAAAAAAAATTAGCTGGGTATGGCAGTGCATGCCTGTAGTCCCAGCTACTTGGGAGGCTGAGGCAGGAGAATTGCTTGAACCTGGCAGGCCGAGGTTGCAGTGAACTGAGATCGTGCCCCTGCGCTCCAGCCTGGGTGATAAAGTGAGACTCCGACTCAAAAAACAAATAAAAAGAAAAAGAAGGAACAGAAATTGTGGCAATAAATGTAGACTATCCCAGACCCAGATCTACCAGGAGAATCTTCTTCTTGATTTTTCAAGACATGATCTCCCTGTCACCCAGGCCGAGTTCAGTGACATGATCACAACTCACTACAACCTCCACCTCCTGGGCTCAAGTCATCCTCCCACCTCAGCCTCCTGAGTAACCAGGACCACAGGCATGCATACCACATCTGGCTAATTTTTTTATTTTTTGTAGAGACAGGGTCTCACTATGTTGCCCAAGATGGTCTCAAACTCCTGGAAGTAAGCAATCCTCCTGTTCCAGCCTCCCAAAGTACTGGGATTACAAGTGCGAGCCACCGTGCCTGGCCAAACAGGAGAATCTGTACAAAGCAGGAAGGAGCATGTGCTCAAAAGCATCTCCCACATTCTGTTAACCTACTTTCTTTGTCCTGGGCAATAGGCCCCCAAAGAGTGACTTTACCTAAATTTATGAAAGTGACCAAAATGAATGTGAAGTTGTTGCCCGTGTAATTATCAAATTTTAAAGTTCAAATGGTGAACCAGCAGAAGACAGATAGGGCATTTCCTGGTATAACCAGGTATAAACTCTCCACGAGGCAGTCCCAGAAAGCTCCTTGCCAGAGGCCTCTCCCTATGCACTCCCACTTCCCCCACCCGGGGCCCACCCCCCACCTTCCACTGCGCCGAGCCTGCAGGAGCTGTCCCCGCATTGGCCCACCCATGGCTGTAACCTAACGCTGCACATTCTCCTGGGAGACAGCTCTGCTTTGTAGCTGCCCACATGTTCTACACAATTGCAACAGGAGGTACCGCACTTCTCATCCATTTTTCATGGTGCATCAACTCCATGTGACAAAATAATTTGCTGTTGATGTGGGGTTTTATTACATTCCCCTTCCCAGGACGTATCCATTTTTTCTGGCTTCTAAATATTACTTCAGAGAATGTGCATTGTACATGAAATCAGCCTTTCTTGCCCACACTATGTTTTTGCCATTTACCCTTCCATAAAACATATGATGATTACATTTAATCCTATCCTCAGGGCCACTACTTCACATTTCCTTTCAAAATTCTCAGAGTGACTCAAAGTTTGCTGGCGCTCCTGATCTGTGTAAGACCTTGGGCCGTCTTTGTCCTCGGCGCCCATTTCTGTATTCCACTATGCCCAGTCACTTTTGACCTAGTGGTTCAAGTCCTTTACCTGTAGATTAATTCAAAAGACTACAAATACCACTGGAATCCCAAACTTTTGGCTGCTAGTTATACTCGTGGAGTTTTTGTTTTGTTCTGTTTTGGTTTGGTTTCTTGCCACTCACTACAAAGTGGAAATCTGCACAAATTCCTTTTAATGGATTTTCTTTATCTCTCATCTTACGTAAGTCAGCTACCCTCAACCTAGATACCAGCTGCCAAATGATTACAAATATAAAACAGGTTAACGTGTTCTCTTTGAAAGAAGAAAAGTATTTTTCTTTCTCTAGACCCACCATGCTTTTCTAGTGGCCAAGACACATGAGAAAGCTTCTCAATAAGAGGGTTTTGTATTAGAAATATCTATTTAGATACCTATTTCTACCACTAGGCATGACACGTGATTGGCCTTAGTCCATGGTGGATGAATGAACATGTGAGTCTTGAATGACATTCCCTGCACTCTCACCACTGAATGTTATGTGACCAGCCATGAACCAGATACCTGACCTTTAAGCAAGTTGGTGGCATCCTACAATGATCTTTGGCCCTTATATTTATGGGTTTGTTTGTTTGGTTCAAAACCGTAAAGACACTAAGAGCTTCTCTGTCTAAGCTTTATATACTAACCGAGGAATCTGCAGGAAAGGCAAGAACAGAAAGTTGGCATTTTGATTTTAAAAATTGGAAGGCACCTTGGATTTCTTCAAGGCAGAGAGCAGCATGGGGTGAACACTTGGCTGCTATTCACACGTACCTGGATGGCTGGCCTCCTGCAGCCCCGCAGTGTGTCTGCATGCCATCCTCAGGGGACAGGAAAACACGAGAATCATCACTGTTGTCCCACACAGGTAACCATCAGGGCATGGACACTCCTCACTGTCTGGAGTCCATAACGAGCCACAACTCCACAAAACAGAATTACTCGTTACTGATTCCGATGCTAAAAACCCCTAGCCCTCCTGCCTCCCCTCAACCAAAATCGTACAAATGTCTAGCAGCTTTTTACAGAAGCGTTCAGGTGGCTGCAAGCTCTAGTACAGTTGTCTGGTGTGTGCATTGCACACGGCAGCTGACACAGGGGAAAGTGCAGTCTGAGATCCAGCCTGTGTTTTGTTTCCCAAGCCCAGAGCCTTGGCACTGGCATGTGTCCATGTGGAAGAAGGGATGCTTTTTCCCCACACAAGGGTGTAGTCTCCTTGCCAAGCCATGTGCCTGTAGGGACAAGGATGCCTAGGGGTGGCTCCTTGTTCTAAATTGGCCAGAAGAGAACCTTGCTCTAGTTCACACACAAGTTCAGTACAGGCAAGCGGAAGCCTAGGATGATCATTCAGAGTGTGTGCATGTGGCCGGGCGCGGTGGCTCATGCCTATAATCCTAACACTTCGGGAGGCCGAGGTGGGCAGATCGCTCAAGTTCCAGAGTTCAAAAACAGCCTGGCCAATAAGGAGAAACCTTGTCTCTAATAAAACTACAAAAAACGTAGCCGGGCATGAGGGTGGATGCCTGTAATCCCAGCTACTTGGGAGGCTGAGGTAGGAGAATCGCTTGAACCTGGGAGGTGGCTGTCGCAGTGAGTGGAGATCACAGCACTGCACTCCAGCCTGGGTGACAGAGCAAGACTCCATCAAAAAAAAAAAGTGTATGCGTGTGTGTGTGTGCATGTGTGTGTGCATGTGTGTGCATGCGCGTGTGCATGCATGTGTGTGCATGTGTGTGTGTGCATGTATGTCATGGTGGGGGTGCTGCCCAGGGTCACCGTGCACGTGAGCCCACCGCTTAATTCCTTTGCACTATGTCAAGGGCACAGCCTTACTTCCTTAGCCTTGTCTCGGGTATCACACACACATGTTCTCAAGGTCATCAGAGAATATTCATGCCCTAACTCTCCTCTTTTTCTTTCCAGATTTCTCTTCTCATAAGCTCCACCCCATCTGAAGCCGCTTTTCCCCTGTGCCCCGAGATGCACCAACTCTACCTGGAAAAGTCTAAAGTGCTAAGACCCTGCTCCCTCCTTGCACCTCGCATATTCCAAAATTGCAGGCATTTGCTGAATGCCAGTGGCATTCTACTAGCAATCCACTGATGCATAATGAATTACCAAGACTTAGCAGCTTAAAACAGCAAACATTTTTCTCTCAAGGAACATTTTCTCTGTGGGTCTAGAATCCAGAAGTGGCTAATCTGGGTCACTCATGAAGGTGGAATCAAGCAATCAACCAGGACACCGTTATGTGACAATTCAACAGTGTCTTCCAAGCTCCCCCACATGGCATTGGCTCTAAGTTCCTCTCTGGCTGTTGGTTTGAGGCCTTAGTGTCTTCCCACCAAGGCCTCTCCCTAGAGTGGCAGCCTGCTTCCCCAGAAGCCAGGGATCCAAGAGGGATGGAGAGGCAATGAGTGGAGAACGCTCAAGGTAGAAGTCCAAGTCTTTTATAACCTAACCTCAGAAGTGGCACATTACTTCTGCCAAACACTGTTGGTCTTGCAGACCAGGCCTGATACAATGGGCAGCAGGGGCCCCTGGGGGCCACCTTGAAGGCTGTCTACTACTGAGTCATTCTCAATCCACATCTGCTGGCTCATCGGAGCGGGAAGGCACAGGCAGGCAGTGAGCACACATTGTTCAATAAGGTGTTCACAACGCTGTGAAGCAAATCCCGGTTTTGTTCTCATTTTGTTTTGTTTGTTTGTTGCTTGTTTTAGAGATGGGGTCTCGCTCTGTCACCCAGGCTGGAGTATAGTAGCATGATCATAGCTGACTACAGCCTCGATTTCCCAGACTCAAACAATCCTCCTGCTTCAGCTCCCAAGTAGCTGGGACTATAGACGTGCACTACCACATTCAGCTTGTTTTTGTTCTCATTTTTCAAATGACAAAACAAACTCTAGGAATGAAATCATTCATCCACAGACCCAAAACTAATAGTAGACAGAATCCATTCCATCCTTTCCCAAGGACAATGTCTCACTCTTTGGAGTATTTTTCTCTGCCCTCCTGCCCACCCTTGGTACATTTATCTGGGTTATCGTCCTACTCAAAATACTTCCATCTTTCAACTGAATAGAGGAGAGGATCCCATCTCTTCATAATGGCATTTAAACTCTTCTACAGTTTTGCTACAACCTACCTATGACAATTCATCTTATGTGTCCACTTCACCTGGCCATGGTGCCTGGATATTCAGCCAAATAATATTCTGGATGTTTCTGGGAGGGTGTTTTGGAGGGAGATTAATAGTTAAAACTAAAAATAGTTTAATCAGTGGACTTTGATTAAAGCAGATCACCCTCCGTAATGTGGGTGGGCCTCATCTTATCAGTTGAAGACCAGAATAGAACAAAAAGACTGAACTTGCTCAAGCAAGAGGAGCTTCTCCACAGACACCTTCAGACTGCATCTGCAGCAGGAGCTCTCCCTGGTTTTCTAGCAGACAGCCTTCATGCTCAAATGACAGCTCTTCCCTCAGTCTCCAGTTTGCAGACCTCCCTCATCAGATTTTGGACTCACAAGACATCCACAATCACTTGAACCAACACACACACTGACACACACACTCACACACACACACTCACACACACATTCTCCAAGTTCTGCTTCCCGGGAACTGTGGCTAATACACTCCTTTCTAGCCTTTCTTTTTACTGTGATGCCCATCACCATCTCCTCAGCATCACAGTTGCTGCCCACATGCTCACACACATGGCCACAAGCATACACACCTATACTCTGGTTCACCCACTCAGGACACTCAGCATTTTCCCAGCATGTCCTGCATCTTCCCATTTCCATGTCTTTGCTCAAACACCTACGACCTCTCTCATATATGCCCTCACTCCTGCCCCCACCCAATCTGTTCCACACTTATAATCTTGCCGTTCTTTGTCGTACATCCTCCTCTACAGCATTTATCACTGGGTTCTTCAGTATAAAAGTTAATGTTGGCTGGGCACAGTGGCTTGTGCCTGTAATCTCGGCACTTTGGGAGGCTGGGACAGGAGGATTGCTTGAGCCCAGGAGTTTGAGACCAATCTGGGCAACATAGCAAGACCCAATCTCTAAAAAAAAATTCTTAATTAGCTGGGTGTGGTGGCCCATGAGTGTAGTCCCAGCTACTTGGGAGGCTGAGGCAGGAGGATTACTTGAGCCTTAGAGTTCAAGGCTGCAATGAGCTGTGGTCACACCACTGCACCCCAGCCTGGGCAATCGAGTAAGACCCTGTCTGTAAAAATAAAACTTTTTAAAAACTTGTAATGCCTATCTCCAATACTAGATTTGGAGCTTCCAGAGGGCAGGAATGATGCCATTCATCTCTCTTCAGCACACCCCAGTCACAAATACAGCACGTTACTTGCAAGGACTAAGTATCGATAAATTATTTTCAGAACTGAACTCTTCAAAGGTACTTACTAGGTGTTGAAATCTGTAGAATCACATCTCATTGTATCCAGGGCAAAAATTACACACACACACACACATAGTACATATATATATAAAGTTACCTCCATATATATATACACACACATATATAAAGTTTTATATATATATGTATAGAGTGGGACAGATATGCTAATAAGTATTTTTGAAATAAGAGAGTAAAAGCTCTGGGAGAGGTATTATGTCCTATAATTGCCACTATTTAAAAATGAAATGCGTACACGCTGGAAACATGATGTACTGGTCTCCTCAAATGACCCCCTTGCTGAAAACAACTAAAATTCTGCATGAAAAGAAATGTCACCTCCTTAAAAGAATCAATGAGCGGCAAATCTGTTTGGGGTAAAAGATATGGGAGATGAAGGCCAGGACCTGCCCAAGGTGGACACTTTCTTATCTACAGATTAAAACTCAGAGGGTTATACTCTCATTGTAACAATGAGCTGGAAATAAATTCCCCCTAAAGGTCTACAAGGGGGGATAACAACCTTTTCTCCAGAGCAGAGGCTAGGAAGAATGGGAACACCAGACCCTGAGTTCTTGTGACAGGCTAGCCCCAATGTGGATTTGTAGTTTGAATTTATTGTATCTAAATATTGAGATAGAGAGAGAGGAATAAATTTTTTTAAATATCTCATATTGAGAATGTATTTAAAGTAATCCCAAGATCAATAAAGTACAGTAAGCATATATAAATACTCTCTGAAGAGACTCTCCTTCACCCCCCACATCAAAGAATTACCAAAAATAAGATTCCATGGATCATGAGCAGCTCAGAGGGAAACAGTCACTAAACACTTGATGGAGAAACAGAAGGCACAGCAGTCAGAAGACAAAGATCATGGAAGTTTTCAGATATTGCAATTATCAGAAGCAGAATATTAAATAATTAAGTTTACTATGTCTAATTAAGAAAGGACAAAATTGAAAATATTTGGAGGGCCTAAAAATGTATAAAGAATTATTACACAGATTTGAATAATTAAATAAACCTGTTAGAAATAAAAATAAGAATAGTTAAGATTAAATCAAAAGACAGGTATAAGAACAGAGTAGACACAGGTGAAGAAAGAATTAATGAACTGAAAGATGATTCTGAAGAAATTATTCAGACTGAAACAAGAGAGACAAAGTTACAGAGACAAGAGAGAATAAGAAAGATGGAGATAAGACAGAGGACTAATAATGTTCCCAATTTTTAGGGTCTAATCAGAGTTCTAGAGGAAGAAAGAAAAGTAATGTAGAAGACACAATATTTAAAAGAGATAATTGAGAAGAACTTTGCAGAACTGATAAAAGACATCACTCCAATTTAAGAAGACAAGTGAATCTAAGGCAAGATACATAAAAATAATTCCACAGCTACACATATCATAGTGAATATGCAAAATATCAAAGAAAAAAGATTTTTAAGGTAGCCAAAAAGAAATGATAGATAATCCTCAAGGGAGTGACAAAGCAACAGCTAGCTTCTCAACTGCAGCAAGAGAAGACATTGAAATTACATCCTTGATGTGCTGGGGAAAAAGTAAAAGACTATCAAATTAGAATTCTATACCCAGCAAAAATATCATCCAAGAATGAGGACAAAACAAGCACATTTTCAGACATGCAAAACCAGACAGTTTGCCACCAACAGACCCCACAAAAAAAAAAAAATCTAAAGATTGTACTTCAGGAAAAAGAAAAGTAATTCCAGACTACAAGAAAGAATCTCTAAGCTTCAAGATGGACTATATTATAATGTGGGAAATCAAAACTAAGACGACATCAGGCAATTAAAATGTCCTGAGAGGTATAAAAAATAGAATTAAAATACAAGACAATGATATCAGATAAATTAGGAGAAATATAATTGCAGTTGCTGTATTCTAAGGTTCTTGTATCTCTGAGAGGAAAATGAAGATATCATTTAACTTAGGCATTGTTAAACTAATAAGCACGTCTTAATTTCTAGGCTAGTGACAAAATGGAAATAACATACACAAATTCCAAGTAGAGGAAAAAAATAGAATGAGAAAAAAGGCAAGAAATAAGAGAAAGAAGGTACAAATAGAAAATAAAAAATACTATAAAAGATTTAAATACATACACATGGGCAATTACATTTATAATTCTTAAACAAAATGCTTCTCATTAAAAGGCAAAGATTGCTATACCAGTGATATGATTTGGCTCTGTGTCCCCACTCAAATCTCACCTTGAATTGTAATAACCCTCATGTGTCAAGGGCAGGGCCAGGTGGAGATAATTGAATCATGGCACCAATTTCCCCCATACTGTTCCCGTGGCACTGAATAAGTCTCATGAGATCTGATGGGTTTATAAATGGGAGTTCACCTACACAAGCTGTCTTGTCTGCTGCCATGTAAGACATGTCTTGCTTCCCCTTTGCCTTCCGCCATGATTGTGAGGCCTCCCAGCCATGTGGAACTGTGAGTCAATTAAACCTCTTTCCTTTATAAATTACCCTGTCTCTGATATGTCTTTATTAGCAGCATGAGAACAGACTAATACAAGCAGATAAAATGAAATTAAATTTGACAATAAGCCGTTCGCAAACAGCACATCTAAAACAAGATATAGAGAGGTGAAAAATAAAGGGATGGAAAAGAAAATGTATTTAAGTACTGGCCAAAAGCAAAATATATGGTATAAGATATATTAATCTCAACCATTAAATTTTTAAAAGATCTCTTCATAAATATGAGAAAATAAAGTCACAAAGAAGATATAACAATTGCATATCTGTTTGTACCTCATAGCACAGTCTTAAAATACATAATGCAAAAACTGACAAAATTATAAGAAAAGACAATCCAGAATCATAGTGAAAGATTTTTCACACAACTCATTCAATAACTCATTCAATAACTCATTCAATAACTCATTCAATAACTGACATATCTAGCATGTAAAAATGAGAATGAATAAGAAAGTTTTGAACAACATAATCAATAAGTCTTACCTAATAGACACATGTAGGACGCTTCACCCAGTTACCATGGAATACATGTTCTTTGCAAACTTGTGCACAGATTGACCATATGCTGAACTATAAAGCAAGTTTCAACAAGTTTCAAAGATTATCATAGAGATTTGCATTATCTCACCACAATGTAATTAAGCTGCAAGTCAAAAATGAAAAGTTAACCGGAAAACTCTTGGGTATTTGGAAATTAAGAAATACACTATACACAAATGCCAATTCCAGGTTGATAAAAATATCTAAATTTATAAGGTAAAACAATACAACTCATAAAAGGAAAAATAGGCAAATATCTTAATGACCTCAAGATAAACAATACTTTTTAAAACACGACATATAAAAACAAACCATAAAAAATACAGTTGTTAAATTCAACCACACTGCAGTGAAGAACTTCAGTTCATCAGAAGACACCATAAAGAGTGAAAAGACTAAAAATAAAGATCTTTGAAATATCAGCTGGGCACAGTGGCTCATGCCTGTAATCCCAATACTTTGGGAGGCTGAGGCTGGCAGATCGCTTGAGCCCAGGAGTTTGAGACCAGTCTGGGCAACATGACGAAACCCCATCTCTACAAAAAATACAAAAATCAGTCAGGCGCGGTGGCACACACCTGTAGTCCTAGCTACTCAGGAGAATAATTTGTGCCTGGGAGGCAGAGGTTGCAGTGAGCCAAGATCATACCACTGCACTCCAGCCTGGGCAACAGAGCGAGACCCTGTCTCAGTAAATAAAATACATTTTACATAATTTCCATGTCTCCTGAAATATCCTCAAAAAAAAAAAAACCACGATAGGCATTACCATGAGAAAGGTGATATGGTGAGAAGCAGGGAGGAGGAGTGAGAAGCAATAAAGGTGTATATAAGCTCTGAAGGCTTAGTCAACAGGATCTGCTGACAGTTTGAATGTGGATGTGGAAGACAGAAAAAAGTCAAGGATAACTCCATGATTTTTGACCTACACAAAGGTAAAATTAGCATCCACCAAGGAGCCATGAAGAGGGCCACAGCTGGGGTGTGCTTGGAGGAGTTAGCCTTGGATAGAAGTTTGTGATGATTGTGAGACACACAGGTAGAGAAGTCGAGGTGGCAACTGAATGTATGAGTGTGGAGTTCGTGAGACAGATCTGTGCTAGGGGTATAAATGAATTTTGGTCAGGAAATGAAAATAGTAGCATTTCCATGAGCTGAGATGGGGAAAGCTGTAGTGGGAGTAGGTTTGGAGAGGTGATCATTTGGCTGTCAGTTTTAGACAGGTTAAATTTGAAAACCCAAGTGGGAATCTTGAGAAAGCAGGTCAAAATATGAGTTTAGAGTTCAAAAGAAAGGTCCAGTCCGGAATCGTAAATTTTGGAGTCACCAGTGTCTAGATGATGCTTAAGTGCATATGGCAAGATGAATCACTAATGCACAAGTATGGATAGAGAACATAAGGGGCTGGGTGCAGTGGCTCACACCTATAATCCCAGCACTTTGGGAGGCTGAGGTGGATGGATCACTTGAGGTCAGGAGTTTGAGACCCTGGCCAGGATGGTGAAACCCTGTCTCTACTAAAAATACAAAAATTAGCCAGGTATGGTGGTGAGTGCCTGTAATCCCAGCTACTCGGGAGGCTGAGGCATGAGAATCACTTGAACTCGGGAAGCGGAGGTTTCAGTGAGCCGAGATCACGCTGTTGCACCCTAGCCTGGGTGACAAAGCAAGACTCCGCCTCAAAAAAAAAAAAAAAGAGAGAGAGAGACCAGAAGGGGCCCAAGAGAAGAGGCTTAGGGCATTCCAACATGGAGAAGCCAGGGAGATGGGATAGGAGGAGAGCCAGAGCAGGACGCCATGTGAGAGGCCACGAGTAAAAGCATGTCCAGGAGTGATCCACTGTGCCAAAAGCTGTATGCCATGATGAAAATATCTTCACAACAATTACAAAATAGTTGGTGCAAGTCACTGAAGCCAACAGCAAATATTAAAATCCAAACCTACGTTATTTCTTTTTTTTTTTTTTTTTTTTTTTGAGACAGAGTCTCGCTCTGTCACCCAGGCTGGAGTGCAGTGGCCGAATCTCAGCTCACTACAAGCTCCGCCTCCCGGGTTCACGCCATTCTCCTGCCTCAGCCTCCCCAGTAGCTGGGACTACAGGTGCTCGCCACCTCGCCCAGCTAGTTTTTTGTACTTTTTAGTAGAGACGGGGTTTCACCGTGTTAGCCAGGATGGTCTTGATCTCCTGACCTTATTTCATTCATTTTTTTAAGTTTTAGTTTAAGTTCAGGGGTACAAGTACAGGTTTGTTAGGTAAACTTTTGTCATGGAGGTTTGTTGTACAGAGTATTTCATCACACAGGTATTAAGCCTAGTACCCATTAGTTATTTTTCCTGATCCTCTCCTTCCTCCCACCTTCTACTCTCCAACAGGCCCTAGTGTGTGTCCATGTGTTCTCACCATTTAGCTCCTCTCATCATTTAGGCCCCTCTATGTGTCCATGTGTTCTCACCATTTAGCTCCCACTTATAAGGGAAAACATGCAATATTGGGTTTTCTGTTTCTGCATTAGTTTGCTAAGAATAATGGCCACCAGTTTCATCCATGTTTCTGCAGAGGACATAATCTCATTCTTTTTTATGGCTGCATAGTATTCCATGGTATATATGTACCACATTTTTTTATCCAGTCTATCACTGATTGGCATTTAGTTTGCTACTGTGAATAATGCTGCAATGAGCACATCTGTCCATGTGTCTTTATAATAGAATGATTTATATTCCTTTGGGTATATACATTCTTTACATGGAACTTCTTATTCTCATTCTTAATGATTCCATAATGTCCACTGTTCTGTAAAAGTTGCTTCAGTATTTAAATATAAATCAAATCAAACAAACACCCAGAGTGATTAACAGAATAATTAAGGTTGCCAAGCACCAAAAAGATACAGATACTGTCCAAAGGCCTGAACCGAGAAGACACAAAAGGAAGGGAATTGCAAACTACTTGTTGAAAAAACGTCTCCTATTCGTCTGTTTAGCATCCACTTGATGGTGAATGTACTCTCCTTTGAGAAGATTTTAACATTGCATTTCAGTAGGAATACCCTTAAAAGCAGCATTAATACCTATGATTCAGGAAGACCTTTTTCAGAAATGCCCAGAGCAATGAACCATTGTCTCTCTTCTCCCTAAGAGTCTCCCCTCCTCCCCATCTTCTGTCCCAGAGAGTATTTTCTCAAGCCAGCTGAGGGAGCAGGACTGCGCTACCTTGACAAAAATATTCCATTACCTTTAGGTGACCTTTCTCTGAGACTTGGAAATGGAGTGCTTCAACTGTAGGTCAGGCACAGGATGACTTTACTAGTGCTCCCTAAAAGACAGGGCTGATGAATGGCATTTGAACCCTGTTTCCCTAATCCTCCAGGCAGAATTAGAGGCTCTCCATAAGGGTAATCCTGAATGATTCATGATGCCTGCTTCAGCACAATCACACATCATAGAAATACAAATTGACAGTTCGCACACATTGGCCTCATGGTGGTATTTACTTAAAATCCTCTCAAGTACACTCCCAATGACTGCTGTGGGGACAGCTCTCTCTGGAAGGCTAACAAACAAAGAAGCACTTACTTATCATATCCGGCCACCAGACTTGCAGGTACACGGGAGCCTTTGGAATATTCTGCTCTCTTTGTGCCACTTGGCACTTACCTCCCATTGGTTCAGGCAATTGGTTTGTTGGTTGATTGCGAGGATAATCCTTTAAAAAACAAAGAAACAAAAAAGGTAGTAAAACAGAGACCTTTGGATAACCCCTTTGGCTTGTCCTGGAGTTTAAGTTGGACCAAAAAAATCAAGGCAATGAAACAGTAACAAAGGTAAGGAAGAGATGGACTGTTAATAACATGGTAGGAGAAAACTGGACACACTTGAGTGTGTTCATAAGCTCTCATTGGTGAATCTGTAAAGAGAAAAACTCATATAGAGACCCCCAAGAAAACATCTAAGTCCATTATTTTTCAAAAAAGAAAAGGTGGGTAATATTGAAAAACCAATAGGCAAGTGTCAATGTTTTTGATCTACCTTTGTGTTCTCCTCACCAGCAACTCCACTGCTTCTACGTCAGAAACAGAGACCAGGCATGGTGGCTTATGCCTGTAATCCCAGCTCTTTGGGAGGCCGTGGCAGGCAGATCACGAGGTCAAGAGATCGAGACCATCTGGCCAACATGGTGAACCCCATCTCTACTAAAAATACAAAAATTAACCGGGCATGGTGGCATCCACCTGTAGTCCCAGCTACTTGGGAAACTGAGGCAGAACCTGGGAGG
>NW_012101476.1:7444518-7450375 GCF_000951045.1 Mandrillus leucophaeus
TCAATACCAGCTTTTGCATAGACCCCTTTGGTGGTTAAACACGGTGAGAAATAATCTTGTTAGTGGCAGTGGGGAGCTTCATTTCCATTGTGTGTAAGCCCATCCTGTGTTGACTTGAAAGAACTCCCCTTCCCCTTTCTGGCTTTCTCCAACATTCACCCTACTGCTGGCCCCTTTCCTGTCCAGAGCATGAAGATGCATCCTTTGGAGATTAAGGAGAAAAGAAAACACCACACAAGCAGATCAAGAGGTGGCAAGGCCCCAGGCAAAAGCCTACAGGAAAGAAACTGCATTCTTCAAGACGCCTGTCTTTACCCTTTGTGCATAACCTAATTAGGTTTTTGCCCTTTTCAAATTCTTTTTTTTTCTTTTACAGGTGTGTCTGGTTTAATAAAAAGGGAAAGGGTCATCAGGTGGCCACATCCTATCCTTGTCATTCATATCCCCAACCTTCAGATCCTTTCTACCCTCATAAGTTTGAATACGGTCAAAATTAGTTGGGTCAGAAACTGTTGTTGATTATGATCAAAAAGAGATACAAAACTCAGCACCTCCTTCATTGAAAATAAAGGTTGAGAAACGAGATAAGAAAAAACTAAAATATAGCTGCCTGGGGAGATCTTAATCCTTCCACATAGACATCCTCATACCCACAGGAGCCTATGTGGACTAAAACCAAACTGAGTCCATTACTCATTCCCTCTCCAGCTCTTCTTGTAACTCTTCTTAGACTTTTTGGGAGACTTTGAGTGGCTCCTGTATCTGTGACTGTGGTGAGAACCTGGGGACTTGGAACGGGATCTGTGCCGCCTATCTCAGAATCTGCTGTGGCGACGTCTGGGACTCTTGCTCCGATGCCTTTCTTGGCGGGGGAAGAGGCTTCTCCTTTTGGGAGATCGATTCCGCCTTCTGGGAGACAGACTTCTGCTCCTTCTGTAGCGCAGTGTGGGAGAGCGACGGGGCTGTCCAAGTCTCCGTAGCTTCTCCGGCGGTGATCAGGTGATGGCACTCTTTCCGACTTCTCATCCTCCTCTTCTTCCTCTTCACTGGACTCCACGCTGTCCATGTCCTCTTCCAGAGCACTAACTCGAGGCTCCAGTTGCTCAGCTTCCTCTAATACCTAGCGTTTCTGTAGCCAGGGCAGAATGATACCACGGACTCTCTCACTGAGCACTGGTTCATCCATAAACTCACCTACATGCATCATTTCAAACCCCCATTTTGGTTCTGGCTCTTGACTTTCCGATAGTCATTGTACAAAGGCTCCAAGTACTTGTAGCAATCAATTGCAGTGCCCGTCAGCCTCATGTAAAGTGCCCCGAACACACAAACATACTTGAAATCTTCATTTTTGATAAACTCTACAATGACACCTTTCTCGGATTGAACTTGAAGCATCTTCAAGATTAAACACAGAAAGGTGTTGGTTTTATGTTGCCACTATAGACGCCACCCACACACATTAACTCCATGACTTTATGGACTACAAGTTCAGCCATAAGTCCAAAGCACTCCTCTGTCCAGTACTTGAACTCATAGATTCACATTCGAATGATCTTCTCCACCAGATATTGAGGCCTGGTGCAGCCGATGCTGTGCACACCCTTCAGTGTAAGGTCAGCCATTTTAGAATGCCTTCGATTCTATTTCCGTCGGGTCCTTTAATAGGTCACATCCAGGTTCAGAAAAAAAAAAAAACACCTAGAGGGATGGAGAAAGGTGGAAGAAGTTTCACTAAACAGCTCAGGCGGCCATCTTGAAACTGGAAACACTGCAGCACTCAAATTCTTAAATAAATTCCACTTACATTTTCTTAAGTAGGCACAATATTTGTATTACAATTAATTAGTGATCAATCGCTTTTACCATGTGGATAGCCCCTTTGGCTTAGACACATTGTCCTGAAGTTTACATGGTAGGAAAAAATCAAGGCAATGGAACACTAACAAGGTGGGGACAAGATGGACTACTAATAACACAGCAGAAGAAAGCCAGAGATGCTTGAAAGTGCTGATAAGCACTAAGATGTGTTGTTGACACAGGGCCATATCAGTGCTCTACAATCTGCTTACTGTACTCTGATGGTTGCATAAACAACCTTCTGAGTGACCCCGTGGTGGGCATCAGGGATCTCCTGGGTTCTGATTGGTTGGATGTGCTTATGGTTTGATTGGTCTGAAGTCACAGATGTCCATTGATAAGAGTATAGAGTGGCTGTTCTCACAGAAGAAGTTACCAAATCCAATGGTTTGAATCTGTGTCCCCACCCAAATTTCATCTCAGATTGTGATCCCCAGTGTTGGAGGTGTTGGAGATGGAGCCTGGTGGGAGGTAATTGGATCATGGGGTGGGATTTGTCAGGAATGGTTTAGCCCCATCTCACTGGTGCTGTTCTCGTGATAGTGAATTCTCATGGGATCTGGTTGTTTAGAAGTGTGTGGCACCTCATCCCTCTCTCTCCTGCTGTTCTGGCCATGGGAAGTGCCTGCTCTCCCTTCACCTTCCACCATGATTGGAATTTTCCTGAGGCAGAAGCCATCATGCTTCCTGTACAGCCCGTGGAGCCAGGAGCCAATAAAACCTTTTTCTTTATAAATTACGTAGTCTCAGGTATTTCTTTATAGCAATGTGAGAATGGACTAATACACCAAAGTTTTATATTTTATATCAAACATCTATGCCTCACCATGGCTCTTTACAAGGTAAAGGTTTCTGAGTCATCCACAGAGCTGACCTCACCGTGGGCCAGAAGCATGTCTAGGGTACTTCTTAAAGCTGAGGTATCCAATATTTACTCTTCAAAACCTACTCTACTTTGTATTTATTCCTCAAAACCTACTTGTAAAGTGCACCCTCAAAGGTTACACAAGCCCACTGTCTGGCCCTGGAGCCATTTATGACTAATGTCACACAGCTATAATTAAGCTGTGCTATAATCAACAAGCTGACAATTCAGCCAAAACTTATCCCTGGCAAGAGCTTATGTATGGCACAGGAAGTGCCATCTGGATGACACAGGAAGTACCCTTGATTGATGGGGGCAGAAGGATTGGTGGAAAGAAGACAAGGGAGTACAAGATGGTGTCATGGAAAAGGTAAAATATTGACTGTGATGTTTCCCCATTCTCCCGGCTATTAAGTTATAAAGTGTGTGTTCGAGCTTTCAAAACAACCTAGGGATTCCTAGATGTAACTGAGGGTGTACCAGAGATAGGATGACTGACTTTCAGATTTGGAAATAATGAAAGTAAGAACAGCAGAGGTGAACTCTCAGGAAACTGAGACCCAGAAGTTTAAGAAAGAAACCAGAGTAGAAGAGCTGAACCAAGAAGTTTCCCGCAGCTTTGCTCCCCATGAGCAAGGTCACCAACAAAAAGGGAGAATTTGATGATAGAGGGGATTTTGGCTCCCAGGTGCCACTGCCTGACTTTGTGTTGATTGTATGTACATTTTCTTCCCCTCATGTTTCTGACAAAGGCTAACAAAAGAATTGTGTTCACCACACCCAACCCATATCTCAGATAGTTCTAGAGGCATTGGGAAAAGAGAATGAACAGGGCAAGGAAGATTTCAACTCTGAAAACCCAGAACCAACAAAATTACTAAAGTCAATGTTTTCCTGGCCAGGATTTAGTCATGATCTTGTTAGATGATCTTGGAGTACAGTAGACAAGTTTGGCCACCTCAGCCTTTTGAATAGTTTGAACCTTTGAGTTTACTTTGGGAAAATGCCAACTGTCACCATTCTCAAAGTGTTCATGACAACATTCCATCCTTTAACTACAGTCCTTCATCCGTAGTTGTTTGGTATATTTCTTTTTCAAGCAGGCAAAGCGTGGTCCTCAGAAGAGCAGAATCATTCGCAGTTCAATAGAAATGTACAAATAATTAAAAGACATTTGAAAGCTCCACGGGAAATGCTACAGTGGCAGCTCAAACAGTGTTTTACTTCCTATATATCACGGAATATGAGTCAACCCAGCCTAGAGGTTGACCTGAATTCTGGCATAATTACCTATATGAAAAGTTGGATTTCATCCCAAACTCAATAAGTTGCCCTTCTGATGGGAGTTGCTGCCTTCCAAGGCTGGGAGACCTCTAATTCCCACTAGAGAGACAGCCCTGGCAGTATTCACAGCTGACTGAGGTCATCTCCGCCCGGTCATTCCTGACTAAATACAGTGTGGAATTGGGGGAAAGAACGGGGCTGACGGTACACGCAAGAGAGAGGTCTGCATTCACCAGGGCTCTGTGTTGCACACACTCTTAACTAGCCTAGGCAGAAAATTTATTAAAGACTATTAGGAAACTCACAGAAGGTCCTGGAGAGCCAAAGAATTAGGCTTGAAAACTATCCAGCCAAGAGCAGTCTGCAAATTGTCCTCCCTCTGCAAACTGCTTGCAGGTACAGTCCCAGAACACTGGGTCTGCCACAGCACTTTCCAGAGAGGCTCAGTGCCTCCACCACCCTCCCCAGCAAAACAGAATCTGTGCCCATCTCCAGCTTCTGAGACTCACATCTAAATCCAAGCCTCACACGTGGCCATATCTAGCTGCTAAAATCCTAGCTGGAAAGGGAGCTGAGAGGGCACCTTCTGACTTTCTACCTGTCCACCTCGAGGCAAAGATCATGGTGTGGGAAAGTACAAAACATTAAACAGACAGACATGATAGACAGACAGTTATAGAAGATAAATGGATAGATAGCTAGATAGACAGATAGATGATAGATAGATATGATAAACAGATAGATATAGATATTAGACAGATATATAACATATATCTGTGCTACAAGGAAATGAGCTCTCAAGCCACAAAAAGATATAGAGATGTAGGTACATTTCAATCTTGCAAATTCATGGTAATATTGTGAATAAATTAACATAAGGATCCATCTTCTCCCTCTGCAATTTTAATTCACACTCATCTGTTCAAATAGTCATTACTTCCTGTAAGAATGTAAAATTCTAGTGGGTAGGAATCTTCGGAGTCTTTGTGAAGCAAAGCCAATAGCACAATTCCAAGCACACAGATGTGCCATAAGTATCTGTTGCAGATATTCTTTTAATTTAGATTTAATTTAGATTGATTTCATGTCTACTAGACATTGAGGATACAAAAGTAAACAAGACAGAGTCCCAGAATCTAACCTGCTTTTGGTGGCTACTGAACCTGGGTCTCACAGGAAGGATAACAGTCATGAAGACCCTGTGAGAGGCACTTTGACAGCAGAAGGACAGGATGGAAAGTTCAGAAGAAGGTCCCTATTCTGGTATTGGGAAGAGAGTGTCTACGAGGACTTCCCAGTGAGGTAGACAGAAGGGTAGAGGGGAGCCCTGGCAAATGGAGCAGTGAGAGAGAGAGTCTAGGACCACAGTCATTCAATGTGGACATCATTCAACGCCCACCTCTGAGGAAGGTGCATTCAGCCTTTGGGTTTCCACTCAGCTACACGGTCTCACCAAGGACAGGGAGTGAAAAAGAGCTAAGTTGTGGTGGAAATCAAAAATTATCATTATTATTAACTTCTCAAAATGCTGCTTTGGAAGAAGTTGTCATTTTCAGCAAATCAGTTCACAGACAGTATCACCTCTACGGGGTCAGTGTCAGTGTCACTTCTACCTGGCTCAGTAATGCGATGGACAGTGTCACCTCTACTGGTTCAGCACTGGACAGTATCACCTCTCTCTGCAACAGGATCTCTCCATCCATGGCTGGTAGGAATGCAACACGGTGCAGCCCCTTTGGGAGACAGTTTGGCGATCTCTTACAAAACTAAACCTACTCTTGCCATATGACCCAGCAATTGTGCTCCTCGGTAATTGTCCAAAGGAGTTGAAAACGGGCGTCTACCCAG
>NW_012101476.1:7451948-7454351 GCF_000951045.1 Mandrillus leucophaeus
TATTTTTAATAGTCTGTTTTAAACCACCGTAAGTCCTGCCCACCACGATTCTGATATTCGCTCCTCTCTGGGGAGCTCCTTATCTCCACGCAGCCATCCCCCAGCCCTGCCCTGGCCCAAGCCGGTTAGTCCCTGTGTGACTCAAAATCCCTGCCTGCTGGAGTAAAACACAGTGTGTGGAGGAGAGCTGTAAGAAATGTACGAAGAAGGAATTCTTCAGAAAAATATAGCCATCACCACCTGGAACTAGTAGGTGCCACCTGGGCTGGGACTTACAGAAAGGGTGGAATTTGAAAAGCACAAGTGGAAGAAAGAACATTCGTAAAAAGAAAACAGCCTAAGAGAAAACACAGAGATGACTAACCACAAATCACAGATGAGAAAGCTGAGTTGTCTAGTTGGACGAGAACAAACTATGTATGTCAGCACCTCGCATGGTGCCCTACACGTAACAAGAATTCATTAAATATGGGTTGATGAATCCATGCATATTGTGGAGTCTGGAAGGATAGACAGGAAAACAGATTGCCACGAGACAGTGAAGGAACTTCACGATGGGAAAAAAAAGGCTGGAGTTTATTCTGATTGTAACAGGAATTGATAGGTTTTTGAACAGGGATGTGGCATGATTGTATCTGTGTGCTTCAGCAAATTTATCTCGCCACTATCTATGAGATGGAGAAACACCTGGCAGAAAGGCAGTGAGCAGAAGTGTCTGCAGGGATCCATGCGTAACAATACCTCCAAGAGTTTGCATTATCTCTTATAAGTAACTTTCATTTGAAATTGCATCTTGAGGCAGGGCACAGTGGCTCATGCCTGGAATCCTAGCACTTTGGGAGGCCCAGGCAGGTGGATCACTTAAGCCCAAGAGCTCAAGACCAGCCTGGGCAATATGCAGAAATTCCTTCTCTACAAAAAATGCAAAAAAAATAACTGGGCGTAGTGGCATACAACTGTAGTCCCAGATACTTGAGAGACTGAGGCGGGAACGTCATTTGAGCCCAGGAGGTTGAGACTGTTGGGAGTTGTGATCACACCACTGCACTCCAGGTTGGGCGACAGAGTGAGACCCTACTCAAAAAAGAAAGAAAATGCATCTTAAGCGTCTTTCACAAAAAGATACTGAAAGAATATTATTACATGTAATTTAAATACCTTCCTTTATCCAGGTTATTCATAGATTCCTTTTATTGTACTTTCTCTTTTTTTTTTGAGACAGAGTTTCACTCCTGTCACCCAGGCTAGACTGCAATGGCGCAATCTCGGCTCACTGCAACCTCTGCCTCCCAGGTTCAAGCGATTCTCCTGCTTCCTGAGTAGCTGGGATTATAGGCACCCACTACCACACCTGGTTAATTTTTGTATTTTTAGTAGAGACGGAGTTTCACTATGTTGGCCAGGCTGGTCTCGAACTCCTGACCTCAGGTGATCCGCCCACTTTGGTCTCCCAAAGTACTGGGATTATAGCATGAGTCACTGCACCTGGCCAATTCTTTTTATTGCATTTTCTTTCTGCTTTCCAAAGTATTATATGTTTTTGGCCAAAACAATTGTAAAATACCAAAAAAAGTATTTATCACCTACAATTTTATCACCTGTGGAAACTGTATACATTTTGTTACATTTATTTCTGATCCACTTTTTTAGGCATGACAGACACACATAGCTACACATGTGGTAAGACCATTTTCCACATAATTATTTTATAATCTGGATTTTTTTCCTTTAAAAGTGAATACTTTTAATTTATCTATAACTGTGAAAGTAACAAGTTCATTACAAAAAACAAAAACAGTGAAAACTGTGAAGAAGGAAAATGAAATCATCTAAAATCCCACCATCCAATGAAACTGCTGCTCTCAACATTTTTTCGTAGAACCTAGGTTTTTCTTTCCTTTATATCGCTTTTCACACAATTCTATATAGACTAGATGTATATAAAGATTATATACAATTAGATAGATGATATGCATAGATACATGATCATGTTTTTTAATGATCATACTTCATTCATTCTTATGTAATATCTTCATCTAACAATCTATGAAATGGACATTTCCCCACATTGTTAAATATTGTTTTACAATGTGACTGTTTAATGACTATACACAATTTCATTGTATAATTGTTTCATAATTTAGTTAACAATTCAATTATTGTGTTTAGGTAGTTGCAGTCTTTGAGGCTGGAAACAGCTCTACAGAAAACATCAACGTCAGTTAGTCTTTGCTCAAATTCAAGATTTTCTCAGGATAAACTCATGTAGGTGAAATTGTTCATTAAGAGACTCCTACTCTTGTTCGTTTACAAACTTCTAAATTCAACACACATCATCTGCTAAAATACTGTACATCGGATTTATTTTTGAGATAGCTCTAATTTCTTTTTTTTTTTTTTTTT
>NW_012101476.1:7456656-7458637 GCF_000951045.1 Mandrillus leucophaeus
ACGGGGTCAGTGTCAGTGTCACTTCTACCTGGCTCAGTAATGCGATGGACAGTGTCACCTCTACTGGTTCAGCACTGGACAGTATCACCTCTCTCTGCAACAGGATCTCTCCATCCATGGCTGGTAGGAATGCAACATGGTGCAGCCCCTTTGGGAGACAGTTTGGCGATCTCTTACAAAACTAAACCTACTCTTGCCATATGACCCAGCAATTGTGCTCCTCGGTAATTGTCCAAAGGAGTTGAAAACGGGCGTCTACCCAGAGACCTGCAGATGGATGTTTACAGCAGGTTTATTCATGATTGACAAAATCTGTAAGCAGCCAAGATGTCCTCCAGTAGGTGACCACTCACCTTGGATGTACTCTGGTACATCCAAACAAAGGAATGTTATTCAGCTTGAAAAAGAAACGAGCTATCAAACCCCAAAAATTGTGGAGGAAACTTAAATACATATTACTTAGTGAAGGACGCCAGTCTTTAAAAGGCTACATATTATATGATTCCAATTATATGATATTCTGGAAAAAACAAAGCTATAGAGATAGTGAAAAGATTAGTGGTAGGTCAGGCACAGTGGCTCACGCCTGTAATCCCAGCACTTTGGGAGGCCGAGGCAGGAGGACCGCTAGAGTGCAGAAGTTTGAGAACAGCCTGCACAACATAGCAAGACCCCGTCTCTACTGAAAATCAAAAAAGCTACAGGAGGAGGCAGGAGGATTGCTTGAGCCCAGGAGTTCAAGACTACAGTGAGCTATGGTCACACCATTGCATTCCAGCCTGGGCGACACAGTGAGACCCTGTCTCGGAAAAAAAAAAAAATCAGTGGTTGCCAGGGGCTTGGGGACAGGGAGGGATGAATAGTCTACGCACAAAGGATTTTTAGACCAATGAAACCATTCTGTATGAAGCTACAATGGTGGATGCATGCATGTCATTATGCATTTGTGAAAACCCATAGAATGTCCAACAGCAAGAGGGAGGCCTCATGTTAACTCTGGAAAACGGGGGGGTGGGATTTGTTGTTGTTGTTGTTGTTTGTGTTTGAGACAGAGTCTCACTCTGTCACCCAGGCTGGAATGCAGTGGTGTGATCTTGGCTCACTGCAACCTCTGCCTCCCGGGTTCAAGCAGTTCTCCACCTCAGCCTTCCAAGTAGCTGGGATTACAGGCGTGTGCCACAATGCCTGGCTATTTTTTGTATTTTTAGTAGAGACAGGGTTTCACCATGTTGGCCAGGCTAGCCTCGAACTCTTGACCTTGTTATCTGCTGGCCTCAGCTTCCCAAAGTGGTGGGATTACAGGCGTGAGCCACTGCAACTGGTGGAGAAAGTAATTTTCAGGTGTTCTTTTTTAATTCATTCATTCAATCAGCAGCTATAGAGACTCCCACACAATCCCGTCAAGCAGTGTGGCTCACCATTTTTAATCCATGCCCCTTTTGATACTGTCACTTAAAAGGTCCAAATAAATGTCATACTAACCTAAAAAATAAGCAGGAGGTAATTTTTCTCTTTTATTGTTATTTCTTTTTTTTTTTTCTGAGACAGAGTCTTGCTCTGTCGCCCAGGCTGGAGTGCAGTGGCATAATCTCAGCTCACTGCAACCTCCACTCCAGGGTTCAAGCAATTCTCCTGCCTCAGCCTCCCGAGTAGCTGGGATTATAGGCACCCGCCACCAAGACCGGCTAATTTTTGTATTTTTAGTAGAGACGGGGTTTCACCATGTTGGCCAGGCTGGTCTTGAACTCCTGACCTCAGGCAATCTGCCCACCTTGGCCTCCTAAAGTGCTGGGATTACAGGCCTGAGCCTTCGTGCCCGGCCTGGTAATGGTTATTTTTAATAGTCTGTTTTAAACCACCGTAAGTCCTGCCCACCACGATTCTGATATTCGCTCCTCTCTGGGGAGCTCCTTATCTCCACGCAGCCATCCCCCAGCCCTGCCCTGGCCCAAGCCGGTTAGTCCCTGTGTGACTCAAAATC
>NW_012101476.1:7461082-7501968 GCF_000951045.1 Mandrillus leucophaeus
GCCCGGCTAATATTTTGCATTTTTAGTAGAGACGGGGTTTCACCGTGTTAGCCAGGATGGTCTCGATCTCCTGACCTCGTGATCCGCCCGCCTCGGGCTCCCAAAGTGCTGGGATTACAGGCGTGAGCCACCGCGCCCGGCCGAGATAGCTCTAATTTCTAAATGGGGCGGTTGGTCACTTTTCTTCAGAATACCATGAGGTATTAAATGATGCAAAAATAAAGGCAGTAACTAGAATGCGAGTTTTTCATGACTACCGGAGCACTGGGCTAGGGGTTGGGAGCGCTTCAGTCACCACCCAACAGAGGAGAGGCTATTGAGCGATCACTGCCTGGCTCCACTGGGATCTACCCCCACATCGTATTCCTTGCCATGTGCTTCATGGAGCCCGGGGCTGTCTTTGTTTCCTCCCTCCCTCCCTCATTCATTCATTGCATTCATTCGTTCCATTCATTCATTCAACTAATGCCAGTGCTGTCCCAAGTTTTCTTTCTTCTGTATTTTTTAAGCATCCCACACCCACTTTCTTAAGCTCCCCTCCCGTATTTTTATTCTTCTACTCTCTACTTTTATTTTGTATTTATGTGTATTGGTTGCTTTTTTATTTTTATAAAAATAAAGTTATTTTTAGTCCTCGCAGAGCCGGACTACCCCATAGGGTGGTACTTATACTTTTTAGGATAAGTGCCCAGAGTAGCCTAATCTCTGCTTTTAAATCTTTATGTATTGGAGGCAGAGAGAGAGAGAGTAGGTATATGTGTGTGTGTGTGCGCGCGCACGCGTGCACATGCATATGTGTTGTGTACACTGATTATTATATGAACAGCGCATGTCTTTCTCAGCCAAATGGGTGATATAACTGACTGACATTTGGCTCCATTTATTCCATGTGGCAAGTCTAAAACACTGGGTTTACATGTACCAACCATGAGTTGAATGCATACACCATAGCTATCCAGGATTTCTAAATATCACAGAACACAAATACAAACAAAACTATCACACTAAAGATTCCAAGTATTTGTATTGCTAAAAAATGTTTACCTCGTCCACATACAACAATCGACTAATATAACATTGGAGCATTTTTTTTTTTAGTTGGGGTCTTACTCTGTCGCCCAGTCTGGAGTGCAGTGGCACAATCATAGCTCACTACAGCCTTGCACTCTTGGGCTGAAGCACTCTTCCTGCCTCAGACTTACAAATAACTAGGATTACAGGTGCATGCCACCACACCAAAGATTAATGATGAACAAATTATGACATTTTTAAATAAAGACAGAAGTGTTCATTTTCCAATTTGTCTTATGTTGCATTCAAATATTATTTATCTTTGTTACTGGGTTTGTGCCCAAGGCAATGACCCACTGTCCTCACCTGGTCCCTAAAACAAGTAAGTGGCAGGCTTTAAGTTAAAACCTAGTCTAAGGCCAGGTGCAGTGGTTCATGCCTGTCATCCTAAAACTTTGGGAGGCCAAGGTGAGAGAATTTCTTGAAGCTAAGAGTTTGGGAGCAGCCTGAGCAACAGCAAGACGCTGTCCCCACAAAAAAAAAAATGTAAAAAATAATTTAAATTAAAAAAAAAAAAAAACCTAGCCTTCTTTCTGTCTAGGGAAAGAAAAGGACAATGGGAAGAGCAGCTCCCTCCCTACAGCCCTGGGAATGTCTCAGCCCCACAGGCCCTTCCTCCCCTCACCAAAGGGGCTCTGTGGCTCCCTGAATTTCACAAATAAAAACACAGGCCCTCAGTCCCATTTGAATGTCAGATAAACAAGGGTACTTTTTTTAGTATAAGTACATCCCATGCAATGTTTGGGGCATACTTATGCTTAGAAAAAATAAACTCCACTCCAACGCCACTCCTGGCACTGAGCATCCTGTCGGTTGTCTGCCAATCCTCTCGCCATTCCACTCCCACCCCCCACCGCCTCCCAGGAAGGCTTCCCTAAGCCCAGACAAGAGTTTCTATCTACCCTACAGAGATGGTCACTCTGAAGCCTAACAGCAAGAACAAAAGAAGTAAAAATAACAAACGAACTGAAAGCTGCCCAGCATGGAAAGAATGTTATAGCACATTTGCTGACAGAGACGGAGGGGAGATTTCCAACATAAACAAGGAAATTTAATCTCTCATTTGCGAAAGCTTCCCTTGTGCTAATTTGTTAGCCGCTCATGTAAAGACACAGAACCAAGTGCGTTTTTATTGAGCTGCTTTTTTCTTCTATTATACAAATCAAAGTCATCCCTGCTGGTAAGTGCAGTTAGAAACAGCGAGATGAGGGCTGCGCCCCCACAGGCTCGAACCAGTTTTATGAATCGAGCAAGTCCATCCAACTCAGCTTCTTTTCCCAACCACATTGGTGGTTTGGTCAACTAACTGCACTAAGTACTTCACTCAGACCTTGTGCATTTTGCCATAGCTCTGAGGCTGCAGATTGCTTCAGACCCCAGATCAACGTGGGTCTGACTGTTCTGCTCATTTTCGTTCTTTAGCCTGCTCACTGGCCCCCAAGTAGGAGGAAGGAGGACCATAAACCCTAAGAGGAATGCTACCATCTTGCAGGTGCATCTGCTGCCTAAGAGGGTGACCAGGGAGGGCTTTTGTCCCCTCCTCAACATCAGCAGGCACGCTAAGGCACCTAGCTGAAACCGGAGGAAGGCAGCGATGGTTTTCATCTGAAAATCAGAGTTTTCCAACTAAGGATCTTCTTTATGGTTTCCACATTTGAGCGACCGCTACTAAGTACAACTGCTGTCCTCTGAACCTGGCTCCCAGGGAGATATGCCTTGCTCATAAGGATGTAAGCTGAAAGTGAGCTAGAAAATCCTTTCTCTCTCTCTCTCTCTCCCCCCGCCCCCATTTACTTCTCATTATTTTCTATATATTTTTTCTTTGTTACAAAATTTCAATTTTTTTTATTTTTTCATTTTAAAAAAAAAAATTGAAATGAGGCCTTGCTCTGTTGCCGAGGCTGGTCTCAAACTCCCAGGCTCACTCAATCATCCCATCTCAGCCTCCCAAGTGCTGAGATTACAGGCGTGAGCCACTGCACCTGGCCTGGGATTCAACTTTTATGTATGATTTTATATCCTATTCACATCTTCACTTTTCTTATTTTTATTTTTACTTTTTTGAGACAAGGTCTTGCTCTGTCACCCAGGTTGAAGTGCAGAGGCAAGATCATAGCTCACTGCAGCCTCGAACTCCTGGGATGAAGTAAGTGATCTTCTTGCTTCAACCTCCCAAGTAGCTGGGACCACAGGCGTGTGTCACCACATCACGCTCATTTTTTTTTTATTATTTTTAGTAGAGACAGAGTCTCGCTATGTTGCCCAGGCTGGTCTCCAAATCCTGGGCTCCAGTAATCCTCCCACCTTGGCACCTTGGCCTCCCAAAGTGCGGGAATTACAGGCATGAGACACTGTGCCCAGCCTACATCATCACTTTTCCAAACTAAAAATAAACAGCTCTCCGTTTCCCTAGCCATAGACAGAAACAGAAGGACCTATGCACTTATAAAGATTCCAAACAGTCTATAATTGGCCAAACTGTCCTTAAAAATAGATAAAACTGCTTCTTTTCCATTTGTGGCTGGAATTAAGGTCTTGTTCCTCATATTGCCTGTGTGACCTTGGGCAAGCCAGTTCACAGTTTTGGCCTTTGTATATTCATCTATAAATGTGAACTAAACCATTTTTATAAACACTTCCAGATCTAAGGTGAAAACTGGCTTTGAGTAAGTACTATCTTTGGAAAGTTTAAGAGACTTGAGCAATATGGGTATTATAAAGAGGAACACTGTCTAGGGTCTCCCTCCATCTCCAACTGCTTGTTGAATTAGCAGAAGCTTGAATTGATAGATTAGGCGAAAAGGTTAAGAGAAGAGGAAACATTTCCACCCTTCTACTGCATGGAACGTTCATCTCGTGAAGACCAGTCAACTTGCAGAGATTGCTTAGATAGTAACTACACTTAGCACTCAAGGGTCATGCAAGTATCCCTTGAGTCCAGGAGGTCGAGTCTGCAGTAAGCTATGATTGCACCACCGTACTCCAGCCTGGGCAGAAAAAAAAAAAAAAAAAAAAAAAAAAAAAAAAAAAAATTAGAGATCTGTTTTAGAACTCCAAAACAAAGAAAAAAGAAAGGTGGAGGGAGATTATCAAATACATTATTCAAGAAACTTTCCCAGAATTTAAGCACGTGGGTTTCCAGATTGTAAAAGCTTGAGTGGCCCCAGAGAATGAATGAAAAGAGACATACACCAAGATAGAGCTTTGTGACGCTCTAATCACTGGAGACAAAGACAAGATACTGAAATATTGAGGGGAGAAAAAAGAAAACCAGGGGAGGTTCTCCAGCAAGTGAAGTGAGGAAAGGAGGGGGAAGACATGAAGACACAGGAACAAGGAAACAGGGCTCCAACCCCTTAAAGGGCCAAGGAGTATCTTTAGGATAAGGGGAAGGGAGATTTCAAGGCCAGAGAGCAATCACCAGGTTGTCAATCACACGCAAGGAACTTTCCAAAACATAAATGTATTGCACACCAGATGAATCTGAACACATGGAGCAGAGACTAAAACAAGCAGACGTTTAGGGCTTATTTATCTTGATTTTATTTTATTTATATTTGAGACAGAGTTTCCCTCTGTCACCCAGGCTGGAGGGCAATGGTGCTAGCTCAGCTCACTTCAACCTCCGTCTCCCGGGTTCAAGCTATTGTCTTGCCTCAGCCTCCTGAGTAGCTGGGATTACAGGTGCGTGCCACCATGCCTGGCTAATTTTTGTATTTTTAGTAGAGACAGGGTTTCACCATGTTGGCCAGGCTGGTCTCAAACTCCTGACCTCAGGTGATCCACCCACCTCAGCCTCCCAAAGTGCTGGGATTACAAGCTTGAGCCACTGCGCCTAGCCCTGATCATTATTTTTAAAAACTAAATAAATATAAGACAATTATTAACTCCCAAGAAAGTGAAAACTTTGTAAGAAAGCAGGGTAATCATAGTATTTTTAAAGTCTTGGTTGTGATTAACACTAACATAAAATAGCACGACCACATTTACTACATAACCGTAGTGGGAGAATGGGGAGCGGGGAGTGAATGTTGAGAGGTAATCAGAGGTAGCTGAGGGGCAGATTTGGTGAAAGAGAAAGTAAGTTTCATCTCCAGCAGTGGAAAGAAAATAGAAAATGCCTAATGGTGAAATTCAAGAAATAGCACTCAAAACATGTTACTTAGAGATAACCGAGGTTAATACCAAAGGAACAATTAAAATTGTTGAATAGCATGCCTGCAGTCCCAGCTACTCAGGAGGCTGAGGCAGGAGTGTCCCTTGAGCCCTGGAGTTCAAGACCAGCCTGGACAACATAGTGAGACTTCATCAGAAAAAAAAAAAAGGTGATATTCTCTGGAGATTAGGAACGTGTAGGTGGGTTTTGGGCAAGGATCACCATTTTTCATAGTAAGCTTCGTAATCTGACTCTCTAAACTATGTACATGTGCAACTTTGATAAAAATAAAATCAAAACTATTAAAATTCAGATGTTATTTTATATCTGCATCATTGAGAGACCCAGGGCAGAATGTATAGAGCGGGGAAAGATTATAAGGAACGTTGGCGGTCACAGGGAGAATACCAGCGAATATCTGGTGGCCGTTCTTAGGAACGTTTGCTGGAATTCCTTGACTCCACAAGTGAATGAAAGCTAGTTTGTGATCATCTGTCTTGAAAAGCAATATGGTCTCTTTCCAAACACGTGTTACTGCCCATGTGTAGTGCATTAAAAGCAATAACAAAGCTAATCAAAGGGGCCTCCCGCAAATATTTTCACGACATAGACCAGACCACAACGTTTTTCCTACACCTACTAATCACAGCAATGATGTGTCAGTGGCGGGAAGCTGTAATGACGGAGGAAAATCTAGTACAAGGGGAGGGAATGGTATCCTTATTAAAATTTGTAATAGCCAATGGCCACAGGGACAGAAAACCAGCTGCCTTCCTCGGGGAACTGACTGTAATTCCACTCGAATGTCAGTGAGTTGGATAATGAATTAAAATAGTTAACATTTATTGAGCATCAGTGCGTTAATATTTATTTATCATGTGCTGGGAACTGTTTATTGCTTTGTGTCTATTAAGTCCTTTAATCCAATAGCAACCTCATAAAGTAGGTATGATTCTTCTCATTTTAGACATGAGCAAACCAGGGCACCAAGAGGTGAGATAACGGGCTCAGGATGGCCTAACTGGGAAGTGATAGAGCCAGGAGGGGCGCAGAGGTTCCAGCCACATTGCCTGTGTACGCTTAGGCATTTCACCTCCACCCCTAGTTGCAAGGCTTCACTCCCCATTTCTCCCTTGGGAGTACTAAGCCAGACCTCTCAAAGAAGAGGGAGGTAGGACGTCATGGGATGAGGCCCAACTGCCCAATTCCAGCACCTTCAATAGTCCAGATTTATCACCCCTGATTCTTTGCTGTGCTTGGCTTTGGCTGTGTCCTTTCTGCTACCAAACATCAGTTGGTAGATGGGATAAACCAAGCACCCCAGGTGCAGCATGAAATCAGTGTGACCAATATCCAATCACCAAAAACAAGGGCATCTAAAGCAAACGGGACTGACACCCCTCAAGCCACTCTTGCAGGCCAGGGTTGCCCCAACCTTGCAGAGGTGGGGAAGTACATTCCCACTTTTCTTCAGGACAGCAGACCACCAGCGTGGATCCCCTAAAGCTGGTCACAGCCATGAAACAGATCCTTAAAGCACAAGAGATGCTATTATTGAGTCCTCAGCACATGCCAGTTCTCTGCTATGCATTTCACAAGGATCAATCTCAGTGAATCTTCCAGCAATCCTAAGAAGTAGGCATATTACCATCATGTCTGGATGGGGAAACTGAGGGTCCCAGATGGCGAGTGACTCACCCAAGTCCACAGTTACTAAGTGGCAGAGCCAAATTACAAACCCAAACTGTATCATTCCAAAGCCCTCTGCCTTTTACAAGCACAAATGATTGACAGAAAAAAAAAAAAAAAAACCAAAAAATAAAAGAAGACAACACAAAAGAAAAGAAAAGAGAAGTGAGGAGAAGAGAATCAGAGCATAGCACATCCCAACAACAAAACAAACAACAAGATATTCTTTTATTTAGACTTTTGTCATTATTGTCATCATTGTCATTGTTGTTGTTCAAAGATGACCATTTGCTTAAAATGAAACTGCCAGTCTGGGACAGAGACAGAAGTAGAGGCCTGCAAACTCCATACTCTTTCTTGACAACCATCCTGACTGACTTTGGTGCTAGAGAACACTGATTTTCCATGTGCGATTTTGAACCTATTCCTAGCAATCCCTAAGAAAACGTCCATTTTCTAACTAACGCAGCATTTACTCAAGAGTGGTCAAGGCAAGCACTTCCATTTTCTAGCATACACTGCAAGTTAAAGGCAAGTTACAATCCAGATCCTCATATATGTTTATGAACCCAGAGAAGAGAAAGAAGTGAAAGAGAAGATCACACCTCTAGCTAAAGGGTGGGCTTCTTTCCTCCGGAACCAAGGCTTCTGGACCATCAAGTCCTACCGTGTTGCAGTTTGGTTTTCTCTGAACTCTGACAGCAGTCCGTCTGTGTCATCCACTGGGTCCTCAGTACATATAGTGACTCTGTCCTTTCTGTGACCATGTTAGTCTTCTTGTATGAGAATCTTACTTCCCAACAGGCACCCAGGGAGCTTGGACTAGATGTAACCCACTTTGTCTCTCTCCGTGCCTTTATACAGCACTGGCTGTGTACAGTCTGGAACCGGACAAACGTTTATTGGATTTACTAGTTCTTGTGGCAGGAGAGAACTGGAGGTGCTTAAGAGCAAATCCAGCTCAGGCATTGAGAAAACATCTCAGAACAGCACTATCTGCTGATGTTCCCTTTGTTGACACTGCTACAGAAAATGCTCTCTTGCATCATGAGGGCGCCTGATGAGAAGGAAAAGTGACTCTACAATCTTGCATATGAGAATCCAACTACGCAGACCTTTCCATTTCCGCCAACAAACCAGAACAACTTCTGCTTCTGATCTTTTCCCCATCTACCCAGCCTGCTAGAGCATGGTGGGCTTTCATGCGTAAAGGTTTGCAAGCCCTTCGTGAAGCAGAATGAACCATACCGTGTGATTGCCGCATTTTATCAAGAATCAGCGTGATTTTGCAGGAATAGAAGCAATCATCATCAGAACGACTTGTGCTTTGTTACAAAAAGAATGAGGTCCCTTTATTTTTCCTGAGTTTTAACAGAAGCATAGAGAACTAATGGAGCATCTGTCTACAAATGGAAAACTTTCAAAACTACAGAGCTGGGGCCTCAGCAGAAAGGCACACCTCCCGGAAATAACTCGTAGCAGCTGTGACTTGCTGCAGTGGTAACCTCCAGGCAACTTCAAGGAATTTCTAAACGCGAACGGCCACAAAGAGGCATTTCTTCATAATCTTTCTGTGTGGCAGAATAAAGGTAGATTTAATGATCTTCCGATGACTCCTTCTGCTTTAAAATATTTGGTATTTTCCCCACATCAATTCACTCCCAAGTAATTCATTGTTCCACTAGGAATTGAATGGAAATTGTCTTCTTGCTCTTTGTTTTCCGCCAACTGCCCCTCATACCAAACCTCCTCTCCCCAAACAAATGAGCAAACAGATACGCTGTTGGGGTCCATGTCACTGAGGGGCCAGCCATGGGCTCAGTAAGGCCAAGTGTGGCCTGTGACAGGCATTTCTGAGGACTTAAGCACCAACCCAGATCCCAGGAGCCAAAAGCACCTACAGCTTTGGAAACTGATCTGAACGTTGTGTCCTCTTCGAGTCCCTTCCAGGTGGCCAGTACAGTGTACACGCTCAGCTCAGCTCAGCTAGGACCTGTCTGTCAGAATGCTGACTCCCTGACTCAAAGCCCCCAGGCCTTTGGGCACCATCTTGGAAGGAAATAGACGGAGGTCACTTCGTCATTAAAAAATGCAGACCTAGACCTGGGAAGCATTTTTGAATGCAGCTCATGGTCAGAGGCTGCCAGCAAACTCAAAGGACTGCTCACTTCCTACCATGAAATTCCGATTCTTCTTCCTGAAAGGAAACACTGAAGCATCCTTTTTTCATGGCTTACAATAAAAAAAGAAATCAGATGAACGACGATAGAAAGGAGATGTTGACAGGTCATACTTCCCTCCGAGCCCAAATAGATTTCAAACCTATCATGGCTAGGTTCTTTGGATGCAGGGCAGTACCTCCCACAGAAATTTGCCTCCAAGAGGATGACATCATTAACCCTCTGAACCTGAGACAGGCTTCCTGTCCCCACATCCCCCAGCCCCACACATTCAGAACCCCTTCGGGGGGCATGGAGTAAGGGCAAGTGTTCTGTAAGTCAACCCCTGTATCCTCTTAGGCTGGAATCTTGATACCTCAACACTGATAGCCTATTAACATGTTTTTTGCAATATTGCCTCCATTAAAAAATCTTTTAAAAATGTGACCCATTCATTTGTATTTTAAATTGCATTTTCTGTGCAAAGAGATATAAAAGAAACGAAACAACAATGATAGAGAATCGTGACCTCCAAAATGAGGTTCATCTATCACTGGTGGGTGCCAGGTTACAAACGATGGCCTCTGCCATGGTGGGGAGCATCATTGACCCAACATCGTGTTTCAAAGACCTACCAAGTGCAAGGCATTGACCGGACACAGTTCAGGCCTTCAGAGCTCTTCACATTCAGTACAGAAGTGATGATGTATTAAATGAATGACTGTAGCAAAGTAACAAGTATTAGAAATATCACAAAACCAAGGCTCAGTGGCTCATGCATCTAATCCTCACAATTTGGGAGGCTGAGGTGGGAGGATCGCTTGAGCCCAGGAGTTCAATACCAGCCTGGGAAGCATGGCAAAATCCCACCTCTACAAAAACTAGCCCAGCATGGTGGCATGAGCCTGCAATCCCAGATACTCAGGAGGCTGAGGGAAGAGGATGGCTTGAGCCCAGCAGGTCAAGACTGCAGTGAGCTGTGATCATACCACTGTACTCCAGGTGGGGTGATAGAGTGAGACCCCATCTCAAAATATATATATATGTGTGTGTGTGTGTGTGTGTGTGTGTATATATATATATATATGTATACTACAAAAGTGATACACGGAAAACGTAATGGGCATTCAAAGCAGGAAGAGATGATAGTCTGCCTGGTACACATGTCTACAAGCTAGAGATGATTATACATTTTGTTTATAAGTTTGATTTATAAGTTTGATTTATAACCAGCTCTGAAACTCACCAGACTCAAATCCTGAAAGTTCTGGAAAAATATAGCCTTGCCACACTTCTCTGGTCCCAGCTCCTTGGCCAAAAAGATGGCAACGTCAAATCTTCCTACAATTATATTGGAACAAGTTGGAACAACCCTCTTCCCCAGGCCCCTACACTCTTTGAAAAATAAAATAAAATAAAAACCACTTCCTGAGCTTCAGAAATGGTTAACGCTGAAGCGCCCTGTCACAGAAAATGATGGATCTGCTTCTCTGAAGGGTTTTCAGAAAGATGTCTATAGTCATTTCTCTGAAGCGGCTTAATATAGAGGCAGCGACTTCGTTCCCGGACGGTGGGCAAACCTCAGTGTCTCAGCTCTGCCGTCAGTCAAGGGTGATCTGCGAGGCCCTTTCCAGCCCCAGCGCTCCATGTTCCTTGACTCTAAATCACCATCTGAGAAGCCTCACAGGCATCAGAGTCCAAAGAGTTAGAAGCCATGGTTGCTAAACTCCAAACTACTCCTGAAAACCAAATCAAAAGGGATGCAAGGGGAAAAACAGTCTCACTCATTTAAAAAAAAAAAAAAAAATCCTTAAAAACAAAAGAACCACTGCTTAGCTCTAATATGAAACAAGAAAGTTAAGCAGAGTGGAGGTAGGGATGGGGGTGGGGTGGGGGGCATTTTTCCGGAACCTGTTCGCCCCTCCCTAGTGACAACACCCATGTGCCTCTCACTGGAAGCATTGCGACACTCCACTCCTGAAACTGACCTAGTTTGTGGCTGGTTCTTTAAGAATGTGCTTCTTGCTCCAAAGATGGTCCTCACTTTGTCCAGGTACAAGGAGAGGGAACCTATGCGTGGACACTCGCTAGGACTCTTTCTGTCACTCTGGTGGCAGCTTTTGGTGAGATGAGGCAAATGCCAGTCACTGCGCTACAAAGACTTGCAGAGCCCCAAAGAGAGACTGGGCACCTCCCCAGCCACATTGGCTCACAAGTCCCAGAAGCCACCTGCATTCCTTTCTCACCTGGCCTGGGATCACTTGTGCCCCAGAAGCAGCTTTCAGCCCAGCCCAACCCCAGGACCCTTCCAGTGGTGGCCACTCTCCCTCAGTCTCTCTGTCCCTTCTCATGGGCACAGAGCTGGGAAGGTAACATCAGACTCCACTGTAGGTAGAAACACAGCTTGTTTTTAAGTTGCAAGAAACAGAAATGAGCTCAAGCTTTTGCACCCAGTCTCCCCTTCTTGCACCCAGTCTCCTCCCCAGGAAGCTTCCTGAAGTAGGTAGAACAGGTCTTGGCTCTTGCCTGCCTTTCACTGGCCTTGGCCTTGTTTCTTCTCCTCCAGGGGCTTTCCTCCACCATGCGTCAGCCTGAAGAGCAGCAGTGGCCTCAGTCTCGCCCCTCCAAGGACAAGCTCTCCCAGTGTCCTGTCCTCCTGGGACACACGCAGGCCTCCCACACCTCCTTGCCAACAGTGACTGCTTTTCCACCCATCCCTGGCTCCTAAGGGAGAACTTGGCCTCAAGAAGCAAAGATTCCAATGCCACTGACAAATCTTTCCCTGTCCCCACCCCAGCTCCTGTCTTCCCTCAGGTGGGAGTACTGACGTACTGCCTGGGTGACCTTTCCCCCGAGGCTCCAGCATTTCCTTCCGAAGCAACTGGAAGAAAATCCAGGCCACACCAGTTCCCACAGGACGAGGCTTTCACCTTCCCTGAATTCCTGTACTGACGCTGAGGGCATGGGGTCCCATGCCCTGCTCCTTCACCCCACATTTCCCCAGGAGTATCCTGAGGCCAGAAGATCCTCTTTGTTTGAAACCCACCTTACTAAGCGGCGTCTCTACTTTAGGATGTGATAAGGCTTTCTAGACAGCTGGTGAGTCAAACCACCATCTCATTATTCCACTGTGTGAGTGGTGTCAAGAAGTCAGGGCTTAGTCGGCACTGGATCCGACTCCAGATCTCAATGGCGTGGGATCAATGAAGCATGCTCCTTCCCTCCCACCATTCTCCTTGATTTAGGAGCTTCCTTCAACCCAGTCATTGTCTTCTGCTGTCCTGTGAGGGCTGCACAGACACTTCAAAGGGGCTACTTCTCAGGGGCCAAAGAGCAGAGTTGACATTTCTCTGTCTCTCTCATCAGGACCTAATACGATGTACAGTGCTTCCTTGGGGTTCATTGTGTTGGGGTTTGCTGATTGTCTGAGGGAAGCATTTGGGAAATGCTGGCTCCAAGAGCAAAAAACTTCTTTCCAATGGTTCCCAAAATGAGGCCTTGTGTCCACATGCATCAGAATGTCCAAAAGCCCTTACTCAAAATGCAGATTCTTCAGCCAAACCCAAGACCTGCTGGCTCAGAACACATCAGGGTAAGGCGGATCCTAACACTCTACTTTTTCTTTCTTTTTTTTTTTTTGAGATGAGGTCTTGCTCTGCTACCCAGGCTGGAGTACAGTGGTACAATCATAGCTCACTGCAGCCTCAACCTCCTAGGCTCAAGCGATCCTCCCACCTCAGCCTCCCAAATAGCTGGGACTACAGGCGCACCCCACCATGCCCGGTTCATTTTTCTTTTTCTTTTTTTTCTTTTCTTTTCCCCTTTGTAGAGATGGAGTCTTCGTATGTTGCCCAGGCTGGTCTCAAACCCCTGGACCCAAGCAATCCTCCTGCTTTGGCTTCCCAAAGTGCTGAGATTACAGGCATCAGCCACCACACCCAACCTGCACCCTGTAACAAGCTTCTGAGATGAGTCTCCTGTGCATCGGACTGTACCGAGGCATTAATTCAACTCTATTTTCACTGCCTTGAGACTTGTCTGGGTAAGAGGGAGGTGACCTTTGACTGAAGGAGGAATATGGAAGTGGTTACAAGTCCCTTAGCAACTACATCGTGTACATGAATGGCCTCCCACTAACTGCTAAGGTGAGATGCCCTTGCCCTGAACTCTTCGCACATAACCTCCGGGCCTCCCTGATCATCAATTCAACCTTCCTAAGGTGACCACACAGGGGCAAGGGGGCCAGCAATTCCTGGCACATCTTGCACTCATTGTTTGCCCGGGAGAGGCAATGGTGGAGTCCCCAACCCTTGCCCAGGTGAAACAAGCTCCACAGGTGTGTGGAGGGTGGGGCGTACTGGGCCATCCAGCCCCGGTCTTCTATGTTAGGATAAGGGGAGGGAAAAGGAGGCTATAGGACACAGAAGAGTTTGTTCCATTTTAATCTATTGGATGGTCATGTTTTCTCTGGGACCGTTGCTTTGTCTTATCTTTACTAAACCACAGAGCAGTTGACCCGTCCATTCAGTCAAATCAGTCAAACAGGTAATGCACACAGGCCCAGCCTGGGATATGTTGCTTTGTGACAGGGCATCAGGACAAAGAAAGAGATGAAGACCGAACGTAGCGGGCTCTGCCACTCATAGCTGAAAGCCCTCATCCTCTGTCCACCTGCAAAACAGTGGAACTTGCCTGGGAAGTGCTATGTGATGCAAATGAAAAGAAGTGGTAAGGGTGCAACACGTGTCCAAGGAGAGATGGGTTTACACTTCAGCACTGTACAGAGGGTGAAACACACAAAAACAGATGAAAAGAGAGAGACTTGAGCCTCAGGACGTAATTAATTCATTTCAGCATTGCAGTAGAGTACATCCATTCCTCCTTTATAACCAGATCTTCAGTGGCACAAATTCTGAGTCTTTATCCCTCATGAAATATCCTAACAGCTCAAATGGAAATACTGCTCACTTAGAAATACACCATGACTTCTGAAAGCATTGGAAAGGCTGAACTGTGAAAGCCTGAGATCACACAGAGGACAGAGAAGGGGCCTGGTGTAAGGTGGTGCGAAGGCCGGGTACACTGGCTCTCGCCTGTAATCCAAGCACTTCAGGAGGCAGAGGCAGGTGGATCACCTGAGGTCAGGAGTTCGAGACCAGCCTGGACAACATGGGAAAAGCCCATCTCTACTAAAAACACAAAATATTAGCCAGATGTGGTGGTGCACACCTGTAATCCCAACTACTCAGGAGGCTGAGGCAGGAGAATCACTTGAATCCAGGAGGCAGAGGTTGACGTGAGCCAAGATCATACCACTGTACTCCAACCTGGACGACAGAGCAAGACTTTATCTAAAAAAAAAAAAAAGAAAAGAAAAGAAAGAAAGAAAGGTGGTGGTGCGTGTGTGCACGTGTGTGTGCACTTATGTGTGTCCGCATGCATGAGTGTGTGCACGCACATGTGTGTCTGCATGCATGAGTGTGTGCATGCACGTGTGTGTGTCCATGCACATCTGTGTGCAAGCACATGCGCTCTTAAGAGATAGGAGCTATTTCAGACTTTCTCACGTACAAGTAGAACAGACAGTCCAGAGCTGAGAGCCACTGTGTGCTCATCTGTCCACAGGCTGTTCAATTAACTTATTGTTACCAGTGAGACAGCAACCCAGTGTCTGGAGAAGAGGAAGTCCCAGGCACGAAAGGGACAGCCATGAAGCTGCTGGCAAGGCCAAGAAGGCAAGGTGTTCCCTCCGAGGCACGCGGCTCCGTCCCTCTCTCAGCCTCTTCACCTCCTTCCTTCCCACTCCTGGTCACTTCCTCTTTTTTTCTCCTCCTGGTTCCTGCTTCTCTCCTTTTCTTCTCGCTCTCTTCCTTCCCTCATCACGGTCTCGCTGCTGGGGAATAGAAAGTGCCACTTTCTCCGTCGCAAGGATGCGCTGATTCCGGAACAACAGGCACTGATGAAATAGAAACGGGCTCAGTTCTGAGAACTTGGTAAAGCTTCTGCTTATTTGAACAGAGCCAAGGAAGGAGAAAGGGGGAAGATGGTTTTTCGCCGCCTCAAATGAACTTCCAACTCTTCCCCGCCCTTCCCTCCCATGGGAGACACTGTATTTTCTGCTCTCCTTCCCACCCTATAAGTCATTTCTTGGTTTCCCTTTTGAGGCAAAGAAGCCAAAAAGGTGGAACTTTTGGGAGCTGGATTATTACCCAAAACAGAGCCATTGGACTACAACAGAGCCCTAGTTCAACTCAAAAGGTGTGCATCGTCCAGGGACACAGATGTGAAGCAACCTTGGGGGAATGGCGATTTCCCACGTGGACAGAGCTGGCGCTGTCTTGACTCATGGCCACAACAACTGCAAATTTCAGATTGCGCTGAGACGGCCACATTTATCAACCTGTTTTCATGATCTACATCCACTGGCAACGGCTCAGAGGGGAAAATAATCACCCTTAAAGGAAAAATGTTAATGTGATGTATGTGGATATATTCTAAGCATTAGATCTAATTATAAAGAATGAATCACAAATTTAAGCATCTTAAATATAGACATAAAAAGAAATAATTAACCCTCAAACAGGAAGCTGCTGCACTATCAGATTGCATCATTTGAGAACCCAAAAAAAAGCAAGTCAGCACACTGAAAGCATGAAAAAAGCAAAGGTTACTCTTCTGGTGGGGTTTCAATATTCTGTCCATTTCTACAGATGCGTTAGGGAGGTCCTTCAATAAGAAGAAGATTCTATTCATGGGACTATGAAACTACCCCAGTGGAAATGCCCTCTCTTCTTTGGAAAGCGGCACACTTTAGATAGGTCCAGCCTTAATCCCTCCCATCGGGGGAGCATTGATTGCACGAGGCATTCGACGTTGTTGTTATAAGGAAACATCAACCACAAAGCAGACAAACACCACAGTTTTATAAAGAAATTTCACTCGTGTGTTATTTTCCCTCAGTTCCATTTCAAAAGCTAAGAATTCTTCCTTGTCATTCTCTAGATAATCACAACAATTCTTTATCTCAGATTAGAAGCTCCTAGAAATAAGAGGTCGAGGTCTCATTCAACTAAGTCTTACTGTTTTCCTCGAAGAGCCAAAAATCCCAATGCAGAGCCAAATGGCGTTCACAGATGATGGTGAAAATGGGTTTGATGGCTGGTGCCACACAGTGAAAGCCACACCAGGAGCCAGAAGCCATGGACTCTATATTCAATGACTTTATCTGCATCTTGATGATGGTGGAAGAACAATACCTCATCTCACCCAGTCCCAGTATAGTTGTCTGTAAAATACATATAACAATGACTACCCTACTTCTCCATCCAGGGCTCTCATGAAGTCCAAATGAGATCATTTCTTGAGAAGAGCTTTGGGATGGGCGCAGTGGCTCACACCTGTAATCCCAGAACTCTCGGAGGCCGAAGAGGGTGGATCGTTTGAGGTGGGGAGTTCGAGACCAGCCTGGCCAACGTGGTGAATGAAACCCTGTCTCTACTAAAAATACAAAAACAATAGCTGGGCACGGTGATGCACACCTGTGATCCCAGCTACTCAGGAGGCTCAGGCAGGAGACTCACTTGAACCCAGGAGACAGAGGTTGCAGTGAACTGAGATCGCACCACTGCACTCCAGCCTGGGTAATAGAGTGAGACTCTGTTTCAAAAAAAAAAGAGAGAGAGAGAGAGAGCTTTGAAAAATTATAAAACCTTATGGGTCATGTGCTTGTGACAAATAGCCTAAGAAAGTTCTAAAATCCAGTACAACTTTTACCCCATTTGAAGTAAGTTGTTCATGTCCTTGGAGTTCACTTTGTGTCCACCTGAATGAAAAATAAATTTCTTGACTGGGCACAGGGGCTTATGCCTGTAATCCCAACATTTCGGGAGGCCAAGGCAGGAAGATTGCTTGAACCCAGAAGTTTGAGACCAGCCTGGGCAACATAGTGAGATCCCATCTCTACAAAAAAAAAAACTAATAGAAAATATTAGGCAGGCATGGTGGTGCATGCCTGTAGTCCCAGCTACTCAGGAGGCTGAGGTGGGAGGATTGCTTGAGCCCGGGAGTGTGAGGCTGCAGTGAGCTGTGATCGCATTCCAGCCTGGGTGATAAATAAGGTAGAAAATACATTTTTTGGCACTTCTTGGTATCTACGGGCTCTTCCACATCAAAGTCTGAGAGAATAGGAAGTATTATCTCTTTTACTCCTGCTATGGTATGTCGGATTTTGGTTTTCCCAAAACACGTCCCTCTCCCTAAGAGCACTCGTGTTGCTGCTTCTGTCTGTCTTTGGACCCATCTTGACATTTTCCATTCACATGAACCGGGTGCCACGACGGCTGGCGATGTCCTCTAAATCCACACTTCACGTCTCCACGTGTCGATTGCCTTTAAAAAGTACCTAAACTGAGTGCAATTCCACCATTTTATTTTTATTTTATTTTATTTTATTTATTTATTTGAGACGGAGTCTCGTTCTTGTCCCCCAGGCTGGAGTGCAATGGCGCAATCTCGGCTCACTGCAACCTCCGCCTCCCAGGTTCAAGCGATTCTCCTGCCTCAGCCTCCAGAGTAGCTGGGATTACAGGCACCTGCCACCACACCCAGTTAATTTTTGTATTTTTGGTAGAGACAGGTTTTCACGATGTTGGCCAGGCTGGTCTCAAACTCCTGACCTCAGGTGATCCACCTGCCTCGGCCTCCCAAAGTGCTGAGATTACAGGCGTGAGCCACAGGTCCCCACCAATTCCACCATTTTAAGTGGCATTTTAGAAACATATACTTAATATGCTCATAATACATGGTTATTTGAAAAGCACAGTTTACGAAATTATATGTACTATAATCCCATCTAACACACACACACACACTCACACACACACACATCCTAAAAAAGTGAGAGGATGCACATCAACACCTGCTTATACATAGTTATCTCCAGGTTGTGAGAGAAATTTTTTATTTATTTTTCTTTGTGCTTATCTATATTCTCTATGGTTTCTAAGATAAGCGTATATTTCTTTCAGTAAAAGAAAAGAACGTTATTTTTAAGTGCTGTTTCTCTTCTTCTGTAGAAAGGAACATATTGTACTAAATAAACCAAGGACAAACTTGGTCCTCTAACTGAAATTGTCTTCATCATGGCTCTAATGATCTAGAGAGAATAAAGTAATCACCTGTCATGGTAACCCACAACGTTTTTCCACCATAAGAAAGTCAATATTGATTTAGTACCTACATATGGGTATGTATGTGACGGAGTGAAAAATCTCAAGAAAGAGCCTATATACTGTTCTTACATTTGAGGAACTTTGACATTTTTATATTCTTTCCTATTGCAGTATTCTAATGTTAGTTGCATTAAATTGAATTCCTCAACCATGGTTGGAAATGACCTAATCTATTGCAAATTCCTTGTTTTATAAAATTAGGAGCCTTACCATCAAGCTCAAGCTTGCTTTCAGGAATGAAAAGCAAGTCGTCGTAAAGAGTATCCTTTGGTGACACTGTTTCTCCATCTGTCACCTGAGGTCTCTCCAAGAATGAATTACACTACAGCTCTCTGATCCAAATCAATATACGTTCAATGCCCAGATCAACCGATACCAAAATACATTGCCAGATCACTGATCTCCTGTGAGGATGTTGATGAGACCAGTTTCTTGGTTCTAGACATGATCACATCAGAAGCAATGCTCTCTCTTGGAAATGAGCATAAGCTGCCCTGAGCTTGGAAATTAGTATGAAGAAAAGTGATGAAAATGAACCCAAATCTCAATGATAAGCTGGTATATTACACAGGCACATCTCACGGCCTTCTGTCCTCATCATCTTCCTGTCTTTTGGTCAATTAGAAAACTACACAGTGATCACCTTCTTCAAGATTATAGGATCCAAGTCACCACGCAAGTTACACTGAGCTAAGAAATATCATTATTTCTAAGACCGGTCCCTTCCCAAGTACACAGTTTCCCTTTTTGGTGTCACCACACAAACAACGGCACTCAAACTAGAAAGCAAGGAGTGGATGGAAACAGTAGTGAATAACAGCACACTAAGACTCTCGGCTTTGAGGACTCTGCTCCTCTACCAGATCAGAATGGTTTATTCCCATGCCGTTGTGATCAACGAACACCGGCAAATTCTTGTGGTGCCTTCTTTGCTGCTCTGTAGATGAATTTCTAACCGATGTGACCGACATTTATGGTCAGAATGCTTTCTAGAATGATTCTGCCACTGAGAGTGTGGTTGTGGCCATAATGTCCCTAGACTGAGGTTTCTGGAGTTTCCATTCGTGGTCTGGGCTGAGATGATGTGATTAAGCTTCACATCTGCTAAGGGTTTGAGGTGGAGGAAAAAGGGAACTGGAATCGTTCTCACCTCATCAATTCTGACCACATCCTCCCTCTCCAATTACCCCAAGAGAAGGAAAAAGAAAGATAACAGGAGGAGAAAAAGATGAAGGGAAGAAATAGAGTAGAAGAAAAAAAAAAAGATTGGGGAAGGGAAGAGAAGAAGGCTGGAGGGAACCTCCAAAATGGCTTATTCTCCGAGATGGAAGCTCAGAGCTTAAGTCTCTAAAAAACCAAAGCACGGGTGAATCTTTGTTTTCATTTTTGTTTCTCTTCCTTCCTTTTTTCCTCAAGCTATCTACTAACTACGGCAGTTTAAATGACAGTTATCTGTGAGCATTCAAAACAGGGTCTTCAGCAATACATTATGTACAATAATGCTTCTGTAAGCACAGCACCCTGGCATACTTGTCATAATGGTGGCATATCAGACAATAAGAGCTTCCAGCTGGGCACAGTGGCTCACTCCTAGAATCCCAGCACTTTGGGAAACCAAGGGGGGGCGAATCATCTGAGGTCAGGAGTTCGAGACCAGCCTGGCCAACATGGTGAAACCTCGTCTCTACAAAAAACACAAAAATTAGCTGGGTGCGATGGCACATGCCTATAGTCTCAGCCACTTGGGAAGCTGAGGCACTAGAATCACTTGAACCTGGGAGGCAGAGGTTGCAGTGAGCCGAGATCGCGCCACTGTACTCCAGCCTGGGCAACAGAATGAGATTCTGTCTCAAAAAAATGGAAAAAAAAAAAAAAAGAAAAGAAAAGCTTTCAAATAAAGATATTTTTTCCTAAATAAGGACACAATATTACTCTGTCACATTCATTATTTTTCAAATAAAGTTCATTTCTTTGTTGTTTGTTTTTGTTTTGTTTTGTTTTTTGGCTAGTCAAGTGATACAGTAGGCATAAAGAAGGAACAAAGAAACCTGTAATGGGCAGGGCGCGGTGGCTCACGCCTCTAACCCCAGCACTCGGTGAGGCCAAGGTGGGAGGATCCCTTAACCTCAGGAGTTCAAGACCAGCTTGGGTTACACAGTGAGACTTCATCTCTACTAAAAATTTAAAAACTAGCCAAGCATGGTGGCGAATGCCTGTAGTCTCAGCTACTAGGGAGGCTGACGCAGGAGGACAGCTTGAGGTCAGGAAGTTGAGGCCTCAGTGATCTGTGATCGTGCCACTGCCACTGCACTCCATCCTGGGCAACAGAGCAAGATCCTGTCTGAAATCAAAAAAAAAGAAAGAAAAGAAAAGAAGAAAAGTAAAGAAAAGAAAAGAGAAAAGAAAAGAAAAGAGATCTGCAACTGGTTGTGATCAACTGGTTGTAAACACCCCTGCACTCGGACCAGCCTCAGATCAAGATTCTTTCTAAGTACTTTAAGTAGCCTAGTGGTCCTGGAACCCAGCGAAAGTGGCAAGCAGGGGGAGTACGCGAGTGCAAGTTAAGGAGTAAAGAGGTGAGAAACAGAGCCCCGTTCCTTTCACAGCACTGCAGCACTTCAGAGTATTTTACCACGTCCCTGAGCAAGAGGTACACCTTATACCCACAGCGGGGCACAGATTCTCAGTATTGGTATTATCCCATCCACTACTTCCCTTTTCTATTTCAGGAAATATCTGACAAGGAAATTTGCGTAACCTGCCTAAGGCCAGGTGGTGGCTGGGTTGGATGTATAATTCAAGTGTCCTCCTGCTTCTTTCTAATCCTGTCTTCTGACCACCAGCCAGAATTTTCCCTCCCAATGCCACTTCGAGTCACATGGAGTCTACCTATGCCAAGATCAAGACCACCAGTTCAAAAATGGAAAACCCAGTCGACCAGTTCGTTTCACCTACATGCAACCAAGTAACTAGTCGGACGGATCTGAGTCACCAATTGGACTCATTTTTTTTCAACGAATGAAACTAACTTTTCTGGCGGGATAGAGACTAAGTCATAATGAGTCACCAGAACAGAAGTTATGGGACACTATTCAAAATAGCAGGTAATCGGAATATTACCGTTTCAAGAGATCTTTGTGATGAGACCCTCCCTTAGCCACCAACAGATTGCATGACTGAAAAACATAAATAGAGCCTGTCACTGGCTTTAGCAGAATATCCCAGAAAGTGATATCTATAAGCAACCACACTGAGAGGGTTGATAGTTGCTGGTTTTATTCACTCCTGCATTTACCCATTCATTTGTATTGCATGCCTGTTGTGTGCCAGAAACTAAGCTAGATGCCGTGTGTCGTTTAAAAATAAACATAGTCCCTGCCATCATGGAGTTTACAATATAAAGTTAGAGATTAGATACACGTTAGATAGGATAGACCAGGCACAGTGGCTCACACCTATAATCCCAGCACTTTGGGAGGCTGGAGTGGGAGGATCGCTGGAGCACAGGAATTCACCTGGACAACATGATGGAACTCTGTCTCAATTAGCCGAGCATGGTGGTGCGCGTCTGTAATCCCAGTTACTTGGGAGGCTGATGGAGGAGGATCGCTTGAGCTCAGGAGGCCGAGGCTGCAGTGAGCCGAGATTGTACCAATGAACTCCAGCCTTGGTGATGGAGAGACCATGTCTCCAAAAAAAAAAAAAAAAATTAGACAAGATAAAATAAGGGCTACATTCTAAAAGTCTCTGTATGCATCATGAGATCGTAGAAGAAAGAGTGATTGATCTCAGCGGTGACGGCTCTGCCAGGAGGCACTGGTACCTGATAGGGAAACTCTGGAGCCAGGAGATCCAGCAGCATAGGAACTGAAGCCCTGAATATCCGTATGTGAGAACTGAGGCCTGATCCAATGCAGGAAACCAAAGGAAACGAACCCACGGAAGGAGAAACCCAAGTCAAGGACTGAACTACAAATTCTAGCTTCTCCTAGAGTTCAAAGAACAGTCAAAATGAGGGTAAAAATAATAAACATCAGAGTTTTGAAAAGGAAAAAAAAAGAAGTTGTTGGGGAGGCTACATGTTGTTTATTGCCATGTGTAAAGCAATATGCTAGGAGCATTATATAAGTTACCTCATTTAGTCTTTGCAACAATTCTACCAACTGGATATCTTTAATCCTATTTTACAGATATCATCAGTGATCTCCACAGAGCTTTATCAGTGTACGAGGAACTTTCACATGTAGTATCATCTAATCCTCACATTTCCTGCCCAATAAGTAGGACAGGAATTTCCACTTATGAAAGAAGAAACTGAGGCTTTGGAACCTAAGCAGCTCGCCCAGGAGAGTGGTAAAGCCGCTGTGATATTTCCATTCTGTTACTAGCCTTTCATAGCCAACTACAGAGCCGATTGACACACTCACTTTCTCCCCAGTTCACTTTTTATCTATTTTACTAGATAATCAATCCAGTTATCTGAAATCCAGCTGACATGATCCCAGATTTGTAAAAGCAGCCTACCAATGGCTCATGGAAGAGTTGGAAAATTCAGTATTCCCCATTCTTGGAGTAGCCAATGTTGAGTACCATCCCCACAGACCTCTTGGGGATACATGACTGTGCCCTCTTACTCGAGAATGACAGCTCAGTCTGAATGTGTTATCAGATCTACATAGCCCAAGTGAAGTGCCACAGCCCCAAGAGACGGCAAGATTATTCAGGGAGTACGTTGCAGACTGACCTGGAAGAAAACCAGATCATGATTGCCCAAGTCTCAACAAAACTTAAAAAAAGAAAAAAGCAAGTCTCGCTTGGCAACTGTATGAAGACCACGCCTTACCCTACACATACCTGGCCTTCATCATTCTTGCATAAGGGTGTTCCAGAACGTCCAATAAAACATTTCAAGATAAAGCTCCTTCGACTTTTCGCACTGTTTTAAAAGTCCTCAGGCAAAGCAGGTCCTGAATTTCTCCAAAAACATAATTAAGCAGCCATAACAAACAAGCCAGTGATTTGATAAGCTACAGCCCATTGCCAACAGAAAGCTCAGGATCACAATTTCCCATTAAATATCTCTGTCACAAGGGTATTCACCCACTGAAATTCACCTCAAAGTGCTATTACGAGTCCAAAAAGCATAAAGGTACGGGGAACTATAAGAGACAATTTCTCCCATTCCTGCCTCTCAAGAGAATCACTTTCTGACGAAGAATCACGCTTTTCTCAGAGATCTCCCAAACCAAAAATAAGTCGTAGCTGTGGATTCGATTCTGACATGCAACTTGCTCACATCTCAGCAATATTCGAGTCCAAGCTCATACTATAAACAGCTCCCCTGAAAAATAAACACCACCTAAGGCAATAGGCCAAAGACTACAAAAAAATGTAGTACGAATCTAATGGGAAAAAAGGAAAACAAGCTCTGATGTTCTTGTCTCTCTATACAGCTTTATCAAGAAAGACTATCCGACTAGAAAGTCACAAGAACCTACCAATGAACACGCATGGCACCACACCTAGTCCACTGTGTACTTGTACCACAGAGCCAACGATGTCACCACTTTGAGCTCCCATTTCCTCATGTGTAAAATAAGGATAATAATAGCTGTTTCCTATTTACTCTACAGTGGTGTATGGAAGATTAGCAAGATACTGTTTGTAAAAGTACTTTGATCTCTTCTGAGATAGGGTACTAGGTAAATTTCAGCCGGCGTTATTGCCACGCGTTGGCACACATGAAACCTGAATGGCCACTGGGCAATAAAGAACTGGTCATCATAAGGTAGAAACAGAAAACAGGATACGGTGCAAGGAGAGCAGAAATTCAAGATGTGTGATTAGAGTGAAAACAGAGGACTTACATCTGATCAACGGAAGAACCCAGCGAGGACACAGAAATGAGTATGTCCAAGGAGAGAAGCGCGTGGCAGGACAACCTGACCCAATTCTTGGAAACCAGTCACCAGATCAGAAATCAAAATAAAGTGCACTGGATGTTTATTCAAGAAGCTCCTAAAATCTGGACTTCTCTAGAAAGGCTTCCCAGCCTCACAGAAACATGGCTAGCCAATTCTCCCATTCTACCCTTTCTGTTCCGGGGAATCTTCTTCTGGAATTCACCGTGATATAATGTGCAGTTTTCCCTGCACTTAGGCTTAATGGGAATGCTGTTTGTGAAGAAGGAAAAAAAAATGGAAAAAGAAAAGAAACTTTTTTTTTTTTTTTGAGACAAGTTCTCCCTCTGTCACCCAGGCTAGAGTGCAGTAGCATGATTATAGCTCATGACAACCTCAGTCTCCCGGGCTCAAGTAATCCCCTCATTTCAGCCTCCCAAGTAGGCTGGGCTGCAGGTGTGTGCCACCACTCCTGGCTAATTTTTTTTTCAGGGAAGGGGTCTCACTATGTTGCCCAGGCTGGTCCTGAAGCAATCCTCCCCAACTGGCCTCCCAGAATGCTGGGATTTACAGTGTTAGTTTCTTCATTTAATATGTTTCTGTGCTATTTTCTGTTTTTTTTTTCTTTTACATTGCTTCATCCCAATATTGTTATGTTTTCTAACATTTTCAGGCAAAGACTCTGTCCAAACAAAATTATTTTGACCAACCCAGCTTGTCATTACTTTGTTCACCCTACATACATTGTGCACCTACTATGTGTCTGAAGGAAGCTAACAGAATGAGTTTGGTGAACAGGTAAGTGCTTAAGCATTTAATCTTAATAGTGATCTTAAGAGTTTTATGTTCCTTGTAAGCAACAAAATATTCTCAATTTAGCAGTTAAAAGAAAAAACAGCAATATATCTGCATGATAACATCAGAACCATCTAAAACACAATGCAAATACTCTAGTGTTGATGCTCTGAACTTCAGAAACATATCCCCTTGATGAGCGGGGCAAATGTCACCAAAATTACACTTCTATATTTGTGTTTGTCCTTCTCTGGCCCTCTCCAACTCTAGGACAACTGGAATCCCACAACATATTCAAGAAATGAGGTGGGATGCGATGGTTCATGCCTGTAATCCCAGCACTTTGGGAGGCTGAGATGGGAGGATCAGTTGAGGTCAGGAGTTCGAGACCAGCCTGGTCAACATAGCGAAACCCCCATCTCTTATTTAAAAATAAATAAATAAATAAATAAATAAATAAATAAATAAATAAATAAAAGAAAGAAAAAGAAATGAACCTCTTTTTTGCCAAAGTACAGATGAGGGTGTCTATTTTGTTCTCAAAACTCTTCTGGTGGAACCAGGAAAGACTCAATACCTGAACATCCACCAGGTGCCCAGTAAATAAATCAGTATCTTGTGGATTGATTACTTGTCATTCAGGAGTCTCAGAGTGGTCCTGGACTGCGATTCAGGTTGCTACGTGAGAACTCAGGGTCAAGGTTTCTGTAACTCCACTTTGGTCTGTCTCCCAGATTCATTCACTTCCTCTTGTCCACAGAGTAGCACAACCTGCTGCTTTTCTGCCTCCTTGCACTCCCCTGGGCTCTCCCTGCTCTTATTCCCATAGCATTTTGCCGTCCAAAAGAGCCCCCTGTCTATTGACACACTTGGAGATTCTATCGTGAGCTCACTCTGACAAATGGCCTTGAAAGACACTGAACAAGACCAGGCAGGGTAAGCCCAGGCCTCTAGAGCTGTGTTTCTCCATCTTGCATCCTTGCAGTCACAGTGGGTATGTTATGCTATCTGAAGAAGACGACTGAAGTCAGACGAGTCCTAGGTGCTCTTTCCTTTACCACATCTCTTCCTGGGTGTTCTGATACAGAGTTTTCGTTTTCAATATCACCTACATGGTGATGACTCCCAAAATCAGATCTCTAGCCCCCGCTTCCTATCCAATTCCAATTGGATGTCTTAAACACACTCAAGATTAATGTGTTCAAATGACAACTCACGAGCTGCTCACAGTGGCTTGCACTTATAGTCCCAATTACTTCTCATGGCTGCAGTGGGAGGATCTCATGGGCCCAGGAGTTGAAGGTTCCAATGCGCCATGATCACACCTATGAAGAGCCACTGCACTCTAGGTTGGGCAACGTAGCAAGACCCTGTCTCTTAAAAAAAAAAAAAAATAGGCCAACCACAGTGACTCACACCTGTAATCCCAGCACTTTGAGAGGCTGAGGCAGGTGGATCACCTGAGGTCAGGAGTTCGAGACCAGCCTGGCCAACATGGCAAAACCCTGTCTCTACAAAATAAAACAAAAATTAGCCAGGCATGGGGGTATAAGGTCCCAGCTACTCAGGAGGCTGAGGCATGAGAATTGCTTGAATCCAAGAGGCAGAGGTTCACCACCACTGCACTCCAGTGTGCGTGACAGAGTGTGATCCCTTCTCAAAAAAAAAAAAGGAGAGAAAAGAAATAAATGACAACTTTTGATTTTCCCATCTTAGCCTATCTTCCTGTCATCATCTCATTCAAGGAAATCACCATCCACTCATTTGCTTAAGCAAACAGTCTTGACAGAAATATTAAAACATTTAGAAATTAGATGCTGGGAGATAGAGTAGATTTCTTTGATTTCCTGGGTTGCTTCTTTTTATTTGCATAGTATCAGCCCTATAGTGAGAAAGCATAGAAACAAAATAAGTATTAACAAGACTGCTAGACCAAAATCTCAACTCAAATAGAATAAACTCTCCTATTTTCAATTATATAATGATACAAACTCTTACATGTGTGATTTCTTTGGTTCCTTGGAAAACCTCTTAGCCTCCTTCTTGTTTAATATAGAAGACAGTTGTTTGCACTTTAAGCAAATAAACATTTGTGTTTTGTCCTATGTCCATTTTAAAGTAAAATTTTTTAAATTTCTATATAACATTCCTTGATGGATCTTGTGAAAAATCATGTTGCAATACTCAAATTCCTTATCTGAAATATTACATCCATTTGGTTTGCCTATTACCGTAGTTTCTGTTAAGACTTGTTAATTCCCTATAAAATTGACAATTTCCAGACTAACCAGCAATCAAACAATGCAAGCAAATGGGGTCATTTGATTCAATCACTAAAACAACTAAAATAGCTCAGACCACTGACTGGAGCACACTAGAGCCACTTCTCGGTAATTCATCTGCATTAACTTCCCACATTCACTGTGGTGTTTGGTGTAGATGGAGCCATGCAATGCCCAAAGCCTGAGGCTGACTTCAGAGTCAAACTCCCCTTCATTCATTTTCATGTATGTCAGGCAGCACCTACAAAAAAAACAAAAATAAGGCAAGATTTCACGTTCATTTCTTGTGGTCCGGTGCCTTTTTTTTTTTTTTTTTTTTTTTTGAGACAAGGTCTTGTTCTGTTGCCCAGGCTATAGTGCTGAGTGCTGTGGTATGCTCCCTGCTCACTGCAGCCTTGACCTCCCAGGTTCAAGAAATCCTTCCACCTCAGCTTCCCAAGTAGCGGGGACTACAGGCAAGTGCCATCATGCCTAATTTTTGTGTTTGTTTGTAGAGACAGGGTATCACTCTGTTGCCCAGGCTGGTCTTGAACTCCTGGGCTCAAGCCATCCTCTTGTCTTAGCCTGCCATAGTGCTGAGATTACAGGTGAGCCACTGCACCCAGCTAGTTCTTTTTTATGTATCTGGATTTCAGAGTAAGAATGCACCTAGGAGTGAAATGGAGTTCCTGAAGACTTTCTTTGGAAATGCATAGCTCTACCATCATCTAAGTATCTTCTCACTAACCCATTAGCTATCTCTCAGCTTTGTTTTAAAGACTTGGGTTGGGCTGGTGCTGTGGCTCGTGCCTGTAATCCCAGCACTTTGGGAGACCAAGGTGGGCAAATCACCTGAGGTCAGGAGTTTGAGGCCAGCCTGGCCAACATGGTAAAACCCTGTGTCTACTAAAAATACAAAATTTAGCCAAGCGTGATGGTGGGCACCTGTAATCCCAGCTACTTGGGAGGCTGAGGCATAAGAATCGCTTGAACCTGAGAGGCAGAGGTTGCAGTGAGCCAAGATCACACCACTACCCTCCAGCCTGGGTGACAGAGTAAGATTCTGTCTCAAAAAAAAAAATACTGGGGTTGAAAATTCATATTTTTTCTGTACATGTGTCCTAACTGGTCTCATGTCTATGGTAACACGACCAGGCAATGCCTAAATGACCACCTTCTAGGGAACATCATTAGTGCAAAAGCTCTACAGAGAAAAGCAACCTTCCTGAAGACAGTGAAGGCAAGCACAACAGCTAGGGCAGACTAAAAGATGGGGGCGAGCAGAGCCACCTGGAGCAGGAAGTCATTTCTTCCTTCCTATAGCAACACCGGATGACATGCAGATGCCAACAAAAATACATTCCTTCCATCGAAAGTCATGATTCTGTGCATGTACTTCATAACTTTCACCAGCTCCCTAATAGCATTTGGTCCTCGAGTCCTTTTCACATGTAGGAAACTCGGTCATTGACCACAGGATATTACCAAGAGAGAAGCTAAGGCAGGAGGATTGCTTGAGCCCAGGAATTTGAGTCCAGCCTGGGCATCCTAGCAACATCCCGCCTCTAAGATAGATAGATAGATAGATAGATAGATAGATAGATAGATAGATAGATAGATAATTGATAGATGGGTGGATGGATGGACAGATAGATGTAGATAATAGATTAGATAGATAGATGATAGATGATGGAAAGATAGATAGATAGATAGATAATAGACAGATGATTGATAGATGGGTGGAGGGATGGATAGATAGAGATAATAGATTAGATAGATTATAGATAACTGATTAATAGATAATTGATAGATGGGTGGATGGATGGATAGATAGAGATAGAGATAGATTAGATAGATGATTGATAGATAGATAGATAGACAGATAGATAGATAATAGATGATAGATAGGAAAAGCAAGAGTGTAGACTAGCAATGAAACACAAGCTAAAAGGAGCATTTTTGCCTATGGCCCGGTCCCAAAGGAATTAAAGAAAACACAGGTTTCTGTGGATTTGCCAGAGAAGTAAAAGAGTCAAGCCAGGACGGATTTGAATGAGTTCCTTCTAAGATGTTGGTGATGTAAACCAGGCATGCCTAGAAGCATCAAAGAACAGGCTGCAGGAAAAATTGTTTCCCCCAAAACAGAGGAGGAGCTCGTTCAAATAATACTGACTCTCAATGCAAAGCAGGGTGCATTTTGTTTGTCTCTTCTTGGCGTTTCCAAAGAAAGCCTAATGGGACCTTTTTCCATCACTTTTCTTTTCTACAATTCTATCAGAAGTTGTGCAACCCAACAAAACCACATATGGAAATGTGTTTGAGAATTGTAAATTACACACAAATACATGTGGGTACACAAATATGTATATCCACAGATATGTGCACCGATATATTACTCCACAAAATATAACATTAGAACAATTTCCAAACCATTTTCTACAAACAATGAAATATAATTTTAAAGTCTTAATTCACTAATTTTGCAAACTTTTATTAAGGACCATGACATGCCTTTTTCTACATGGGGCTTTTGGGGTGAAAGACATTCTTTGCCCTCAAAGAGCTCACAGTCCAATGAGAAGGGCAAAGAAGCAGATTCGGATCAATGTCAGATAAATGTTTTGACACAGACAAACATATGGTTCTGCTGGGTGCAGCAAGGCCTGGGTGTGGTGGCTCACACCTGTAATCCCAGCACTTTGGGAGGTTGAGGTGGGAGGATCACTGGAGTCCAGGAGTTCAAGACCAGCCTGGGCAACATAGCAAGACCCCATCTCCACACACACACACAGAATCCAGGAGTAGTGGCATGCACCTGTAGTCCTAGATACTCAGGAGGCTGAGATAGGAGGATAGCTTGAGCCCAGGAGAAGTTTAATGCTCCAGTGAGATAAGTTTACACCACTGCACTCCAGCCTGGGTGACAGAGACCTTGTCTCTAAAAAATAAAAATAAATCTCCATTCTAGATCTGAGGGCAGGAGGAAGTTTGGGGAAGGTTTTCTTGAAAAGGTGACAAGTGAATCAGGTCAAGTGGTCAGAAAAGGTACAAGATGAAGAGAGAGCTTGTGGAGGGCCACGGCGTGGCCCGCAGGCTGAGAATGAGCATGCTGACTGAAGACGCTTGTTGCTGTGGCATCCCGTAAAGGTTGCATGCTGTCGTGAACACAGTGAGTAGCTACTGCAGGTTGCTAACCAGGGGAGAGGCATATTCATATTTGCACAGTAGAAAGCCCCCTCTGGCAGCAATTTGGAGATGACTGAAGTGGGCTGAGATGAAAGACCAAGAGACCTGTTAGGACACTGCTGAAAAAACCCAGGCTGAAAAAATGATGAAGGCTTGAACGAATGCCATCCAAATAGTTCTTCAGGTAATATCAACAGGATTTTACGACCAATTAGAGGTGAATGAGAAGGACTTGTGGCCAACTGCCAGGGTTCTAGTTTGGGCAGCAGGGTGGCTCGTGGTGCCATTGGCCAAAATAAGGAAATAGGGTTCCCTCAGTGCCTGCAGCTCTTTCTGACCTCCATGTGATCCTATTTCTCATCGTCTCCACAAACTACAGGGAAATTCTGTCGATAGCTAATCCCAGTCCACTCGTTTCAGGCAATTCGGATCCTGGCCTTCTTTCTCCAAAAGGTGAGAAGGAGTCAGGAAGAAATTGTAACTGTGTGAGGCATGTACGTGAGACACAAACCAACCAGCCCAGCAAACTGCAGGCCAGGCAGAAATTTCTAAATTTCCAAATTTGTAAATTTCGAGAGGGAAGCAGGATAAAATGCTATGGCAAAAGGAAGAGTTTACTACAGAGGTGCTGGCCCTCACTCAGCATGCAAATGTTTACAGAGGTTGATTTCAAATTCACTAATGTCTTCGCAGAAATAAAGCCAAATTTGTATCTTCACTAAGTCCACAACCGGGGAGGGGGGGTGTGTGTGTAAAATGTATTTATTTTTAGAGTCGCGATCTTGCTCTGCTGCCCAGGCTAGAGTGTGATGATGTGATCATAGCTCACTGTAACCTCAAATTCCTGGGTTCAAGGCATCTTCTCTCCTCAGCCTCCACAGGTGCACAAGCTCACATGGGTGTACAGAATTAAGAGAAAACAGACAATGAAATAAATGTATTCAATGTATTCTTCTCTGAGATGGGCATTTAGTTAAACAATAATAATAAAATACTGTATTCAATGGAAAATGGTATACATGTTAGAAAATACGGCGCATCTCCTAGGGTCCTATTTTATACAGTCCTATTTTAAAGCATACACCATGCTAAGGTTCCCACTTATGAGTCTTTATTATGCTTAGAATTTCTTGGCCAGGCGCAGTGGCTCACGCCTGTAATCCCAGCACTTTGGGAGGCCAAGGCAGGCGGATCACCTGAGGTCGGGAGTTTGAGACCAGCCTGACCAACATGGAGAAACCCCGTCTCTACTAAAAATACAAAAAAAATTAGCCGGGCGTGGTGGCGCATGCCTGTAATCCCAGCTACTTGGGAGACTGAGGCGGGAGAATCGCTTGAACACGGGAGGCAGAGGTTGCGGTGAGCCGAGATCGTGCCATTGCACTCCAGCCTGGGCAACAAGAGCAAAAAACTCCATCTCAAAAAAAAGAGAGAGAGCGAGAGAGAGAGAGTTTCTTCCAGCTCAATCTGTGTTCATTTGGCTAACATGTCTAGATACACCTCCTATTTTCTGGTTTGGGAATTGTACATTTGAAATGATGGCGACACCGCCACCCAAAAGTGAAAGATTTGGGGAAAGAAATGTTTCCTGACACCTCTGCTTCCCTCTCATGGGGAAGGAAGATCCTGGGACCTACCTGGCGGCAGCATTTGGAAGGATTAATGAGTGTTTGTAGAGCCCTCTCAGGTCTGAAGATGAAAGACATCCTATGAGCACACAGTCTAATTGATGTTTGTTATTTTGAATGTTTCACTAAAGGACTTTTCTCCACATAAATGAACTCTCAGCCAGGAGCTTTGAGAAGGACACAGGATTGAAGAGTCTCAAGTGTGGTCTTTTACCAACCTTTTTTTTTTTCCAGCAATAATTTCAAACATGGCAATTTCCCACTCAGGAGTGATTATCTCTGCTAAAGAAGAAGATTGGCTGCAGGTGGTGTGATCCTTAGGCTGAGTCTATTTACAGCCAAAACAACCATTTAATTCCATTTCTTTGGTAGTAAATTAAATACAGAAATAAATAAATAAGCTCAGGCCTTTGATGGGCTAAATGAGCTACTTTCTACCTATTTTTAAGCGGTGTTGAAACAGTTTTATTTCTCTTATACATAGGAAATAAATAGATGGCCAAACATTTGAACATTAGATTGTATATTTGGTTTGGATTCATTTTCCAATAAGTTGTTTTCATAATTCAAAGGCTCAAGGGAGAATCAATTTGGTGCATTCCATTTTCAAGACAGGCCCCATTTCACTTGATAACTTAGCCATCAGTTATTGACCAGTACCCAACCCATTCCCCCTGGCCAAATGCCTATGGGTCCCAGGATAAGGAAGAGGCATCAGTGTTAGGTCATACCTGGGCACTAAGGCAGTGGTGCTGCCCTGAATCTAAGTAGAGGAAACTGTTTGTTTCTCCCAGGCCAGCAAGCTCACAGTCTTCCTTCCCCAGTCTTCTCTTCTCCATAATAATTCGTATTATTTACACTGGTGACTCACACCTGTAATCCCAGCACTTCATCAGGCAGAGGAAGGAAGATCACTTAAGGCTAGAGGTTCAAGACCAGCCTGGGCCATATAGTGAAATCCCATCTTAAATAAATAAATAAAACAGTAAAAAAGTAAATAAATACATAAAAATTCATACTATTTAAGGCTAAAGAAGGAGATTGCAAACTCAACTTCAAGCCCATCCTCCATCGAGCCAGAGTGTTAAGCTCCTCAATCAGCAGATACAAATGAAAGGACATGAGTGACCACAGATTAAATGCCATCTCTTTTCAGATTTCTTTGAAGGTGCCAACAATGAGAGAAGCAAAGGCATTCTATAAAGAATGGAGCTTGGCCACCATTTACATAGCTCTTTCAAAATTTAATCTCACCAACCAAGCTTCAGGCCAGCTCTGCTAGAGTTAGCCATGTCTGAAGAGATCGGACTTCAGGAAACGTCTCTAGGAAACTCACGTCTTTATCTGTCATGGGTCCATCTGTCTCCAAAGAAAACACCTGCGGTTTAGTTTCAGTTCTTGGTGGACACATCTCCAAGGTAAGGCAGAAAGCCTGGTCACTCCATCCCCAATCTCTGCCTCCACTCCTGCCTTCCAGTCTAGAAAGCGTACTCTTCAAGCTTTGTCTTTGTTGTGTTTTTCTCCTTCAAAGCTTTCCCTCTGTGATTTCTTTTTTTTTTTAACAAGGTCTCGTTGTCGCCCAGGAGGGAGTGCAGTGGTACCCTCATGGCTCACTGCAGCCTCTTCCTAGTGAGCTCAAGCGATCCTCCCGAGTAGCTGGGACTACAGGAGCACATCACCACACTTGGATTTTTTTCTTTTTTTTTTGGTAGAGACGGGATCTCACTCTGTTGCCCAGGCTGGTCTTAAACTCTTGGCCTCAAGTGATCCTCCCGCCTTGGCCTCCCAAAATACTGGGATTATGGACAGGAGCCACCACATCCAGCTCTCTGCTTCTTTTTTTTTAAAAAAAAAAACATCATTTTGCCCTTAAAAATAATGTCTGGGTCAGGCACAGTGGCTCACGCCTGTAATCCCAGCACTTTGGGAGGCTGATGCAGGCGGATTGCTTGAGCTCAGGAGTTCGAGATCAGCCTAGGCAACATGGTGAAACCCTGTCGCTACAAAAACATACAAACCGGGTATGGTGGCACACACCTATAGTCCCAGCTACTCTGGACGCTGAGGTCGGGGGATCACTTGACCCTGAGAGGCAGAAGTTACAGTGAGCCAAGATCATGCCACTACAGTCTAGCCTGGGCAACAGAGCGAGACTCTGTCTCAGAAATAGAAATAATGTGTGTTGGAAAGGATCAATACACAACATGACTGCCCCCTGGGCACTATACTCCCTCCAAAGATGGCCCTGAATCTTAAACTGGAGTTCAGTTCAAAACAGAGTTTTGCCCTGAACTAGAGATGAGTCAGGGACTCTCTCAAGCAGCGCACAGCCCTTGTCAAACTAGGGCTGGACACGCACACACAGCACACGAGAGGCAGGACAAGGCTGTTAGAGGAATCCAAGCAACATAAAGCTCCATGCTGAAATCAGATTTCCACAAATAAAATTAAGCTAACGGCAGGGCAATGACCATCTATCTGTTAGAAAGGATGCCAATGACAGTAAAAGCTCTGTTATCAGACCATTTAGGGGAGTGGCTGCAGGTCTGCTAAAAATTCAGGCTAGCTAAAGCTTTACGCCTATGGCCTCAGGAGCTGTGCCTCTTATCTCTTCTCTGGCTCTCCCTTTCAGAAATGAAAGGAAGTGGATCTGGTTTGTGTGCAAGTGGCCATTTAAAGGCTTCGGAGATGGAGAATTCATCTTGTTTCTCCAAAACCAGCAGGCAGAGTTGATGCCACTCCCCTAACCACCCTGCCCTGACTCCCCTCCATGCCTTCTACTCTGGTGGGCTTTCGCTGGTGACCAGAGTGAAGATTTTTTGCCCTGGGCCATTTCTGGAATTCTAGTTCTAAGTCAGAGCTTTTTAAAATGGTATCTAATACTTTGGAGTTCATTTTCCTACCAAAACTAGGTTTAACTTTCTATTAAATAATCTTCAAGTTATAAACTGTCAAAGTAGCTAAAATGGGAAAAGTGAGCTCTGAGAATTAGCAGAGATTGGCAGGAGCCTGGTCTCCTGGGTCTCCACGTAGCTCCCCTACCTTTGCTACTATCTCCTGTATGGACTGGAGCAGTCGGTAAGCTTCCTGGCTCCCAGTTTTCCCATCTGTAAAATGCGAACATTAGGCTACGAGGTCTGTGGGGCCCATTCTCATCTAGGATTCTCAACATAATGTGTTTTTCTTTATTTTTATTTTTTTGTTTCTGTTTTGTTTTGTTTTGGGTTGGGTTTTTAATTTCTTTTTTTTTTTTTTTTTTTGAGACAGAGTCTCACTCTGTCGCCCAGGCTAGAGTGCAGTGGCGCGATCTCAGCTCACTTCAACCTCTGCCACCCAAGTTCAAGTGATTCTCCTGCCTCAGCCTCCGCTGGGATTACAGGTGCCTGCCACTGCACCTGGCTAATTTTTGTAGTTTTAGTAGAGACGGGGTTTCACCATCTTGGCCGGGCTGGTCTTGAACTCCTGACCTCGTGATCCACCCACCTCAGGCCTCCAGAAGTGCTGGGATTACAGTCATGAGCCACCACACCTTTCCAATTTTATTTTTAAAGACAGGGTCTCCTTCTCTCTCCCAAGCTGAAATGCGGTGGTGTGACCAAAGCTCACTGTAGCCTTGAACTCCTGGGCTCAAGTGATCCCCCTGCCTCAGCCTCCCAAGTAGCTAGGACTAGAGGCACACACCACGGCACCTGGCTAATTTTTATTTTTCATTTTTTTATTATAGAGATGGGGATCTCACTGTGTTGCCCAGGCTGGTCTCAAACTCCTGGCTTCAAGCCATCCTCCTTTCTCAGCCTCCCAAAGCACTGGATTACAGGTGTGAACCACCGTGCCCAGCCTCTACATACCTTCAAGGGAGAAAAGTCTATACTCTCGCTCACTCTCCAAGAGCCTCCAAATGAGTGTTGCCATGACAACCCACACCCTCTGAAAACTTTTAAATTAGTGAATGTGGCTAAGTCCTCTGGAAAATAAAGCTGGTTTTAAGTCACTAGTGCAAATTCTTGTAAAAGCCCTTGACATTCAAACTTGTCCGCCCAGGATCATAAATGTCTGTTCATTCTCTTCTTTCTGAAAATAGAGAGAGGACCTGGTAAAACTTGGCCTCAGTCCCTTGCTTTGAAACCAAGACACTGCACGCTGGAGTCAGAAGAAACGGAATTGGCTTTAAATCACCCCAAGGGAATGCAGATGCGAGACCACCTTTCACCGAGAGCAGGGTCTTCCCACTCGTTCTTAACAGCATAGGGATCCCTGTCAACTCAGACGTGCGTTGTCATGCAGCCTGGTGAAATCGGAGAGGCAGCTGCTGTGAGGTCAGGAAGTCCTGGAGTTGAAGCCTAGTCTATCCTGTATTGTGTAACTTTGGGTAAATTACTTAATCTCTCTAAACCTGAGCTTTCTTTTGTAGATGACAATAACTACCTTTCAGAATGATGATGAAGATTAAATGGGATGATCTGTACGGTGCCACACACAGTGCCTTGTACCTACTAAACACATGACAAATTGCAGCTATCCGTGTTCCAGTGAGTGGACTGAGGATATCCGAGAGTGGCCTATGCAACTCCTAGAAAAATGCTGGTGCAAAATCATCTTGTGCTGGCCAAGGGAGACAGGTCCAGGTTACCTCAGAGGCATTGCTACCCCTCAGGGACCACTAAGAAATAAAGAACAGGAGGAGGCAAGGTTCTCTTTGTTAAGGGCCTGAACTGACTCCTTCCTCTCGCTACAGGGAAGACAGGGACTGAGAAGAACTTTAGGAATGAAGGGAATTAACCCGTGAAGCGATAGGGCAGTTATCAATGTGCCGATAACAACAGGGAAGTGAAGGAAAACATCTGCATTTAAAGCTCAAAAAAGACCCAAGGAGCTGGGCGCGGTGGCTCATGCCGTAATCCCAGCACTTTGGGAGGCCGAAGCAGAAGGATCGCTTGCGGCCGGGAGATCGAGGCTGCCATGAGCCACGATTGCGCCATTGCAGTCCAGCTTGAGCAACAGAGCGAGACCCTGTCTCAAAACAAAAAAGCAAAAAAACTCAAGGAGCGCTCTGTAAGAGATGCAGGCGTCCATCTGGAAAAACCTGGCTCATATTTCCCTTCAAAGTCACGTATTTTCCTCTCTGGTGTAGAAGGGGAGAGGTTAGCTGTTCTTGCATAAAAGGAAGTAGAACAGAAAAAGCAAACTGGATACAAATCGGGTGGCTGTCAATCGGCACCATATTGGCTGCTGTTGAATTGCCTCTTCCCAGCCTCAATCCAGAAAGGTGGTGCCTGCAAGGGTCCTGCTGTAATAGCATCAACCTTCGTCAACATCGCATCTCATCCCAAGTCTAGCAACACCCAAAGGAGAGGAGGGCGAGTCGGAATCGGGGTCAGTGGCACTCGCCCTCCTGTTGAGCTTCAAGGATTTGAGTAGGGTCCCACTGGCTTTCAGAGACTTCTCTTTTTTGGGAATCCAAAAGATAGAAAAGCCTGAAGAGCAAATGCTCCCTAGACTGGTGACGTCTTGTCTCTGCGTGACTGTCTATCATTAAAGATAATGGGGTAAAGGAGCATGTCATTAAGTGGGAAAGAGAGGTCATTATTTGTTACACCACCTCCCTTTAAAGGGAATGTTTAGAACAAAGAGCAATGACTAAAAGTCTTCAGGCCAGGCTCTTGACGGCGGCAGACATGTTATTGGTGACCCCACACCAGGTTCTAGAGTGTCCAGACAGACCCCAGGCCAATTCCCAGTAGGAGGCAAAGTGGACTATTCTATCATCAAGAGCACTAGACTAGGAGTCAACAGGTGTAGGTTCCAGTCTCAGCCTGATCGAAAATGCGCTGTGAGACTCAGAAGATCCACCGCGTCACGGGGCCCTTTCTCATCTAAACAGTGACGAGGCCACACAAAGCAATTCCTCAGATTCCAAAGTTAATGGCACCCAAGAGCATGGGCCCGGCCCTGGGTTGAGTCCTGGATCTGCCCCTTCGTAGCTGTTTGACCTTGGCAGTGTTCTGTAAAATGTAATGATAAGAGTATCTGCCTCACAAGATACAGGAACATTAAATAAGTGAATGTATTGGGTGTGCGCTCTAAGGTGATTAAAAAAACAGAGAGAGAGAGAGAGTCTCTGTCTTCAATGGGTTTTTAATGTAGAAGTGGAACTGGAACAAGCACATTTGGTAGAAATTAGTATCAATTAAAGGAATAAGATAGGTGTGTGTGTCTTTCTGTGTGTGTCTCTGTGTATGCATCTGTGTATGTCTATGTGTGTGTCTGTGTGTGTCTCTCTGTGTGTGTCTGTGTGTGGGTGTGTGTGTGTCTGTGTCTGTGTGTCTGTATCTGTGTGTGTCTGTGTGTGTGACTGTGTATGTGTGTCTGTGTGTGTCTGTGCATGTCTGTCTCTGTGTGTGTGTGTCTGTCTGTCTCTGTGTGTCTGTGTCTCTCTGTGTGTGTCTGTGTGTGGAGGTGTGTGTGTGTCTGTGTGTGTCTGCCTCTGTGTGTGTCTGTCTGTGCGTGTGTGTGTCTGTATGTGTATGTGACTTGGGGTGGTACCTTTCTTTATAAGAAATCCTTCTTAGCTAACAATCGCCGTGATGCTCCTAAAAAGCCCCCTTAGTAGTTCCATAGAGACACATGCTTCAGCCTCTGACACGCAGCAGGCCCTGGAATAAGTGGGTCAGAATTTGTACAGAGATGAATGCACCAGAGCTCAGTGTTGAAGAAAGGCACAGTTTATAGGGACTGATGCCCACAGGTGCCTGCTTGCAAAAATAGGAAGAAAGACAAGTAGAAATGAAACAGAAGATTCCAAGCAAAATGAATGGGATTCTGGTAGTAAAATGGCAGTGGGAGCTAAGGAAACACCAGCCTGTGTCTCTGCCAGGGCTGAGGCCACAGCCGGCAGGAGTAAGGTGGGTGAGCCTCACTCCCAGGTCAGGCCTAGTGGCAGCCAGTGGCTGGCCAGGGCACATTCCTGCAGGCGCTCCAGGCTCACAGGAAAGGAGCATGATGGCCCCGCAGCATCAGCCTGAGCTGACACCACTCCATGCGGCATCGCGTGCCTCTCCCGGGCCAGTATCCAGTCGTAGAGGGAAAAACATACACCCAGAGAGCCAGCAGCCAAGAAACAAAGCAGGGGAGAGAAACTGGAGGTGAAAACCACTCAAGGCCAGGCCCAGTGGCTCACGCCTGCAATCCCAGCGCTTTGAGAGGCAAAGGAAGGAGGATCACTTGAGCCCAGGAGTTCAAAACCAGCCTGGGCAACATAGCAAGGCCATGTCTCTACAAAAAATAAAAACCCACAAAAATTAGCTGGGCATGGTGGCGCACTGTAGTCCCAGCTATTTGGGAGGCCAAGGCGGGAAGATGGCTTGAAGTCTGCAACGAGCTATGATTGCACCACTGCAGTCCAGCCTGGGCAGCAGAGCGAGACACCATCAATCGATCAATCAATAAACTCTCACAACCAACCTGGAGAGGAGAGCGGTGCCTGCCCAGCAGACAAAACCTCCCGAGCCAGCTCCTTCTCCCTCCAACCCGCATGGTGTCCGCGCAGGTCCCAGGACAAACACTTTCCTGGGAGGAAGCATCCACTTAAGTCGGGGAGGTTGAGAGAGGAGACCCTATGATGTTATGAAAACAAACCTATGTTACTTTTATAATAAGAAACTAACATTTTAAAAAAGAAAAGAAAAGAAAAAACCTGTAATTACAAAAATCAATTTTGATTGCTCTCCTTTTTCTTTTTTTCCCTCTGTATTTGAGATGAGTCTCGTTCTGTCACCCAGACTAGAGTCTCGTTCTGTCACCCAGGCTAGAGTGCAGTGGCGTGATCTCAGCTCACTACAACCTCCGCCTCCTGGGCTCAAACGATTCTCCTGCCTCAGATTCAAAGTCAACCACTTATCAATGGCATGGCTGGCTCAGGCCACGAATCCATATCCCTTGAGAGAAAAGCAAGAGGGAAACGTCCCTGTGCCATTCCATCGTCGTCACCATCAACTTGTGCCCAACTCGCCTGACTTCTGGAGAACCCTCCAACTCTTACAGCATTCTCGAAACACGGCCAGGGTTGATTTTCATACTTCAACTAGACTGCAAATCTTTGGAGGGCAGAAACTGTCTTTCTCCCCTTTCTGGCTGCCTTCGTATGGAACGAGCATTTGTTCAATGTCACCGACATGGTCTTTCTCTGCCCGTCCCAAGCCGTCGGCCTGGCCCCGGGTTCCCCCTCACCTCCTTTTTGCCTGCCAGGATTGAGCACCATTTCTTGTGATTCTCAAAAGAGAAATAGTTGCAGTTTGCTGGTCTCCATCTAACCAGATGGCAGCACATGTCAGTCTTCCCCAGGGCCCTGGTGTTTTGAAGCCCAACTTCCGTGGACATCAAGAGATGACTCCAAACCCATCAGTCTCCCCAGGGCCGGCTGCCTGGTGATGTGGTCCACCTAATAATCATCTTATCCTTCAACCGCAGCTTCTACGAGCCTCTTCAAAGCCTTTTACAATCATTAGCTAATTAAGTCACAGCCCTGCCCTGGTGACTACAGTTATAATTCCCACTTTACAGATAGGGAAACTGAGGCAGCTTTTAAGTGAGCTCCCTCAGGCCAGAGTCAGCGTCTGAGCCAGAATTAGAAGTTACGGGTGTCTGATTCTGTGTTTCAGCCGCTATACCTCACATCCTTTTTATTCTAAATAAATGGTTCCCGAGTACATGGGTGGAGAGGTCTCTCCCCTAGGCTGTGTTCACAGTTTTTGAGAGAATAAGAGTTGAATTGCCTCATTCAATACTTTTGTGGCTCTTCAGGCTCAAGTTGAG
>NW_012101476.1:7503353-7507860 GCF_000951045.1 Mandrillus leucophaeus
CAACCCTGTCTCAAAAAATAAGAAAGTTAAAAAATGTTTAAAATAAGCTTAGTAGAGATAATCTGTTAAACCATATAGGCCTAGTGGCTTTTCAATGGATAGATTTCAAAATACAGATCTATTTATTTTCAAGTTTAAAAATTATACAGGTTTTCCATTTCTAAGTCAATTTTATTGACTCTGTTTGTCTGGAAATTTGCCCACTGTATGTATGTATTTAAAATCTAACCTATGTATTTAAATTTATCATAAAGTAGTTTTTTTCTTTTTCATAAAAAAAAAAATTTAAATTAAATTTTTTTTAAAAAAGATAATAGCAGGCAACTCCAATCTAAACCCCATCAAGTACATATTTCTTGTGTTTTAGGAAAAAAAAAAAAAATGTGTTTTGTGTGTCCGGAAGATCTTGAAAATGAATACTGAGCAGTGAACATTTGCAGCCTGTGTGTACTTCCGTTTATAACTCCCTGAGGAACTAAGTCAAATTCATCCGATGTTTGTTAGCAACATGGCGGAAAACTCGGGGCAGAGCACGGATTCTAGGACAGGATCAGGGTCTTCCTACAGGGGGACAGTGTAACTTTGTTCCCAAAGCAAATACCAAAGGCGATAAAATCATAAATATTTAAGTCACAAATTCCCTCCTTAGGCATACATGAGAGGTGTTCACAAAGAATAAGGAGTTGAATTTAGATTGTTGAGGTTTTTTTTTTGCTTGCTTGGTTTTTGTGGAATTAACTCTTGGAATTAAAGTCATTAAACGCTATTACCTGAACAATTTTTGATGATTCTAATAGCCCAAGCTTGAACCAGGTAGGTTCCAGCTGGATTTCAGGTCCCACACACAGTTGGGCCTTGAACCCTGTTTCGTGTCTCACGGATGGTAAGAGGAGTCAGGAAATAAATGCTGGTGGTTAGAAAAAGAGAAAGATTAATCCTGTGACAGCTTGTGTCCACGCTGAAAGAGCTTGGGCACAATTGGAGGCTCGCAGTACCTGAGCTTGGTCTTTCTCACCCCAAAGCCCCTGAGGATAAAAGAGGCTGAGATAAAAGGTTTGGGAGGACGTGTCAGAAGAGAAATATATGAGGGGCACATGTTCTCCTCATCCTCCCCTACACAGAGTGGCTGGGAGACACGGCAGGAGAGATCGGCTGGCTCTGGAAAAGTTAACGTTTTCTGCATCACAGGTAGGTTTGCCAGATAAAATAAATGACTAGGGCCAGGCACAGTGGCTCATACCCATAATCCCAGCACTTCGGGAGGCTGAGGCAGGAGAATCCCTTGAGTCTGGAAGATAGAGGCTGCTGTGAGACTATGTCATACGATTGCACTCCAGCCTGGATGACAGAGCGAGACTGTCTCAAAAAAAAAAAAGAAGAAGAAGAAGAAAGAAAGAAAAATAAATAAATAAAATGTATGACTCTCAGCTAAACTTGAATTTCAGGTAAGCAACAAATAACTATTTACTCTAAGTATGGCCCAAATATTGCAAGGAACATACTTATACCAAAATAGTAGCCATCGTTTATGTGGAGTGCAAATTTAACTGCGTGTTCTGTATTTGTATTTGCTAAATTTGGCAACCCTAATCACGACAAAAATTCACATGTATTAAAAAAGTGAAAAATCTGGCCAGTTGCAGTGGCTCATGCCTGTAATTCCAGCACTTTGGGAGGCCAGGGCAGGCGGATCATGGGGTCAGGAGATCGAGACCATCCTGGCTAATATGGTGAAATCTCGTCTCTACTAAAAATACAAAAAATTAGTCAGGCATTGTGGCGGGCGCCTGTGGTCCCAGCTACTTGGGAAGCTGAGGCAGGACAATGGCGTGAACCCAGGAGGCGGAGCTCGCAGTGAGCCGAGATCACGCCACTGCACTCCAACCTGGGGGACAGAGCGAGACTCCGTCTCAAAAATAAATAAATAAATAAAGTGAAAAATCAGAGAACAGGAATAGAAGCACACAGTTTTGAGACAGGAAGGGAACTATCTCAAGAAGCAACTGAAAGCGTGGAAGTAGCTTCCTCTTGGTATCAGGATTGGAGGGTGGACAAAGTTCCAGGTGAGGAACTGCTGTCTTTCTTAAGCCTCCGCAATGAAGTCTGGATATTTTCATCTGTGTACTTCCATAACTTAGACAAAACTTAAAATTTAGTTTAAAAAAGAAAAAAATAGCCTTCAATGGTTTTAATAACATATTTTGCCTTTCCAGAAAAAACTGGCATGCCAAGTTGCTAAGTTTCAAGGCACTATAAGGAAAACAGCAAAAAATAAAAAGTGAGAGAGTGAAAGTTTTCTGCTGCATCTCCTCCCTCCCCAGTGAATATCTGGGGTCCCTCATCATTTCCTCCACAGTGGGCAGGTAGATTCAGGCCTCCAGCCTAGAGGACCCCCTCATAGCAGCTTGCAGACAAAGGAGTAGGAGACAGATAGGTTTTCTAGCTGGGAGACTGGGGATTAGGGATTTAGCTGGTCATTATTGAGTGCTTGCTAAATGCGAGGCAGTATACAAAGAACTGGACTCCGTGTTTGCTCCAATCCTTCCAGGAACCCTGTGCGATACTGTTACCTTCACTTTCGGATGAGAACATTGAGGCTAACTGAGACCAAGTGACTTTCCAGAGATCACTTAGTTAACAAGTGGCAGAGCTGTTATTGGAACCCAGGCATGTCTGCCCCCCAAAACTGCACTCACACAGTTCAGTTCAGCACAGCACTATTCACAGTAGCAAGGCACGGCATCAACCTAAGTGCCCATCCACCACAGACTGGACAAAGAAAACGAGGCCCATGTACACCATGGAATACTATGCAGCCATTAAAACGAATGAGATCATGTCCTTTGCAGCCACACAGATGGGGCTGGAAGCCATTATCCTAAGCAAACTAACACAGGAACAGAAAATCAAATTCCACATGTTCTCACTTATCAGTGGGAGCTAAACTTTGAGGACACATGGACAGAAAGAAGGGAACAACAGACTCTGGGGCCTCCTCGAGGATGGAGGATGGAAGGAGGGAGAGATTAAAAAAAAACTATGCTGGGTGACAGCGTAGTATCTGTATGACAAAATCATCTGTATGTCAAACCCCCAAGATCCACAATTTACCTATATGACGAACCTGCACATGATACCCCTGAACGCAAAATAAAACTTTTTTAAAAATTAAAAATTTTTAAAACTCTGCACTCCACCGAAATGTTACACCATGCTTCAGGTGGAATACCAGCATCTGGAACTCAGGGCGCCAACGTTCCTCATGATCACCAAACCCAGCTGCCACAAGAAAGAATAACCCAGCACTGGCCTAGATATAACCAATGCCTGTTGTGCTGGGAAAGGAGACACTCGGGGTCTGATGACCCAGGACCCTGCTGTGTTGCCTCGTGGGTCTCGTGATAAGCCCACACAGAAAGAGGACGCATGTGCTGTGACATTGCCACAAGGGTCCCTCCCCGGACTGGGCTTCCACCCGGAACGCCTCCCACAGCGGGTAAAGGAATCTAAGTGGTGTCCAAAGCGCTGCCTTCCCATGAGCCTCTCTAAGGCCTGGGCTTTTGGAAAGCACCCCCTAAGAAGAAGCTGGACCTCATGTTCTCCCTGTTTGTTTCCCTCGAGTTCCCACTGGGGTAGGGAGGATGGAAGAGGAGATGTGACCATCGCCAGGGAAGCGGGTAAGGTCTGCCAAGGGCACAGTTCAAAGCCAAGAAGAGAGAAGAAGGTTGGAGTTCGTTGTTCCGTGCCTGGATATTTTCAAACCTGTGATTGTAGAGAAAATAAGCCTAGGGCAGCCGAGGCTGTGGAGACAATATGGGCATCTAAACGCTGCCACTCAAATTAACACCTTTCGTCTCAGCTTTGATGCCGTCCAAGCCACCACACCTGAACATGATAAACTGATGAAATGATCTCACCAGATCGGAGTTTTGGTAACTGTCAAAGTCCTGTTTCCTTCCATCAAGACGGTACAGGTCTATGGTTAGAGAGAAAGGACACGATGGGGTGGGGGTGACAGGGACTGCCACTGTCCATCCATCGTTATGACTCTTATTTGCAGAAAGCCCAGCTGCACAGTCAGCAGGTTTTAAGCTCCCAGAATGTCGTGGGGAATGCCCCCTGGTGATTCTCAGGGCTCCCTCTTGCCAGCATCAGATAATGGCCAGGATGAGAAGTTTCAGCTACCCGGACTGGAAACTCTTCCCGTATTTGATCCCAGTTAGGGATCTGATTCCCTCCTAAGGTGCGTTGCCTTTGATGTCTGAGATTCTCCCGGGGATAAGGCAGAGTCTTCGGGGATGATTCCTTGGTGATGACTCCTTGGCCCTGGCCGGCTGGGTACCCTGCCTGGCTCCGTGTGGAATCCCCGTAGCCCTTAAGAGTTTCTCCCACCCTGGAGACCCCTCACTTCAAGCAGTCTGTTCCCGGGGGTCTACAGGGAGGTTAAAAATACTGTTTTCTAAAACAAACATCAAGAAAAAGCTTTCTATTTTTGTATGCTAAGGAT
>NW_012101476.1:7513381-7513762 GCF_000951045.1 Mandrillus leucophaeus
GGAATCCTGGAGAGGAGAAGGCAATTGGTGGGGAGAAAACGCTCCAAGGAAAATCTGTTAGGATGGCGGTGACATTTAGTTAAAAAAAAAAAAAAAGAGGGACAAGAATGTGAGAAGGAGTTGACGGTGATAACAAAAGTGACCCAGCCTAGAAAAAGCACCCCCCCAAAAAAAGGGTCCTGGTGTTCAAAATAATTGTAATTTTTAAAAACCCAGAGAAGTTGTTGTCCTAATCCAAGAATTGGTGACTTCTTTTTACTGCAATGATGATGTCCTTTTTTCCTCGGACCCCTGGGGATATCCAAGCATGGCCTGTGTCTGCTCTATTCTGGATGTGAACAAGCTCACACCTTGATTAGCTAGGCTGAGCTTCATCTGAAA
>NW_012101476.1:7513812-7524826 GCF_000951045.1 Mandrillus leucophaeus
CTCCGTCTCACTGAGCAGAATTCGCGTTCTGTTAGTCTCTCTCCCTAACTAGTTCTGGAGTGTGTGGTCCTGGGGTCAAGGCAATACCCTCTTTAATATCCAATCACATATATTCCTGAGAGGGCCGGGAGGCTCTGGCAGGTGTCTAGGGGTCGGCTGATGCCTCCAGAGAGAAGGATGATGGCTGGTGGTGTGGAACCCGCTCAGGGAGCTCTGTCTGTCATTCTCTTTGTTGAGTCACTGAAAATCCCCAAGCTGTCAGCGTGAGTTGGGAACTAAAAGAAGAAAACAGACTTTAGGCAGCTCACTCTTTCCCTCGTCCTTGGCTGGCATTTGACACTGATCAGCGCAGTCGCTCGCAAGTGTTGTTTTGGGGTAGAAAGGGGCTTATTCTGAATTCTCAACTTCTGGGCCAAAAATAAAATAAAATAAAATCCCATATTAGCAAACTGACACACACATGCCCTCTAAAGAACATCAGATGTTGGACACATGATAAGCCACATGGGGTGAGGTGCATACATGGAGCATCAAATACCAGCACAGAAGTCAGCCTGGACTCTGGGCTGTCCTAACCAGCGCAGAGCCAAGGGGCTCTCTTCAAATCTAGTGACCCCGTTTTTCCCCAAGTGGGAAGGCCACAGTACTTGGAGAGGTCAAGAAGGTCAGACAGGACAAACCAGGCAAATCCTCTGCTTTCCATTGCCCCCACGCCCCATGAAGAATGAAGGCGGGGTTGGGGGAGAGAACAAGCTAGACCACAGGGTAAATTCCGACAGGCTGGAGGCAAATGCTGTGGAGGACAGGATCCTTCTGCCTCTAGTTCCTCCTTCCAAAAGGGCGTTCTTCCAGATTCTGAATCTTCTAAATTAGGAGCAATCCCAATGGCCTAGAAAATTCTGGCCAAGGTCCTCCAAGGTAGCATCTGCCACCCTGAGATCTGCTCCCAACTTCTTGCAACCTTGGCAAACATCTGCCTGTTCTCAGCTCCCGTCGCACACCACCCCCAGCCTCGGGCCCCCCAGGCGGGCATGCAGCAGCTCGAGAGAGCAGCTCCGCCCTCCTCCTGGGAGGGAGGCAGCAGCCCCAGCAGGTGTCTCTGGCTTTTCTCCTGCGGCAAGAGGCACATGCAGGTGCCTCCTGCCGCTCCTTTTTTCCTCCCAGTGGGAGTGGGCGGCTAGGGAGGTGTCCCAGCCACTCCCTCTGCCTCCCTGGGGCTGGTGGCTGAGGGAGGCACCTCAACTCCTTTCTCAGAGCAGAAGGCTGGAGTCCCTGAGCCACACCACACCCTCCCCACGCTGCTTTTGCACCAGCCCTTCCAGCAAGCAGCGCTCACCCTCACCACCTCTGAGGAGCTCTGGAACTCCCCTTATGAAGCAGAAAATCCCCGTAGCCATTGGGGACCCCATGAGTTCTGCTTTCTAGACTCCATCAGCCTGTCACTCAGGCTGGCTGTCATCCGTCCCTGCAGGGCCTACCAAGGCCCAGACCCAGCCAATGCCCATGAGGGTTATGGCCACGGTGGGCAGGAGGCAGCCTGTCCTCCAGGATCTGACAGTCTGTCCAGGACCTTGAAGTCTGGGTAGTGAAATGTACAACCCCCACGCCCCACCCCCCAGTGCTCTAAGGTTTGGAGATTCGATAACATGTCAGAGTCTTATCTCCCCCCTGCCAGGGCTTTGGGAAGACACGCTTCTCCTCTCCCATATCTGATTCCCACATTGAGAAGAACAGAGGAGAGAGAATTACTCCTCAAGGATGTGTAGGTTGAGGGTGGATGATAACAACCCAATTCTTTTTTTAGAAAGAAAGGGTCTTGCTCTGTTACCCAGTCTGGAGTGCAGTGATGCAATCCTAGCTCACTGCAGCCTCAACCTTCCCAGATCAAGCAACCTTCCCATCCCAGGTAGCTGGGACCACAGGCATGCACCACCATGCCTGGCTAATTTTTTTTAATTTTTCCGAAAAAAGGCGGGCGGGGAACAACAACGTGCCCCGGCCGAACCTGAAACCCCTGGGCCCAAGCAACACTCCCGCCTCAGCCTCCCAAAGAGCTGGGATTACAGGTGTGAGCCACCATGTCTGACCAGATCTTTTCAATTCAATTCTCCACTAAGAAGGAACTTCAGGCCTGTAATCCCAGCACTTTGAGAGGCCGAGGCAGGCAGATCACGAGATCAGGAGTTTGAGACCAGCCTGACCAACATGGTGAAACCCATCTCCACTAAAAATACAAAAATTAGCCGGGCGTGGTGGCAGGTGCCTGTAATTCCAAGTACTAGAGAGGCTGAGGCAGGAGAATCGCTTGAACCTGGGAGGTGGAGGTTGCAGGGAGCCAAGATCACACCATTGCACTCCAGTCTGGGCAACAAAGCAAGACTCCATCTAAAAAAAAAAAAAAAAAATACAAAGGACTTCAGGTCCAGCTCTTCCATGTCTGGGGGGTGATGGCCAAAGAATGAATGAGTAAAACATGGGGCCCTTCCAGGAAATGGCTCCCGCATGTGTGCCTCCATTGCTACCTCATTTCTGTGTACACTTGGGGGGCTACCAAGAGAAAGCCCAGCTAGACAGGTTAGCCCACCACAGCACAGCCCACCCAGCCCCCAGTGAAGGGCCATGGCTCCGTGACACAGCAGGTTGCCTTACGGAGAAGTACCTTGCCTCATTGGGAGGGAGCTACCCAGAGAAATAGAGTTCCAGGGACAAGAGCCAGAGAGCCCCCGAGAGCCCAGCCTCCCAAGCGCACCTTACAGAAGGAATCCTGGAGAGGAGAAGGCAATTGGTGGGGAGAAAACGCTCCAAGGAAAATCTGTTAGGATGGCGGTGACATTTAGTTAAAAAAAAAAAAAAGAGGGACAAGAAGGTGAGAAGGAGTTGACGGTGATAACAAAAGTGACCCAGTCTAGAAAAAGCACCCCCCCAAAAAAAGGGTCCTGGTGTTCAAAATAATTGTAATTTTAAAAACCCAAGAGAAGTTCTTGTCCTAATCCAAGGATTGGTGACTTCTTTTTACTGCAGTGATGATGCCCTTTGTTCCTCAGACCCCTGGGGATATCCAAGCATGGCCTGTGTCTGCTCTATTCTGGATGTGAACAAGCTCACACCTTGATTAGCTAGGCTGAGCTTCATCTGAAATTCCAGGAGACTTCAGCTAAAATTCCAGTCACCAGACACTTGGGTAAAGGGGGCATTTTCCCAGAAGCTGTTGACCAGGGATTTGGGGTTCAGTCTTAAAGACAATCACTCATGATTAAGCCTCTGGCCTCATCCCTTCTCCCAAGATCTGTCTTTGAGACAGAACTGCTTCATTATAAAAATGGAGCTTCCTTGGTCTTTCTTTTCATCTAGTGCTTCTCCCTCAGCCCAGTGCAGTTAATAATGATCTTCTGGCCGGGTGCGGTGGCTCATGCCTGTTAGTTCCAGCACTTTGGGAGGCCGAAGGGAACGGATCATGAGGACAGGAATTTGAGACCAGCTTGACCAACATGGTGAAACCCCATCTCCACTAAAACTACAAAAATTAGCCAGGCATTGTGCCAGGAGCCGTGCTGGCACCTGTAATCCCAGCTACTTGGGAGGCTGAGACAGGAGGATCATTTGAACCCCGGAGGTGGAGGTTGCAGTAAGCCAAAATTGTGTCATTGCTCTCCAGCCTGGGTGACGGGGCGAGACTCCGTCTCAAAAAATTAAAAATAAAAAATAATCATCTTCTACCTTGCACAAGTGTTCCATGAGTCAACTGAGAACTGACAAATGAACCATCTTACAGACAGGGAAACTGAGGTGCTGAAAAGGGACGTCTTGCACCTTCAAGATGATAAGAGCCACAACAAAGAAGCCTCCCCATCTCCAGGAGCCTACGTGTGACCTGGAGTTTTCACAGTCCAGGGTCTGGCTGGCAAGAACTTCAGTTTCCCTCTAGGTCCTGCAAGAGGAGTAGGAATGTCAGTCATGTATGATCGCTTATGTTGGGTTAACCCAGACTGGGCTTTTCCTGTCCTTCCTGGAAGTATGTAACCATGAAACAACACTGTCTTTTAGAAACGCTGCTTCTTACCTCTATGTGTTGTGTGAAATCCCTTAAAACCAGTAGAACTATAACCAGATAAAGTAAAATTCCAAAATCTCCTGTGCAGCTCCCAAGAGAATCCCAGCCGCCTATCCACACAGCTGAATGTAATCAAAGAATGAGGAACTTAGGTCGAGAATGACCTGCACAGACTCTCTAGGACATACTTCTGATTGAACAGATGAACAAAGGGCATCCAAGGGCTATGAGATTAGCCCAAGAACACCCACTAGGAATTGACTGAACCAATATTGAGTCCCAGTCTATTGACTTCCCGTTCATAAGAAGATGAAATTAACATTACCAGAATCAGACAGCCCCTCTGTAATGGTTTATACAGAATAATGCTGTGAGCTCAGTGCTGATTAGCTTAACCTCACTCACAAGCACAATTTGAGTTCCATCATACTGTCAGCGACATCACCTTGGGGTGACAGGATCATGGGTCCTACCATCTCCAGAGAAAAGACGGCATTGGGGTTCCTAATCATACAGGTGCGTGCAGGTATGCCTTACTTCCTGAAAATTCTATGCTGCTGAATTCATATTGAATTTTTGCAATGATAGCATTTCTATGCACTGGGAAGTTGACGATATAAAGTATCCTATGGTGAATTCTGATTATTAGCAAAGCATATTTTTGCAAAGCGAATCATTCCTCCTGATGTTTATAGATAAGTTTTACTTAAAGTGAAGTGTGTATCTGTACTGAAAGCTAATCTCCATATGATTCTAAGCACACCTCAGATTCCGTAAAGGACCTCACTTTGGAAGCAGCATGGGAAGAAAACATTTGAAAAAGAGCAGGTGCAGGAGAGAAGTCAGATAGACCCACCTCTTTCCTAACTTCTCCCATCTTCTAGGTGTCGCTTTATCAGAGCAACATCCCAACCATAATGCCCAAAACTAAGATTTTGGAGGAATTTCATGGGAGAAAAATAACAATTTTTAAAAATTTTTTTTATTTTAGCATCTGAGTCACCACACTAGAAGAAGAAAATAATTATTAACATGGTAGACAAGAAAGCCTATCATTTGGGGAAGAATAAATGGCATCAAAAGGAAAATACTCCCAAATTCTCAGCAGCATTATTCCAAAGCAAGGACGGGAGAAGCAAGGTTCTACATAGATGCAGAAAAGATTAAAAGGGAGTCAAAAAACTGTTTAAGAGATTAAGCCCATGGGCCTGTTGCGGTGGTTCACACCTGCAATCCCAGCACTTTGGGAGGCCAAGGCAGGAGGATCGCTGAAGGCCAGGAGTTCAAGGCCAGCTTGCGCAACATAGGAAGACCCGATCTCTAAAAAAAAAAAATTATTTTAATTAGCTTGACATGGTGGCACACACCTATAGTTTCAACTACTCAGGAGGCTGAGGTGGGAGGATCACTTGAGCCCGGGAGGTTGAGGCTGTAGTGAGCCATGATTGCACCACTGTAATCCAGCCTGGGGGAGAGAGAGAGAGACTGCCTCAAAAAGAAAGAAAACTTTAAATACGTACATATATAAATAAATAAAAACAAAAATAAATAAATAAAAATCCAGACCGGGCATGGTGGCTCATGCCTGTAATCCCAATACTTTCAGAGGACGAGGTAGGCAGATCACCTGAGATCAGGAGTTCAAGACCAGCCTGGCCAACATAGCGAAACCCTGATTCTGTCTGATTCCAGTAATGTTAATTTCATCTTCTTATGAATGGGAAGTCAAGAGACTGGGACTCAGTGTTGGTTCAGTCAATTCCTAGTGGGTGTTCTTGGGCTAATCTCATAGCCGTTGGATGCCCTTTGTTCATCTGTTTAATCAGATGATTAATTTTAGTCTCGACTAAAAATACAAAAATGAGCCGGGCATGCTGGCATGCACTTGTAATCCCAGCTACTTGGGAGGCTGAGGCAGGAGAATCACTAGAACCCGGGAGGCACAGGTTGCAGTGAGCTGAGATCGCACCACTGCCCTCCAGTCTGGGGAACAGAGCAAGACCCTGTCTAGAAAAAAAAAAAAAAAATCCAGGAGTTTGAGAGATTAAACCCATCATAGGAGTCCAATAAATACTTCAGATCAATTACCAGATTTGTTTGCTGGCCTAGTTGGTTGGTTGGTTGGTTGGTTTTAAGTGGAAGCTATAAAGAAAAATTACAGGACCAGAAATTGCATCGAGTGAAGTGAGGTTGGGTGCGCTCAGAGGAGAGAGGAAGACATTTTCTTCGTCTTCCCCAAAGAGAGGGATCCGGTGAGCACACAGGAGGCTAATGTCATGCTAGAGCTTTCTTTCTCTGATTATTAAAGCAATATAATTTCATTGTAGAACATCTGAAAGGAAACTGACAAAGTAGAAGTCGCCATGGCGGTAATCACTGTTAACCGGGGGGCAGACTTCCAGAGCTCTCTAAAGGCAGAAAACGGTCTTTCTTTCTCCAATGGTGTCAATGAGGCTCTATTCAGAGGCAGGACCTTCTGCTTCAGCGACAGGGAACCCCAGGGTGCTAAGCTTCAGTTCCTGCCACAGGAGCCTTCGCATTCCGTGCAGCAAGACGACTAAAGCAGAGGGACCTGGAAAATAACAACCCCGCATTCTCAGGGCCCCTGCCCACCGCAGAGCAACGGGGCCCAAGCCTGGGGAGTTGTCGCCTGGCCCGATCCCCACCTTGCCCTCCTGCAACGTGAGACATCCGTCCAGGTGAGGGTGGAGTACACCACGTACTGACAAATGGGAAAGTATCACCCTGAGGCACTCACAGCTCCTACATGGAGCTCTCGGTTCAGGGAAAAAAAATAAACCGAGGGAGGAATTTTCCACTGTCGCATTAATCATGAGAGCAGCAGGCTCAGTGCAGGAAACTCATTGCAGGCACTCCAGGTCTTGGGACCCACCCAGCCCCACCACGAGTCAACACTTCCCTGGTGGGGTCACCGTCTGTTGCATAGTGCCTAATGGATCTTCATGTGTGTGAACAGCTTCTGAATATTTTTTACCTAATACGGGCACGGGCCTGTAATATGGGCCAAGTGGCCTTAGCTCTTCGCACAGCTCCAGTAGGAGAAGCTACTTGAAAAGAGTTAGAAGAAAACTCACGACCACACATCTTCCCCATCTTGGTTCACAGTGGCTGTGAACACCCCTGAGATTTAAATCCTCAACTGGAGACTTTCCCGGCCCCTCTAAGAGTGGATAAGAGGTCGCTCCATCACTAACTAGCTGTGCAAACTTAGGCAGGTTATTGAACCTCTTTAAGCCTCTGTATCCCCATCTGTAAATAATAGCAGCATTTCCCCTTTTAAGTTGTTATGAAGATTCAATGAGATAAATACACACATGCAACCTGGCACATCCACACTTAGCAAATGTGAGTTGTTCATATCAGCAACTCATGTATTCAACAACTACTTACTGAGAGCCAGCATACCTCTGGGGACACATGGTTTCTGCCTTCAAGGATGACATCGTCTAGTCGGGGAGAGAAATGTTAAAAACAAACAATGACTACATGCTGTGATCGCTTCTGTGAGGAGTGTAAAATAATCACCCTTTTGTAGCCTATCACATGTATCTCCCCAGTGATGCTACAAGGCACATATTAGCATGCCCATTTTACAGACGATGAGTCTGAGGCCCAGAGGTCACCTTGTGGACTTCAACCCAGGTTTGAGGCCACAGTGCTCTTGGTCCACGTTCACCGGTCTTGTTTTTTTTTTTTTTTAGACAGTCTCAATTTCTTGCCCAGACTGGAATGCAGTGGCAAGCTTGGCTCACTGCAGCCTCCACTTCCTGGGTTCAAGTGATTCTCCTGCCTTAGCCTCCCAAATAGCTGGGACTATAGGCACACACCACCACACTCAGCTAATTTTTGTATTTTTAGTAGAGACAGGGTTTCATTATGTTGGCCAGGCTCTCCTTTTCTGGGGAGGTGGGAGGACGGGAACAGAGTCTCGCTCTGTTGCCCAGGCTGGAGTGCAGTGGCACGATCCTGGTTCACTGCAACCTTCACCTTCCAGGTTCGAGCAATCCTCCTGCCTCAGCCTCCTCTAGTAGCTGGAATTACAGGCATGTGCCACCATGCCTGGCCAATTTTTGTATTTTTAGTAGAGACAGGGTTTCTCCATGTTGGCTGGTCTGGTCTCAAACTCCTGACCTCAGGTGATCCACGTGCCTTGGCCTCCCAAAGTGCTGGGGTTACAGGTGTGAGCCACCACACCTGGGCTTTTTTTTTTTTTTTTTTAAATCTATTATAGGATCCACCAAAGTTTCAGGCGGACCTGCTGAGGATAACTCAGATGATCCCTTGACACTGTACACGGCTTTAAATCTGAACCCAAATACACTCACCCATTACGCGAGCCATGCTGCCAGGTTGATGCAAAAAACCCTGCAGATTGTCATCAGCCGTGGTTCATGCTGTGGTCACCGCGGCTGTTCTTTGTCATTGCAGAATTGCAACCCTGCATGTCACTCTGGGACATATGGCCTTGGGCCTATAAACTGCCACCAGGCCACCGACGGCTGCTCCTCCCCGCCTGACAGTGACGATTAAACATGGTCTATTAGAGGAGCCGTAAAGAAGCCAGACATCCCTCGCAGAGGAGCAGAGGGGCGCACAAACAATAGGACAGACTTTCCCGTCTCTCGGTAGAGTCACTCTCTCGTCTTTCGCCGAGAGAAAGAAAGTCATGCAATGAGAATCTGGCAGCAGAACCCAAGGGGGGTTTCGGGGCAGGAGAGGCAGCCAGGACATGGATGCCCGCCCAACGCTTCCGCTGCCCACGCTCCTACCTCAAGCAAAGAAATGGAAAGCACTTTTATTTCTTCTGAACTCACGGCCTGTCCCGCTAGTTTGGTTCGTTTGCTGCTCTTGAAGGTAGAAATCTCCCAGCCCCAAGACAGCCCACCCACCAAGCCAGGCCTGTCCAGTCTCCATCCAGTTTCTGTGCCCTGGTACCCAGATTTCAGGATACGGCTGCAGAAAGCCCCTAACTTCACCCAAGCCAGCCCAAGGGCTCCACCATCCTTCAGTCATGCCCCGCGGGTTCCCTGCTGCGTTCCCTGGGGAATTCCCTGGCATCTCCAACCTGCCCAGCCCTGCGGTTCTCCCTGCAGATGGCCTGGCCTCTTCCCGCCATGACCGTCCTCAACTTCCCTGTTCGTCATTAACATCAAACACCCAGAGACGCCACAGCTGTGTGCAGACACTGCCTTGTCTACCCTACTCCTTACCCCAACTTCTGAATTTTTTTCCTTCGATTTTTCTCTGTCTTGGGAGAAGGCCTTTGTCCCTGATCCTTTTCTCTTCTGACTCCTGGAGGATTTTTTGCCATTCAGCTCCATCAGTTTTGCACTTTTATTTTATTTTGTTAATAGAGATGAGGGTCTCACTATGTTGTCCAGGCTGTTCTCAAACTCCTGGCCTCAAGCAGTCCTCCCATCTTGGCCTCTCCAAGTGTTGGGATTACAGGCATGAGCCACTGTGCCTGGCCCTGTCTGCCACTTTTTATCTTTCTCTTTACTCCAGTGACTCCTTCTCTTCTGTTTGATAACCTGATTGCATCACTTCTGACCTAAAACACACGTGAGCAACCCTTTCACCCCCTCAATTTATTAATTTATTAATTTATTTAGACAGAGTCTCGTTCTGTCACCCAGCCTGGGATGCAGTGGTGTGATCTCAGCTTGCTGCAACCTCCCTCTCCCAGGTTCAAGCTATTCTAGTGACTCAGACTCCTGAGTAGCTGGGACTACAGGCATGCACCACCATACCTGGCTTTTGTATTTCTAGTAGAGACAGGGTTTTGCCATGTTGGCCAGGCTGGTCTTGAACTCCTGACCTCAAGCAATCCACCCACTTCATGCCTGTAAGTGCTGAGATTACAGGCATGAGCCACAGTGCCTGGCCTCATTCATCAATTTAATACCCCAGTCTCTTCTCTGACAAAGATTTCCAAGATGAATCTCCAGGACTTCTTCCTCTCTTCCAACATGTGCTTTTGCCCCTAACCATCTGATGCCCACCATGGCCATCTCACTGAAACTCTTTTCCCAGGTCAAAATAGCCACCTCCCTCCAAAAGCTAGTGATCTCTTTAACCCTGATTTCTGCAACATTTCACCTTCCCCCTTGAACTGTCTCCTGGCTTGGCTTCCAGGAAACAGGTCTTCCTGGAGGCTTCTCTCACCTCTCAAACAGGCTTCTCATCTCCCTGTCCGGCTCCAGTGCTCTCTGCCTTCCACCTCGTGTGCAGGGCGATCGTCAAATCAATGGCATTCCCCACTGATAAATCCATGCTCTCCACTGTCAAGGTCTCTCTTTATGACCTCACAGCCTTCCCATGACTGCAAGGGGGATTCTACTCAGATCGCCCCATCATATCTCTTCCTAACTCCACTCTCTACCTGTTGAACCACTTGATCAAGATACCCCACCAGCAACTCAAGATGTCTGAAGCTTAGTTTATCATCTCTTCTCAAACACCGCCTCCTCAGGACTTGATATACCCTTCAAAGAGGCTATAGGGGTGTTTGAGAAAGCAGAATCAAGAAGTTGCCTCCGCATCACCCGGCATAGACTCATTCTACCTCAGTCCACCTCATCTAGTCAATTTCCAGGTTCCCCTGATTCTCCTTTGCAAGTTCTCTCCCATCCATCCCCATGGCTCCAAGTTGCCCTCTTAGATGCCCCCTTTTACCTGGGCTCCTGCAATTGCCTCGGCTAGTGTCTCCTTTTCCCATCTTTCTACCCCATAATCCATCCCATATCCATTGCCAAATGTGGAGCTGTGATAAGATCACTCCTCTGCTAAAATGCCTTTAATGTTTCCATTTTGAATGGAGAAGAAAGTCTCAATTCTTTGTTTTGTTTTGTTTCCGGGTTTTTTTCTTGAGACGGAGTCTCACTCTGTCACCCAGGCTGGAGTGCGATAGCACAATCTCGGCTCACTGCAACCACCGCCTCC
>NW_012101476.1:7527501-7530013 GCF_000951045.1 Mandrillus leucophaeus
TCCATTAAGACAGACACAGGTACACATTCTCCAAACATAAATAGTCACTTTTGTAGCCATCTGCCATATGACTTTAACCTGATCCTATTATTGGGGGTCAATGCCTTGATCACATTAAGCTATAAACTTTTTCTTTTTTCTTTTTCTTTTTTTCTTAAGAGGCAGGATCTCTCTCTGTCATCCAGGCTGGAGTACAGTGGTGTAATCATAGCTTGCTACAGCCTTGATTTCCTGGGTTCAAGCGGTCCTCCCGCCTCCACCTCCCAAGTAGCTGGGACTGCAGACCCCACCATGCCTGACTATTTTTTTAATTTTTCTGTAGAGACAGGATCTCACTATGTTTCCCAGGCTGTTCTCCAACTCCTGGCCTCAAGCAACCCTCCCATCTCGGCTTCCCAAAGTACTAGGATTATAGGCATGAGCCACCATGCCCGACCCAACATGTTCCTATTCTGAGGATCCCCTGAGTCTGTTTGGGGCTGATGTCCACACCACCGATATTCCACTCTGGATACCAAGAGTACATTTAGACGTTGAGTCAAATAGCACGTTGCATTGTGACATTTTTCAAATACTGTCCAACTATTTGACCTCACCCTAGGCTGGAATAACAACCCTTGGGGGGGGGGTCACAAAATAGGCCACCATGGACAACATATTCTTATCAATACTCCCTTTGCCAAAGGACCCACAAGCTATAATTACCATTGTATTCCACCGTCTTGAAAGGAGAAAACTAGCACGAAGGAAGTAAGGCCCTGGTCTGGTATTGTGTAACAAGTGAACATTAGGACAAAGACGACGAATCTCACACGTTCTGCATATTTTTCAACACTTTCTTTCATAAACCCAGTGATTCCAAAAGGAAGAAAAGAGAACTTGAAGGATCAAATCCCAGCCCTTGGCGGGCATCCATTTCTCTTCATAAGGATGATTTTCCTTCTTGCCTTTTTATAGCACTGACAGGTGCTATAAAAAAAAAAGACAAACGAAAACCTGAATTGTACCTAGCATTGCTCTACTCATCCTTCCAACTCTAGGGATTTTTTATATATATATATTTTTAAGAGGAATTTCAGACGCTTAGAAATTTGACTTTATTGATCTCATAAGTGGGAGCTGAACAATGAGAACACATGAACACAGGGAGGGGAATGACACACACTGGGGTCTGTCAGGGGGTTGAGGGAGGGAGAGCATCAGGATAAATAGCTAATGCATGCGAGCCTTAATACCTGGGTGATGGGTTGATAGATGTAGCAAACCACCATGGCACATGTTTACCCATGTAACAAACCTGCACATCCTGCACATGTATTCCAGAACTTAACATTAAATTAAATTAAATTAAATTAAATTGGAAATTTGACTTTATTGGCCAATTCCTGGTAGGTAGCAGCATTCATATTCCTGTTTATTGCCTTCGTATGACTGATTATTTCATTGTCCAGGAAATGCCTTAATAAAGTCCAGTAGCCACCTCTCAGAAGGCAAGTTATTTTGATCTTCATTTAGTTTTGCTTTGTTATAAATGCTTCAGTTTGTTCTGCCGTCCCTTGAAGGATGTCACGTATAGTAATGACAGAGTGGGGCCACCTATTTTATGCCACACGGGAATGTTTGGTTTCACAGGGTGTGCTAGGTGCAAGACGAATTCAGGACAGTGACTCCTAATACCCAGCCTAACCTTGGATATCACAGAGAGTTCATAAGTCTCCTTCACAACCCCTAAGAAATACAATGGGGGGCTGGGTACAGTGGCTCATGCCTGTAATCCCAGCATTTTGGAAGGCTGAGGTGGGAAGATCACTTGAGCCCAGGAGTTCAAGATCAGCCTGAGCATCACAGCAAGACCCCTTCTCTATAAAAAGAAAAAAAAATTAAAAACTAGCTTAGCATGATGGCACGTGTCTGTAGTCCCAGCTTCTCTGGAGGCTGAGGCAGGGGGATCGCTTGAGACCAGAAGTTCGAGGCTGCAGTGAGCTAGGATCAGTCCACTACACTCCTGCCTGGGTGCCAGAGCAAGATCTCGCCTGTAAAAAAAAAAAAAGATTTATTTATTTATTTGTTTATTTATTCTGAAATGGAGTCTCTCACTCTGTCGCCCAAGCTGGAGTGCAGTGGCATGACCACGGCTCACTGCAACCTCCGCCTCCTGGGTTCAAGCGATTCTTCTGCCTCAGCCTCTCAAGTAGTTGGGATTACAGGTGCCCGCTAACACGTCCGGGGAATTTTTCTACTTTTAGTAGAGTTGGGGCTTCACTATATTGACCAGGCTGGTCTCGAACTCCTGACCTCAAGAGATCCGCCTGCCTCAGCCTCCCAAAGTGCTGGGATTACCGGCATGAGCCACTGCGCATGGCCAAAAATTTGAATTTAAATTTTCAAAAAAAAACTTCTGTTTTCCTATTAATTCTGTTCAACCTCCAAAAGGGGGAGTGAGCCAGGCTAAGACCACCACTTCCACTTCCCCCAGACAAAGTAGGACGGGGCTCACGGTGAAAAACAGACA
>NW_012101476.1:7530793-7535724 GCF_000951045.1 Mandrillus leucophaeus
TTTTTTCTTTTTGAGACAGAGTCTTGGTCTGTTGCCAGGCTGGAGTGCAGTGGCATGATCTCCACTCACTGCAATCTCCACCTCCCAGGTTTAAGTGATTCTCCTGCCTCAGCCTCCCAAGTAGCTGGGACTACAGGTGCACGCCACCACGCCCAGTTAATCTGTGTAATTTTAGTAGAGACAGGGATTCACCATGTTGGCCAGGATGGTCTCCATCTCTTGACCTCATGCTCCACCAGCCTCGGCCTCCCAAAGTGCTGGAATTATAGGCGTGACCACCACGCCCAGCCGGGAGGGGATTTTTTTAAACCAGAGCTTCCAAATTGGAGATGATGTTAGGCTCCTCAAGCCTATTAATGACCAACAAGAGATCAAATCTAAACTTAACCTACTTCTGCCAAGAACATTCCCCGAGTTATTGCCTCTTCACAATCCATCTCTTGGTAAAACTCACGGTTCTTAAAGTCATCATCCCACACGTAAGCGCCTATAGGAAAATAACCAATTTTGTAAAGGGGGAAGATCAAGCAGGTGCGGTGACTCATGCCTGTAATCCCAGCACTTTGGGAAGCCAAGGCAGGAAGATCACTTACGCCCAGGACTTAGAGACCAGCCTGGGCAACACAGAGAGTCCTTATCGCCACAAAAAAATCAGCTGGGCATAGTGCACGCCTATAGTCCCAGCTACTCAGGAGGCTGCCCAGACCTGAGCACCTACGGCTGTGAGTTTTCACCCCAGTGCTGATTTGCTTGCGATATTGGGCAAACAACCTCTTGAGATGAAGGGTTTAATGGTCAGGCTGCCTTACAAGGGAGAAACTGCAAGGCAACCACTCAACAGAAAGGACCAGTGGAAAATACTCTACAGAAATCCAAAAGCCTGGGGACATAGGGCCTCAGGCTCCTTTTTCAGTTTCTATCTGGGGTTGAGGAGGGATAGTCTCTCTCAGTAGAAAGTAAAGATAGTGGCTGGGTGCAATGGCTGTAATCCCAGCGCTCTGGAAAGCCGAGGCTGGCAGATCACTTGAGGCCAGGAGTTCGAGACCAGTCTGGCCAACATAGCGAAATTCCGTCTCTACTAAAAATACAAAAAAAATAGCTGGGCGTGATGACGGGCGCCTGTAATCCCAGCTACTGGGGAGGCTGAGGCAGGAGAATCACTTGAACTCAGGAGGTGGAGGTTGTAGCGAGCAACTTCTGCACTCTCCAGCCTGGGTGACACAGGGAGACTCCATCTCAAAAAAAAAAAAAAAAAAGAAAGAAAGTAAAGGTAGCAACACAGCTCTTCGGTCAAAGCTACAGACCAGCGATGAGTTAATTCCTCAACTTAGCTTCTCTAAGCCTCTTTGTCCTATGTAAAACAGGGATGATAAATAATAATACTTACATCATAGGATTGTTGGGAAGATTAGGTGAGAGCACTTACGACAACACTTGGTAAACGCTCAGAATTCAGGGTGGCCACGAAGTCTAGAAACGTCAGGGGATGCAGAAATGCTGTATTGATATTAATTTCCTTACATGATAAAATCACTTCTATGTTGCCAGACTTGCTGGCCACGCTGCACATCAGCTGACAGTTATTATTGGACAAATCACACTGTGCTAGGTGTTGAAAGACATCTCTGCCCAAAACTATGGTATCTCCCCTGGTGCCTGGAATTCCCACAGGATTTGCTTGCTTGGTATAAGTTAGAAGGCATTAAAGGCTTCTTTTACATGCAAAGCTCAACAAAGAAGGATAACATTAAGCCATTAAGAGTCATCAATACCCTAGCTCAAAAGAATGTATCAGCTCAGACTTAGTGTGGGGCAGGACTGTGAACGGCTCAGGTTTATTCTGAGGGGCAAGGATCAGTTGATGAGGGCCTGGCATACAGGGTCCTATTTGCATCAGGGTTCCGCAGCTGAATGAGGAAACTGTACCAGGGGCCCAGTACCATTGTGACAAATACCAACATTTGTCACATTGTGGGGGCCAGAAACTGGAAGATGGAAGTAATTCTAACTTCATCTTCTTGAGTTATCGCCTCTTCACAATCCGTCTCGGCAAAACTCATGGTTCTTTTTTTTTCTTTTCTTTTTTTCGTTTTTCTTTTTTTTTTTTTTTTGAGGTGGAGTCTCAATCTGTCACCAGGCTAGAGTGCAGTGATGATCTCGGCTCACTGCAACCTCCACCTCAAGGGTTCAAGCGATTCTCTTGCCTCAGCCTCCCGAATAGCTGGGACTACAGGCGCCTGCCACCACGCCTGGCTAATTTTTATATTTTTAGTAAAGATGGGGTTTCACCATGTGTGCCAGGGTGGTCTACATCTCTTGACCTCATGATCCGCCTACCTCAGTCTCCCAGAGTGCTGGGATTAGAGGCGTGAGCCACCACGCCCAGCCCAAAACTCATGGTTCTTAAGGTCTCCATTCCACAACGTAAGTGCCTACTCTATCCTGTCCAGCTGCAAGAAAATAACCAATTTGGTACAAAGGGAAGATCAGCCAGGCGTGGTGGCTCACGCCTGTAATTCTAGCACTTTGGGAGGCCAAGGAGGGAAGATCACGTAAGCCCAGGAGTTTGAGACCAGCCTGGGCAACACAGCAAGACCTTGTCTCTATAAAAAGAACTTAAAAATTAGCCAGGCGTAGCGTGCACATCTGTGGTTCCAGCTACTCAGGAGGCTGAGGGGAGAGGATTGCTTGAGCCTGGAAGGTCAAGGCAGCAGTGAGCCGTGATCACACCACTGCACTCCAGACTGTCTCCAAAAAAAAAAGAAAGTGGAAGATCATAGTTCGTCCTCCTTTTAGCACGGCAGTCCACTTTGACAGTGACATCAGAAGCCTTGGTGAGATTTCCGCATTGTAGCAAAGTTGCATTACCACTGGGAACCCATCTCAGATACGGAGAAGGATAATCCTCCCCCTCCTTTGCATAGACTGTTAAGTATTCTGTTTTGTTTAATTCCCTAAGACGTCTTCAAAGGGTCCTCTAGATGTTCAGCCAGGCCACGCCTATGCAAGAGCAATAGACAGGGTGGGATCCCACGTGAAGCTGGAGCCGTGGTAATTACAGGGCAAAAAGGTTGGTCTGACGGGGTACATGGGGTTCTGTATTAGACATTTCATATTTCATGTGGACAAGTTTGATCCTTTAAGCTCTGAAAACACCCAGAGGGCAAACTGTCAGCACCATGCACAAGAATTTTGCCCTGAACAAAATGACCTTTGAGTTCTTAACTGGTTTCATATTTTCCAGGTCTCTGCATACATATTCCTCTTTGGTCACTCCCTAACATCTTAAATGCATTTATTTGCTGGTAGGGTTTGGCCTCCCTGGCCAACAGCCACTGATTAACATCTAGTCTGCAAACCATGTAGAAATGTAATCCTTAACAAAATGAGGGAAGTTCCCAGCAAGCCAACACATTGTATTGATTTGCAAACTTCAGCTCAACTTGAGCATCCCTTCTTACTACATTATAGCTGTCTGTCTTCAGCGAAAATTCATGCTTGCCATTCAGACTCTAGGATCAAGCTGGAACTCTTACTGGTCACACCTTCAACAGGCATTAAGTTCCATCGTGCAAAGCACAATTCAAAGACTTTTAATGGGGCATCCATTGACAAAAATGGGACTCTTTCTTTCTTTCTTTCTTTCTTTCTTTCTTTCTTTCTTTCTTTCTTTCTTTCTGTCTCTCTCTCTCTCTCTCTGGCTAATTTTTGTATTTTTAGTAGAGACAGGGTTTCACTATGTTGGCCGGGCTGGTCTCAAACTCCTGACCTCAGGTGATCCGCCCACCTCGACGTCCCAAAGTGCTGGGATTACAGGCGTGAGCCACTGCGCCCAGCCCAAAACAATGGGACTTTTTAAAATGACAAATCAAGGTGACAACTTTGATTTGGGATATTTCTATCTAGATGTCAAAATCTATTTATCAGTCCTAAGCCAATACAGCATTTCCCTCAAATTTAAGAATCACACTGCAGGCTTTTCTTTTCTATTTTTTATTGTTAGTGCTGAGAGCAGATATACCAACAGTCTCACAATCTAGGACAGGCCCTTGGGGACAAGCCTTTCTGTGTCCTTGGGTAACTTCAACACATCCCAGAGTTTCAGTTTCCGGGGGCGTGACAGAGAGGACAGCAGTCTACCTTAGAGGACCGTGCTGATGGAAAAAGTGGATTGATAGACGCCTCTTTTACTTACTCCTCCTCTCCTTTCACCTTTAGCCAGCCAGCTGGCTCCGAGGGCAGACATTCTGCCAGCACACTTCTATCTGGGGTAATGGAAAGCAGAGACACCTAATCCCCAAACTTCATCTTAGACACAACTGTAGTTTAAAACCTCTGCCTTCATCGGAGCTGCTGGTGATCCGTCCATGCGGCCGGCAGCCATGCCGCTGCCTCTCCTTCCCCTTCTTCGCAGATGTGCGACGTAACGGAGGAGTGAGCTGCCTCTGGACTCTATAAGGAAACTGTGCAACAGGGTCTATGTCACAAACAGCCTGTACAGCCAGCCTCAGATGGAACTGACAGTGTGGAGTGCTGGCCAGAGCAGCAGTGAAGTGAATTAAGCTCCAAGTTCCATCCCTTTGTACCACCCACAATCACATTTTCAGAACCCAAGTGGCAGCTCCAAGCCCCCTGATCCAATTAAGAGGCACAGCCCTCCTGTCTTCTGTTCGAAGAAAGGGACTGAGTGTCCCCACTTCCTCAACCAGTGAGCCAGAGCCACATTCGGGACTTCATTGTTCTCAGGCACAGCTTGTCACCCCAAGGAGATTGTAAACCTCTTAAGGAAAGGGTTGACTTCACACATAGTTGGATTAGTTGCTCACTTACTTGGTATAATTTATTGGGAGCTGAGAGAAAGCTGTTTCCTGCTACTCACCCACCATAGTCTCTGAAGTTTCTGAAGTTTCATTTTTTTTTTTTTTTTTTTT
>NW_012101476.1:7535949-7541852 GCF_000951045.1 Mandrillus leucophaeus
CTGCCTCAGCCTCCCAAAGTGCTGGGATTAGAGGCGTGAGCCACCGCACCCAACCTGAAGTTTCATTCTTAAAAGAGCCTTTCATTGGGTAGAAATACTGTCATGAAAATGCCTTCATTTATAATTTTACAATGAAAACAGGCAGAATAGCAGGAGTCCCTGTCATTTTGCTACACTCCACCATTGCAGAAAGGCCCCATGTAGCAAGAAGCGATATAGAAAGAGGGCGTTCCTCCCTGCCCTGCTGAGGGATCTTGCATGAAGCCCTCTCGCCGACGCATCTCAGGACATTCATCACACAATGACAAAAGTCGCCCTCTCACCTCACCTTGGGGTCCGAGGAACCAGAGTCATCCTGACTCTGAGATTAGAAGACATGTATAAAACTGCCCTGGGCTTAGGTAAACGAATTTCTTCAGTTTCTTATGTCTTTAACAAATACTTTGGTATCAGGTACACGCACAATCACTGAGGCCAAGCTCCGTTGATGAATGCCTTCAGCAAATAAAGCCAAGATTGCGGGCCCCATCTCCAGTTGGGGCTCACTAGTGAACTCTGCAGAGGAGAAAAACTCCCCAACTTCACCTGTCTCATCCGACCCCAAGAGCCCTTCCCCCTGCTGTAACCTCTAAGCTGCATCTTTCTGCAGAGCGAAGGACAGCCAGCTCCTCTTTTTTGACAAAAGGTGGTTAGGGGATGTGATGACAGAAGCAAGAGGTTGGAGTGATGGCAGGAAAGGGCCATGCACCGAGGAATGCAGGCTGACTCCCAGGCGAGAGAAGACAAAGAAGCAGACTCTCCCCCTGGAGCCTCCTACGGGAACCAGCCCTGCCAACACCACGACTTTAGCCCGGTGACACTGATTGCGAGCTTCTGACCTCCAGAGCTGCAAGAGAATACGTGGGTGCTGTTGGAGGCAAGCAAGTTCAAATGCCCATTCGTGAATGACAAATGTTATTTACATGTTAACGTGTTATTTAAATGTTATTTACAAATAATATTTGTTATTTGGAAATAACAAATAACCATTTGTTACAGCAGCTACAGGCAACTAACGCAGATGCTGACTGAATGAAGGCCGGGGACTGGACATTGCAGAAGAGCGTCCCTAGAAGCTGAAGATCTCAGTGTTCTGTGGGTCTGTCCTTAGGCCTCTGAGGATCTTCAGACACATCCTGTCTGCCTCGCAGTTTCCCAGGACCTGCTCTCTAACAAGAATCAGGGGAGACTGGAAGCCACTGTTTCTGACGGGTGATTTCAGTTTCTCCTCCGAAAGGGACCTACTTATGTTCAAAGCAGTATAACACTGGCCTTCATGTATTCAACCAAACCTATTGAGTGGGTCTTGCCTGCCGGCCACTGTGATCCTAGCAGGATTCTGGGAGGAGCAAAAGGGACCTGGTGCCCCTCCTTATGTTGAACTCCTGTTGGAGGCAAATTACTTACCCTTTCTATCCCATGTTTTTCCTACCCATAAAATAAGGGGAGTGATCTTCCCACATTTCAGAGCTTTTCCGAGTCAAGGGAGAAAATGTCTCCAAAGAGTTCAACACAGAGCATGTGCTCAATGGAAACACCCGCTGTCATTTGCCAAGGGTTTGATGTGTTACAAGCTTGGTTTGTTAGCCTCTGTGCACTGTGCGAGGCCAGCCTCCCAGCCCATTTTCTCAGGTGGATTACTCTCATCGTCCAGGCTGAGTGAGTCCCAGCGGTTGCACTGAACAAATCCATTCCCTTGTCTTTCCAGGATGGGTCTATGCAGTTGTCCGGAGTTCGGAGGTCTGGTTTTCAGAACAGTGACTCCAATCTGGGAAATTGAGAATTTGCCACCGGAGGCCCATCTTGCGTCAAGGCACTTCAGGTCACTCTGGCACAAGGGAGCCCGAAGATGTTCAACGTGAAGAACAGGGTGGTTTCACACACTTGGGTATCGAATTTATCCAAGACAGGCCCGCTCGTGTGCCTGGCATGGGAACAGTCTTCCTGGAGTAGAGGAGAGCCACAGAGCTCCTGACTCGGGATCACCAGGCTGGCGATGGAGGGAAAGCCAGGCAGCGTCTGCTCAGAGTTGGCTGTGCCCGTGGGTGGAGGCTGTCCTGGAAGCTGCAGGAGGTTGTGGGGCAGTGTGGGCCACTTGTCGCCCCTGCTCAAGCAGTCCCTGTGCTATCCTTGGCATGGCTGTAGCCTAGTAGACCCAATAAAGAGGAACAAAGACTCCCCAACAGTAAGAAGAGGAGGGTGGCCACAGTTTACAAGGTGGCTTTTACTTAACGACCCCTTCCAGTTCATGAGATGAACTTTCAATGACCCTCAAAAAAACAAATGCTATACGCAAGCTTCCCCCAACCCCACCCCCAGAGACCATCAGGTTCAAGACAGCATTCGGGACAAACCCTTCCTAAGACTGCACTGCACGTGGTCAGTTCAACAGCAAGGAGGAAAACTCGGCGGCTTCTGCTTCATTTATTTATTTATTTATTTATTTATTTATTTATTTATTTTGAGACAGACTCTCGCTCTGTCGCCCAGGCTGGAGTGCAGTGGCACGATTTCCGCTCACTGCAACCTCCACCTCCTGAGTTCAAGCGATTCTTGTGCCTCAGCCTCCCGAGTAGCTGGGACTACAGGCGTGCACCACCACGCCTGGCTAATTTTCATATGTTTAGCCAGGTTGGTCTTGAACTCCTGACCTCAAGTGATCCTCCTGCCTTGGCCTCCCAAAGTGCTGGGATTACAGGTGAGAGCCACCACACCTGGCCCTTCTGCTTCTTCTGAAAAACAGTTTGGTACTTTACAAGTTTGGTCAATAAATTATTCATTAATTTTATAATTTTTTTTAAAAAGGAAAGAAAACAAAACTTTAATTTTCTGGAAGTTTCTTATGCCCACAGGCAGCCCATCCCCAACCCCCTCAAAACAAAAACAAAACCAGATTGGCTGGTTTCCTTGCAGAGCACGCAGTAGTCTGGGCATTGTGCAACCCGCGTCTCTGAAGCAGGGTCCTCTTTAGACCTGTTCTCTGAATGAGGACCTGGTCCTGGGAGCCTCAGTTCCCCACACAACATCCCTTAGTTACACAACGCAAGGCCCAAGCACAAAGGCTTCTTCAGGTGTTTACATATCTTTCAGGCTCTTGCTGGGGACCCGGCCCTGCCACTAAAGTCAGGGATGAGATGAGTGGCTTTATACAGCTTGGCTTTTGTTTAGCTTGAGACCTGTGGGGGGAGGGAAGGGCGAGGGGAGAGGGCCCACTGTCTAAATCCTGGCTCCAATGTGCAGCCTGCCGAACTGTACACAGACATGACAGGGGATTGTAAAAATGCACCACAGACAATGTAGCTAATGGACCGGCGTCCCCTGCACCAGAGCTCAAGGGCGTGTCAGGAAGTGACTCGGGGACACCAGGATCCAAACAGAGCATCCTAAAAGGAACCACTTTTCTGAGCACTGATCCACTTCCTCCGTTGATCCCCTTCTCCAAAGAGAAAGAGAGACAGGCAGGACAAGGAAAAAAAAAAAAAAAAAAAAGACTGGACTCTGGCTATAGCCCTAGAATAGCCTGTAAGCAATTCAGGCAGAATTTCTTTACACAATGGATGAGAGAAATATGAACCAGGCTGCCAAAATCAGCAGGACAAGCAAGCCCTGTGTATTCAGTTCGAGAGGGGCCTGGACACATTTCAGAAAGAGCAGACTCCTAAGACTGAGGCGCTGACTCGTATCCCGGGTTGACAGTCATGAAATACAAGTTAATTTGCAGTTCACGAGATAGCACTAAGGGCAGATAGAAGTGGAACTCCCCCAACCCATCTGGAATCTTTTTTATTTATATTTATTTATTTATTTGAGGCTGAGTCTCGCTCTGTCACCCAGGCTGGAGTGCAGTGGCAGGATCTCGCTCACTGCAATGTCCGCCTCCTGGGTTCAGGTGATTCTACTGCCTCAGCCTCCTGAGTAGTTGGAATTACAGGCATGCACCACGACACCTGGCTAATTTTTGTATTTTTAGTAGAGACAGCGTTTCACCATGTTGGCAAGGCTTGTCTCGAACCCCTGACCTCAGGTGATGCGCCCATCTCGGCCTCCCAAAGTGTTAGGATTGCAGGCATGAGCCACTGAGCCCAGCCCCCATCTGGAATCTTTAATGGGCTACTCTCCCTTCAGGCTTTTCAAATACCCTGGTCAAAATTATGGGCCGGGCACGGTGGCTTATGCCTGTAATCACAGGCACTTTGGGAGGTAGAGATGAGCGGATGACTTGAGGCCAGGAGTTTGAGACTAGCCTGGCCAATATGGTGAAACTCCATCTCTACTAAAGACACAAAAATTAGCCGGGCATGGTGGTGGGCGCCTGTAATCCCAGCTATTCCAGAGACTGAGGCACGAGAATTGCTTGAACCCAGGAGGTGGAGGCTTCAGAGAGCCAAGATTGTGCCAGTGCACTCCAGCCTGGGCAACAGAGTGAGACTCCATCTCAAAAAAAATAAATAAAAAAAAATATGGCTGGGGCTGCGAAGAATCCTTTCCTCAGAAAAGTTCTCAAAAAAAAATAATAATAATAAGACCTCCCATGAGTCTTAGAGAGTATCTCACTAATTACAGAGTTACGAAGCATGCTCCCAGAGAAATCAGAGAGCCTCACATCATCCTGTTAACTGTCAGCACAGCCAAGAACAAAACCCTAGTTTCCAGACTTCTAGGACAACAGTCAAAACACGCTCAAATGATCAATGAGTGTCTCAGAATTCCAGAGTTTTCTGCTTCCTGGGCTCTTTGCAAAGCGTAGGGACAAGACAGAGCTGATGATGTCAAATCTGCTGGAGCTAGAGGGTACAAAGAAAAATGAAGATGTTTTCCAGAAGTTTGCTTCATTTTGAAGGGCGAAAAGTGTTGGTGTGCTGCTCTGCTGATTTAGATAATGGCTAGCATTTTGTTCTATGGATAAAATTATACGCCAGTGTCCAAATGTTTTCTTTTGGTCTTTTAATCTCTCCTTAGCTTGGAAGTTGCAGAGGACCCACCAATGTCCTCTGTCCATGCAGGATCACAAAAATGGCTCTAGGGGTAGATTTGGGGTTGAGGATGTGGACAGGGGAATGGAACAAGAGAAAATGGAGTAATAATACCTCTACATCTTCAAAATGTAAATAGGACAATTTACCATGAGGAGGAAAACATCCAAGGCAGGCAATGGATTGCATTGGAGTTTGTGGGTTTTAATTTGGGAACAGGTGTTTCACTAAACTCGAGTCACGTATGCAATATTTGGAAAGAATCTGCACCTTTCACACACTTTTAAACTTGTGAAATACCAAAATGAAGTCTTGTGATGAGGAGTACGCTTTAAAAACAACTTTAAGACCTTAGAAAGTTTTAGAAAGCAAGGGCCGGGTGCGGTGGCTCATGCCTGTAATCCCAGCACTTTGGGAGGCCAAGATGGGTGGATCCCCTGAAGTCAGGAGTTCAAGACCAGCCTGGCCAACACGGAGAAACCCCGTCTCTACTAAAAATACAAAAATTAGCTGGGCGCAGTGACGCGTGCCTGTAATCCCAGCTACTCAGGAGGCTGAGGCAGGAGAATCACTTGAACCCAGGAGGCGGAGGTTGCAGTGAGCCGAGATCGCACCATTGCACTCTAGCCTGGGCGACAGAGCAAGACTCCATCTCAAAAAATAAAGAAAAAAAGGTTTAGAAAGCAGACGCTGATCTCAGAAGGTGAGCTCTGGGTAACCTTAGTTCCATCACAACCTGTCTGCTTAGGGACTAACCCAGAGGCCCAGTGAGAAGCTCACCACAGTTCACGCAGTTCATTTTTAAGAGGAACAACAAGGTAAATGTCACAAAGTAAGAATGACATCACTGGAATCTTGATTTCTCTGTTTCCTGATCTACCTTTTAAAAAA
>NW_012101476.1:7542397-7550792 GCF_000951045.1 Mandrillus leucophaeus
GTTGTCCCAGCTACTCGGGAGGCTGAGGCAGGAGAATCGCTTGAACCTGGGAGGCGGAGGTTGCAGTGAGCCGAGATTGCGCCCCTGCACTCCAGCCTGGGCGACAGAACTAGACTCCGTCTCAAAAAAGAAAACAAACAAACAAAAAGGATCTGAATCACTGTTATTATATATATAGATATTTATATTTCACAGCTGTTGCATCATCTGCTAGAAACATCTTAGAAGGTTCAATCCATGCCCACAACAATGAAATGACATTTCTTTGAAGAAGGAATGGGATGAAATGTACCTAAAACAAAACGTAGCTGAGATACTGAGTTTGGGATTTTTCCACGTGTCCCCCGCCCCTTGTCCAGCCCTAAGAATGTCAAGAATTTGAACTCCCTGTTCTTAAGGTGAAAGGGCATTAACTCAAATCTGTTCATGAAGCAAAGCGGTGGCAAACCTGAAGACATTGGAACTACGTGACAAAACCTCCCAAGTTAACCACGGCCAGCAGTGATTCTTTCCTTCGGTGTTTCAAAAGTAATTGGAAACAACATTCGAGTTGTAGGTCATTAATTAGGAGCCAGAGAGAGCTCCATTTGCATCTCAGTAATGCGCTACACCTTTACTTCAACATTTAGCTTTAGGTTTAAAATATTTGCCAAGATAGCGCAGAGGCAATTAACAGATTTCTTTTAAACGTGTGCTATAGTTACACACTCCCTCCACAGGAAAAGAAAACTATACAGCAGAAGTTACAAAATGGTTATTTAGTGTTTCGAAAACATTCCAATAATCCCTTCACTGTGGTGTTATTCACTCAACAGTAGAAAAGCAAAACAGAAATGAACATAAGCGCAGCCGGCTCGTTTCCATCTCAAAGAGAACCTCGAGGAACCCGTCAGCTGCAGTTTGCGCCTGGGAATCTCAGCATAAAATCTTCCCAGTCTTCCTCCGATGGGCAGGAGGTGAGCAGGAAGACACACTGCCGCTCACTAGGGGACCCCAGATGTCACCCCAGCCCCAGGATAAATTCCTCCGGGCCGCATGTAGAACTCCAAATACTCCCAGTTTCCCCCAAAATAGACGTTGACCCTCTGGGGTTAGCATCGGCTCCTAGTGAATAACTTCACATGTCTGGTTGTTGTCTCTTTTAACTCCTTTCTCTGAAATGAGCTAGAGCTACCAGATTATTCTAGAAGAGCTTGGCCACCACGTGGATACGATGTCATTTTGTAGTTTTAAAATATTTTAACTTTATTATTATGCTTATAATAGTATTCCAACAGACTGTATTAAAGGCAGTGATCACTAACACAGAACACAACAGGGTGAAGAGGCAGCCGGGCCGCTTGCAGGACATGGCCTGTCGGGCCGGGGTCGCTGACATGCACGTTGCTAGCTCATACACTGCTACCCTCAGCACAGGCTGCAGGAATAGGGACAAGATAGATGCTGCCAGACTCTTAGAAGCTATTTAATAAATATCATCCAAAAACAAAATGGAAGAGAAACAAGAAACCCTCCGAGCACAACCACCTTAGGCCAACTGAATGTAATCTAGTTTATTCAACCAAAAATTGAGAGAGAAGGAAAATATTGAAACAAACAAAGGAAAGAAAGCAGTTCTTAAGACTAGCAGTAAATAAATTTATACAACAATTCGGTCTGTATAATATGATGAAATAAATCTACATCTTTTCTTATTTTGGTGCTTTGAATTATACATACAAACAACAATTACAGGGACTTGTTCACAAAGCATGTAGGCCTGGTAAAAGGCTCTCTGAAACCCTCAATGGCAACTGGTGAACGGTAACACGGATTGCCCGGAACTGGTATTTCCTTTGCAGAGGCCAACAGCTTTGAACGAATGATTCGCCTACACTTTTTTCTTTTTTTTTTTCTTTTTTCTTTTTTCGTTTTTTTTTTTTTCTTTTAATGCATCAAACAACTGTGGCCAGTGAAAGGAAACAAAACTGGCAGTTTGTCCTTTTGAATATCAGACCTATTTTCTTCTTAATTTCCACATTCTATTTCTCCCATATTCCTTAAACTTCTTGGCATCCTTTATGCCTTACAGCTACCCAGATGCAATAAAGTCATTGTACAGTATTTCTTACAATATAAGTTATATGCAATGTTCAGCATTTTTTTTTTTCACAGCACTAGAGACCCTGTTAAATAGGGGATATGAGTCAGAATGGCTTATTCACAGATGGGGTCCAGATTCAGTGGTTGGAACACAGACACCACAGTGAGCTCCTTTGCAAAGTGGCAAACATAATTTTGCTTTCTGCCTTCAAAAACATATATCCATCGCGTTTAGGCTTCATGATGCTGCTCCTGCAAAAATGCACGTCGAAGGGGGCTGCAGGGACGCTCGCTGGGGGCCCTGCCAGCCTCGAGCAGGGCTCTAACCCATGGCAGTGACCATGCTGGAGGGGTGATGCGGTCCAAAGGACAGGCTGGATGGCGGGTGCATCGGCGTGGGCGTGGTCAGCATGTGGCTGGAGTGGCTGAAGGGCGAGATGTGGCTCAGGGAGGACATGTGTCTGGAGAGGGCGGCCGGGTTAAACGAGCTGTTCTTGGGGAAGTCCTCCAGTGAGTCATGCACTTTTTTGCACTTTTTGGATTTGCTAGACATTTTTCGGTTTCTGGTCTGGATGCCTTCCTTCTTCATGGTCAGGGGTCTGTTAATCTAAACAAAGATCAATTTTTTTTTTTTTTTTTTACTTTTTGGCTGCCTCTGAAATGCACAGGCTCTCCCACACCAACAAGGGTTCCACCGGCCGCCCCGGATCAGGGATCCGTTTCCATTTCAGCCGGCCCCTTCCTCTATCCCACTTGCTCCTGTCTCTTTCCCAGGGACTGAAGAACTCAAATACATACAGTTACCAGATGAGAGACCCATCTAATACGATTGTATTTCTCTGGTAACGAAAATGGAGTTCACTTGCCTTATTTCTTTAGAATTTCCTTAGACTATTTCATAAGAATCGAGGTGGTGAAGAATCTTCAAGAGGGAAATACCATCGTGTCTACTCTGACAAATCTGCTTCAGAACTTGAACAGCACTCCCCAGGTCATCAGCCTCTAGGTGGTTAAGGCCGTCTGCCTTGAAGAAATGAGGACTCTACCGCTCTACTGAATAACTTGTGGTTGCCTCTTTTCTACCTGGCCTTTGAGAGGTCATAAAATCTTTCCCCAGAATTTATATGTAGCACGGTTGTATTTTATGAAACCATGCCTTTCTTAAAGGTGATCTCTTTTTTTTTTTTTTTTTTTTTTTTTTGAGACGAAGTCTCACTCTATTGTCTAGGCTGGAGTGCAGTGGTGCGATCTCGGCTCACTGCAACCTCTGTCTCCTGGGTTCACGCCATTCTCCTGCCTCAGTCTCCTGAGTAGCTGGGACTGGAGGCGCCCGACACCACGCCTGGCTAATTTTTGTATATTTAGTAGAGATGGGGTTTCACCATATTGGGCAGGCTGGTCTCGAACTCCTGACATTGTGATCCACCCAGCTCGGCCTCCCAAATGCTGGGATTACAGGCGTGAGCCACCGCACCTGGCCAAAAGCTGATCTCTTGCCTCTGTCACTCCAGCAGCAGCTGCAGTGGCTGCAAATGCTATTTCCACCTAGCTCTGACTCTCCACTTCTAACCAGACAAACAGCCAACCAACAAATCAACAAGTATTTCATAACCACCTATGGGGTGCAAAGCACAAAAGGGCACTCATCTTAAAAAGGAAAGACCAAGAATGTGCTAGAGTAAAGAGACAGAGACCAGACCCTACTCGGAAGATCAAGAGACTTCAATCTCGGAGACAGCTACCATTTCTCTCTTCTTGATAAACCTCATTTGCCTTTTAAAAATACACTTGCTTTGGGGGCCCAGAATCAAGAAAGGAAACTTTACAAAGTAAACAGAAGCTACTCCCCACAGGGAGGCAGAAGCAGATTAACCCCGACAGCAGACATCTGCCCGGAAGAGCAAACTCCACATCTGGCCACGTTCCCAGGGGAGGGTGGCAAACAGACTCAAGGAGTGAATGTCGGTGTCCTGGCCGTTCCTGACTTCCCGGGATGAAAGCATCGCCTTCCACCACAGTTCTCAAGGGTGGAGAACCCTTGGCTCTGGGTTTTACCTGTCTATTCCCAAAGCCAGAAAATCACACCTGAGAAAGGGAGAATTCAAATGGCCAACGTGCTGAGAGCAGCCAACACCCAGCTTCCCGAAGCTGAGCTGGGAGAGGTCACCTGGAGAAAGAGACAAAGCCCCACACTGCAGCTGAGACCTTATTTCCCCCATACTCGGGAAGCCAATGTGACCGACGGCAGGAGAGCCCAGAAAGGTCACTGCCAGAGGAACATCTCCGGGTTCCTTCTTCAAAGTTTTCATCAAGATAAAGATGCAGCCTACAGAGATGACAGGAATCTACTCCCACATCAAATCTTCACCAAGATAATGTTCAGATACACAGCTCTGGATGCCGACATCTAGCTATACATAGCCGGGTATCTAAATATAATATCTAGTTACACCAGTAGCCACACAACCCCAGATAACCAGTCACAACACCACTGAGAGATGCTGATACCGAGGTAGGCAGTTATCTCAACACCTAGATAAGAAGAAAGAGCTTATGGCGTCCATGTACAGATGTCTGGAAGGGCAGAGCAAAACGCAACGCGATGACAACGTTAATAGATTATTATCTGTTACTGTTCAATACACATCAATCCCCTCCTTTTACGAATTCCTGGTAAACCAGAGAAGACAGAAAAACCACTGTTGAGGATGAGGAAGTGTCTATCTCCCACTCACCCAAGCCCAGTCATGAAGACCAAGCTCATTAAGACTGAGGAGGTAGAAGTGAGGCATGGAGAGGATTTGTCAGCTTTTCTTTGATTTGAGAAATTCATATTCTTCAGAAATATATTACATATATATATGTATATGGTCAGACACAAGTGCGATCGTATCTCATCCCAGCTAACTATTCAAAAAAGTATATAACTAATCTCCTGTAATTCCTATACTTTCACGGATATAGGGATGAAATATACATACACAATTCGTTACAATGTTGTTGTACTCTAAAAAAAGACAGCAACCCCTTTCCCCTGGTTCTCCTCTTAGTTCTGACACTGCCAACCTCCTAGGAAAGCCTCCTGACTCTGAAATGGGCCCCGACTCTTCTACTTTCTCAGCCACGTTACCTTGTGCAAGCGACTTGCTTTTCTGAGTCATAATTCCTTCAAGTAAAACCGAAATAAAAATAATTTCTGCCCTGTCTACATCATGGGACTATCTCAGGCTCAAATGTAATCAAGTAACAGGAAAATTCTTTGAAATCCATCAATTACAGCCCAGAAATAAGTTCATAGGCAGTGCTGATGACTGGATAGCTAATAAACCCTAATGCTAATAGCCTAATAGCTTACAAGCCCAAGTCTTCCAGATTTGAATCATGAATCTCTCTCTCTACTGCAGTCAGCAAGTAAATTCCCCAAAGTGAAAACAGAACTTGGATTTAATTGCTGATAAATGTATATGGACCACAGTCCCAGGACCTAAGGGAGAATAAGGGATCGTAGTAAGACTCTGGTTTCATTCACTGGACCGGGACCACAGCGAGAGAGATGGCACAGGCAGGGAAATGAGTGTATAGAGCTCCTCAGAATCACAACAACTTGTTCCCAAGAAGTGAAAAAGAAGCAGGGTGCTGGGGTCACCCTAAGAAGTTCTCTATGACTCAAAATATCCAACCAGAAAAGCTTCCTCCCCAATTCCCAGGTATTCCTGAGTAATATGAGTTCATTGCCAGAACCGCCGCAAGCAAACGTCCCTGTCTCCTCCCCGTTCAGCCCCGGACTTTGCCAAAGTCAGGTTGGCCAAGGGAATTTAGGAGAATCAGAAAGAGCTAAAAAGGAAGGAGAGAGAGAACAAGACAGGGAGAGACCAAAATGACCATTTTTGTCTTTGGAATTAATGTAAACTTGAAGCCTCACTAGGATCATGAGCCAGAATGGTTTCAGAAAAAAGGAAAAAAAAACCTGAAAAAAATTTTTTTAAGATTGAGACATATTACGAAATGAGAGGACCCCAAATGGAAAGATTAGAAATGACACAGCTAAACTCAGGTGACTGGCAATTACCATTCTGCTAACATGACATAAAAGGAGAAAATGACAGTTTCTTTTCCCTGGTATGGTAACTTCTCCCAGGTGAGCCACCTTCCTGAAGAGCTAGCTCTCTGCACGTAAAAGTTGGTTCGGACAAACACATCAGACGAAATCTCTCAGACATTTGTTCCATGTCTTTTATACAGAGAATCCATTTCAAATTCATAGCACAGATTTAGCCAAGATTTTTACCTCTCAGTAACTGAATGGATCCTCTTGGTTTCCAGAGTCCCTGCCACTCATTACAATTCTATTTACCTTTCTCTTTCACTCTCTCTTTCTGTAAAAAGTTTAAAATGTCAGGAAACAACAACCTAGGACCAGTGGCTTTTTTTGTTTTCCAAAAGGAAGATTTTTTTTTTTCGTTATAAACCAGACAGGCCCAGCCAGCACATCAGACTGCTGCATTGCTGCATGGTACGTGGAGTGTCCAATGCACACCAAGGGGGTTGTGTGGCTGCCAGGCTGTAAACCCCCTCAGCCTCAGCAAGGCTATGCTAGACAAAGTAGTTTTCCAAGCTAGGTCCTATTGCATCGATTATCTGGAGCCTGCGATCTGCCCCCGCGGTGGGCGATGCACATGGAGAGGCCGGTGGTGACGCTGTTTGCCGGTCACCACCAGGAAGGGAGCCCCGTTCTTGCTGGTCCCAGTCCACTTACATTGTGCAGCTTGTAGTAGAGCCCACAGGCATTGCAGACAGGGTCGCCATTGGCGTTCCTCCTCCAGAGTGTGGTCGTGGTGGTCTGACAGTTCGCACAGGACGTCCCTGCTCTCCTGGCTGCAGACTGAGAGTGGGGAGAGAGGAGAGGGTGAAATCAAAACAAATGGTAAATGTGTTGTCATCGCTATGAAGACAGGCTTAAAAAAAAAAACAAAAGGAAGGAAGAAATTGTCACTGAAATCAAAACTAGCAAGTGGCCCACATGAAAGTGACACAGATCCCCAAAAGCTGCCTCGAGAAGAAAAATGTCACCACTACACTGGAGCATGTCAGGATTGCAGTAACGTGGCCAGAATTTCACCCACCACTCTCCGGTAGGAGCAGGAAGCCAGGGCCTCCTCCCTGGCAGTCTTAGCCTCTTACCCTCCTCCCACAAAGTACACCAGAGGGTTAATTTTTATGGGTGGTTAATTTTGAATTAGCCAGCCAATTTTGGAACTGGGCTTTCAGTTGCGTTTTTCACCAAGTCCAGGGCCACAAGAGGTCGTTTTCAAACTCAACTCCCAAGAATATCCATCCTCAAATAGGCTCCGGTCATCAGGAGGCACTCACAGCAAAGGAAGCACAAAGTCAAGCACCAGAAACACTCTGGATCCCAAACAAAGAAATGCTGAGTTATCAAGAGAACAGCCTGCTAACACAACAGCAAATTCTGCAAAGAATGTCTGTGCAAGTGAGTGGCATGCACACATGGGTGACACACCTCAGGAAGCGCCGAGTAGGACATCCTAAGTCGACAAGACCTCCTAAATTTATACAGCCTGCACTTTCTTGTTTTCTCTTTTCGAGACAAGAGTCCCACTCTGTCACCCAGGCTGGAGTGCAGTGGTGTGATCTCAGCTCACTGCAACCTCTGCCTCACGGGTTGAAGCAATTCTCCTGCCTCAGCCTCCCTAGAAGCTGCAATTTATAGGCACCTGCCACCTCGCCCGGCTAATTTTTCTATTTTTAGTAGAGATAGGGTTTTACTATGTTGGCCAGGCTGCTCTTAAACTCCTGACCTCAAGTGATCCGCCTGCCTCGGCCTCCCAAAGTGCTGGGATTACAGGCGTGAGCCACCACAGCCTGTGCTTTCAAGCTTGGTCACTTCCCATTCATGAGACAGCCACCCTCACTCTCTTTAGGTGGCTGTCACCTAAATTTGATTCACCAATCAAACAAACTCAAAAGACCAAGGAATGTTGCCACTCGTCAGGAACTCTGGATCCCTTGCCTCCTCTGATACCAGTTCACCTTCGTGAAATCAGGCATTTCCTATTTGCTGTTCACGGAGTAGCATAGTTGCAGGTCAAAGGTCAGCCTCAACTTGAATTTTAATTCCTTGGTTGTGTTACCGCCCTAATTTCCTTTAAAAGAGAGATTTTTCTTTCACTTTTTGACATATTTAAACTGATCAAGTGACTATTCTCTGTTCATGCTTTAAAAAAAAAAATGAAAAAAACCGTTGGAAGAAAATGGAGTTGAGTCACTTCTTTTTTTTTTTTTTTTTTTTTTT
>NW_012101476.1:7551037-7552854 GCF_000951045.1 Mandrillus leucophaeus
TTCCAAAAGGAAGATTTTTTTTTTTCGTTATAAACCAGACAGGCCCAGCCAGCACATCGGACTGCTGCATTGCTGCATGGTACGTGGAGTGTCCATGGTACGGGGTTTCACCGTGTTAGCCAGGATGGTCTCGATCTCCCGACCTCGTGATCCGCCCGTCTCGGTCTCCCAAAGTGCTGGGATTACAGGCTTGAGCCACCGCGCCCGGCCAGGTCACTTCTAATATTAACCTGTCTCTCTTCCTCACCTTCTATCATAAAAAAAAAAAATTTAACTGCAAAATTATCCCCATTCCTGGATCAAAAATATTATCAAAGGAAAGGTGAGAGAAGAAAGAGTTTAGTCTCTGTCTGTGATGAAGAAAATTCTGGTATGGTTGTGAGAACACAGAGCAAGAACTATAGGGATCCTGGTACGGTTTTGTTTTTTGTTTTTCATTTTGTTTTGCTTTGTTTTGAGACGGAGTCTCGCTCTGTCGCCCAGGCTGGAGTGCAGTGGCGTGATCTTGGCTCACTGCAAGCTCCACATCCCGGGTTCACGCTATTCTTCTGCCTCAGCCTCCCGAGAAGCTGGGACTGCAGGCACCCGCCACCACGCCTGGCTAATTTTTTGTATTTTTAGTAGATACGGGGTTTCACCATATTAGTCAGGATGGTCTCGATCTCCTGACCTCATGATCCACCCGCCTCGGCCTCCCAAAGTGCTGGGATTACAGGTGTGAGCCACTGTACCTGGCCTGGGATCCTGGTACAATTTATATCAATATTTTATCAAGCAAAAAGTTGAAGCCAACACCCAAAGCCACCAAATATGAAGAACCCAGTGGCAATTTTGAATTACCCTGAGTGACCCTTTTTCTTTCAAAGTTGCTAAATTGTTCCACAGATATGCTCCTGTGGGATGTAAGTAACAGAGTATACTATGACCTTTTTAAACAAATTCTTTCTTTTCTGTATTCTAAGGAACTGGAAACTAAAAACTGCCCTGATCTATCACAATGGAGAAGATGGGAGTCTTTTGCTGTCCATCTTGAATGTAATTCACATTGTCCATGAGTGTCCATTCTAACCCCATATGCCTCTGCCAGACTGCCTTTATGAAACGTGATAATTTAAGGCTGAAACAACTGTTTCATTTGTGTACTCTTCGGGAGAAAGTACAACATAAAACCAGTGCTTAATGATTTTGACAATTAAATTATATGTGATTATTATCTTCCTATAGTTTTTTTTTTTTTTCTTTAGAAGAGCTACTCAGTTAGAGCAGATTAATATCACTCAGGCACCTGGGTTTCCTAGCCCAGCAATTCTGAATGTACGCAGTACAAGCGTATAATGCCAACTGGTAAAATCAGAGCTCCAGATGACAAGGTGCAGCGTGTAATCTTTTGCAGTCTATCGACAGCAACCTAAATAAAAGCAAAGGAAGATGCTTCCAGTACTACAAACTTTATGGGAACTTAGGGTCTCTCAAGCCATACTGTTTGGGTCACTAGCAGGAGGTAGAATATATTAAGGCAAGCAGCTCAGCCTCTCGCTAGTGGTGAGATGTATGAAAATCCTGGCAATGCCGGGGGAAAAGAATCTATGAATCTTCCTTTCAGTTCTCTCTCCTGTTTCCTGAATTAGTTTATTCAGGGTTAAATATGCATCTCACAGAAGAGCTAGCTATGTATGGGCTGAGTGGTCTTCAGTGAATCTGCAAATGTTTTCAACAAAAATAGCAATCTGGAACTGGAATAAAGGGTCAGGGAATACAGGAAAGAAGAAAACAGAGGGTTCTAGGTGTTCAGAAGTCAAATACACCTCAGGGCTGAA
>NW_012101476.1:7552959-7568714 GCF_000951045.1 Mandrillus leucophaeus
AGAGAGAGAGAGAGAGAGAGAGAAATCTGAATGTGTCCTGTGCTCTATCTCCCTGTAGCTTATGAATTCTATAGAACTAAAAACATCAAACCGCCCAAGACAGATGATTAAGAAAGAAAAGACAGATGAAAAATGTGACAGTCATTGAACTCTAAAATTCAAAGCAATTATTACTCAGAGTTCTAGAGCTTTCCTATGAAAGGTGAGTGGAGACAAAATTGTATAAAATGGAAGTACGATCCTCCTCTGCAATCTGACCAGACACAAGAAGAAAACCCAAGAAAATGTCAAATAAACTTTTGCTCACCAATCAGCCCATGCCTTAAGACTTTTAATCCCTCTCTTTTGCCTTCTTTACTTTTATTTAAAAAAAAAAAAACAAAAACAAAACAACAACAACAAAAAAACCTATAATGGTACCAAGACACATTTTAACAAGAAGGTTTTTGTTGGTTTTTTTTTTCTCTCTCTCTCTTTCTCTCTCTCTCTTTTTTTTTTTTTTTTTTTTTTACTAGGGCCAGGTTTTTGAGTGATTCAAAACATTCTTTTGTGGTGCGATCATATTCATTCTGCACTAACACCTCTAGCCTTTTTTTTTTTTTTCAAACACTTCTTGTTCTGATACGTTCAAACATCTTGGTGTTTAGGTTGGGGAAGCTGAGTTGTTGTTTATGAGTTATCTCCAGCGCTCAGATATCCGGCAGCTTTTTCCTAGGAAGTCAGCTTTGCACATGAGAGAAAGGAAAAAAAAAAAAAAACCAAACTGCAGGAGGAGAGCTGGGGGAAGGTTGAGAAAGTTGGAGAAGGGGGCAAAGATCAGAAAGAATAAAGCCTAGATATCCAGGATTGTCAAAGATTAAAGTCATGTGGACATTTCCATCCCTAGAAAGTTTTCCTTCTTCGGCCGGGAGCGGTGGCTCATGCCTGTAATCCCAGCACTCTGGGAGGCCAAGGTGGGTAGATTACCTGCGGTCAGGAGTTTGAGAGCAGCCTGGCCAACAAGGCGAAACCCTGTCTCTACTGAAAATACAAAAATTTGCCAGGTGTGGGGGCGGGTGCCCGTAGTTCCAGCTACTCGGGAGGCTGAGACAGGAGACTTGCTTGGACCTGGGAGGTGGAGGTCACAGTGAGCCGAGATTGTGCCACTGCACTCCAGCCTGGGTGACAGAGTGAGACTCTATCTCAAAAAAAAAAAGAAAGTTTTTCCTTCTTCAAAAGAGGATGTGAAACGTGTTGAGTTGCACTACAATCTGATGGGGAGGGCAAATAATTCTTTAAAAAGAATACAAAGGTGTTCTTTTTCCTCTCTTAGAAATTGATGGATGCTCATGTATCCATTAATCTACATGGGGAAATCCCCTCCTCCCATATCTACTTGGTGAATGTCAGCACCACATTCACATTTTGATCTCTTAGCTGTGGCTAGAGTTGTTATTTGTCTGTCGCGTACATTCACTATTCAAACTTCCAAAGAGGAGCTTGCAAATGAATGTCCCTTGTGAGTCTTCCTTATAAATGCTTGACAGAGCCAGGTTTTCTCAAGGATCCCTCATGCTTCAAAAGTTTTTTAAAGAAAAATGAGAGAGGAGGGAAAAAACTATCCTCTGGTAGTAGTTCAAAGAGAAAATAAGAGCAAATGCCAGGTATGAGAGGACTCACACGACGTTGCCCACAGGAATTGCCTGTGGAAAGTTCTCAAATGCTGAGACCAAGAAAGGAAGGTGGCATTAGGCTCACTGGTTGCTGGTGAAGCCTGTGAAATTCATGTAATCAGCTCCAACCATTTTGAAGCATTAGCATAACAAGTCCATCCACTGCACCGGGTCTGTGATCCTTCCTGGGAAGCCACACACCACAACTTCAGGAACCCATTCTGGAACATTCTATCCTCATACTAAATGTCTCTACCTGTCAAACAGTGCTCATCAATACATGTAAACCAGCTGCTCTGGTCCTGTTCATACCATTACTCTATTCAGGAATACACTGCAGATTTGATAACCAAGAATTCAGTCTCCTTAAAATTTTCACAAGTGACTTAAGAAACACGGATGGGGAAAAAGAGTTGTTCTGTGTATCAAATTTGAAAAAAAAAATAAAAAAAAAATACTATCCCAAGCCAGCTGACACGATTGGAGGCTATCCTGTCAATCAATTTCCTGCAGAAAGCTGTCCTTCCGGAAGAGAGGAAATGAGAAACCGGGAATGGTCAGCGTGGAATCCATCCCTTCCCGAGAACTTACCAGCCTTCGCTTGGGCTTAATGAGGGGCCGGTTCTGTCCGTTCATTTTGTGGTAGAGCCCACAGGCATTGCACAGGTAATGCCCCGTGCCATCTCGCCGCCACAGTGGGGTCGAGGTTGCTCCGCAGTTCACACACTCCCTGCCTTCTGGAAACAAAAGCACAGATAAGCCACTTACGGAAGGAAAACACGCGGGAAGGCTGACAGCATTTGGAACTGGGGGAAGAAAAGTAAAATGGAGAACTTTTTTCCTTCTCCTTCCTCTTTTGGGGAGCGTGTCCACCCCCCACCTCTTTCCAAGACGCTCCAAAGTTGAGCTGGGGAATGCTGTCCCCGCGTGACCGCTCCCCCTACACACATAGAGGCGCCCGCAGAAGGGGCAGATGCATCGTTGCAACAGAACCCTGTTCTTGGCTTGCCCGACTTGATGGAGAAGATCGGGCAGGACCGAGAAGGAACGCAGATTCCAGCTCAACTACTTCCCTGAGAAAATCCTGAGCCCTGGATGGTGGCAAAAGCCAAACATTCCATTCATTTCCCTCGAAGGAAAAAAAGGAAGACAAAGGTGACCCATTATCATCATGGGTCTGTCTATAGAGATTGATTAAATAATGAAGATTAGGATGGGGGAAAGGAAGGATTAATCAATGGCGAGATAGGTGAACAGATAATAAATAGATGTATAGATTGATCAATCGGCTGATTGATTTCAGTAGCTAAGGTTTTAGATTTTACTTCCAATCAAACTGTAAACGTCCCCGGCCGGAGAGGAAGCGATTAGGACCCAGCAGGGGTTTCCATAGCTTTCCAGCCACTGTTACAGAGACTGAAGTTAAAGTATGACCCCAGCCAGGGTGTGCAGGGGGGAGATGCAAACTTTAGGCGGGGAACCCGGAAGACGGGGAGGGAGGGAAAAAGGAAAAGGGAAGGTTTGGGAGGACAGAGTGAAGCCAATCAGAGGAAGATCAGAAGAGGCAAGTTAACGAAGGGGGGTGGCTGCTCATTAACCAAGGCCTGCCTGCAGTTTCTCTTTTTCCAAAAACACAAACAAACAAAATAAACGAAAAACCGGCCAGGCCGGTAGGGAGTTTGAGCCGCATATTCACTCCCTCAGCCCAGGCTGGAAAAGGACCCAGACCCACCCAGAAAACTCCTTAGAAGAATCCCTTAAATTACCATTTCAAGACACGGGGGAGTTTGCTCACTGATTTCAACTTCTGCAGGACAAAGAGAAAGATGCTTTCTAGGAGAATCTCCTTGCTTCTGGGGGGCCCAGGGACACCTGGGTCTCTAGTGCCCAGTGTCTTGGTGCCGGGAGAAAGCCAGGACTCCCCTTCCCTGCAGGAACAGGAGGCTCAACTCCAGTTGGTCCCCCAGAGAGGGGAGGCCCAGAGGAGGAGCCTGGAGGGTGGGTAAGGAAGAAAAATGAGCCCTGAAGACTGTTTTGTTTTAAGAGAGTAATTAATGACCTCCAACCTGCCTGGACCACTGGGGTGGAAAAAGAGAACCCAGTAGGGTCCTTAGAATTTTGATTCCCCTGAAAGGAGGAAAAATCTGCCTTGGCAGATACGGGACCTATTGGGCCTTTGGAAAGCCCCAGACCAAGTAGGAGGGATCTAGGGGGGGTTCACACTTGGGGGCCTGTGATCCTCTCCAGGGAGAAGTTCTTTAGGAAAGTTAAAGTCTTTTGCAAATGGAAGAAGGTCTTGCACCCTTTTCCATGAGACTCAGGGATGGTGCTCACTAGTTTTTGTCTACTTTGCTTTTTAAAAAAAAAAAAAAAAAAAAAAAATTGAGGAAATAAGAAGGGTTTTTTTTTTTTTTTTTTTTTTTTTTTGCTCTACATTCCAAAAGGTTCTTAACCTAGGGTCCCCAGAGTGCCTTCGCTGTGCCCCAGAACCCCTGAGATTAAACACAAACATGCCGCAGTGTGTGCCAAAGGCGCCTTCCTAAGTACCCAACGACTCTTCTCAGTTCTTGAAAAAGACTCAGGCCTGAATCACACCCAGATACCTTTCAGTTGGGGTCAAAAGCCTGAGGGATGTGGCAGACTGGATGTGGGGGAGGCTGGAAGGAAAGAGTGAAGGGTGAGTGGGCGAGCAGCCGGCTACAGCCCAAGCCAGGAGGCCACAGGCCTGCCTTTTTGTGTCCCCGGTGGCCTCTGGGTTAGCTCCTTCTAGGGCAGCACTGGCCCTGTCCCAGCTAGGACTGCAGGCCCACTACCCACCCTGTGCAGACAGGGGACCCCTTAGGGCTCCTCCCCTACTTGGGCACTGGGCAGAGGGCAGTGTGAAGAGAGGCCGCTGTGGCTGGAGGCGGGGAGCGTGGTTGCCACCCGGCTCCTGGGCACCCTGGCGCTGGGGGACCTCCCAGTCTGACGTGATCAGTCTGATTTCCTTTCATTTGCAGCGCGCTGGGGAGGGTGATAGCTTCCTTTTCAGAAACACCTTGAAAGCTAGCAACGGTTACCTCTTCAACAAGGATCTGCACACTAGGGCAATTTTCTGTCTTGATTCACTCGGCAAGTTTGCCATTGCCTCTATGGGCTTTTCTTCTTCTTTTTTCCTTGCTGCCTCTGGTCTGTGACTTCAGCAAACAGCCAATTTTCCTAATGGAGGCCCTGACTCTCTCCTGCCTTCTTTCCTCCCCACTCCTCACCCCTGCCTGTTGTGAGCTGCTCAGGCAGACACCTCTCTCTTAGGTGACAAGAACCACAGAGCTGCGAGGCCTCTTGACATTCAACAGCTGCTGGCAAACGCCTCTTACTCCGCCTTGGCCTGAAACCCTGAAACCAGGCTGTGGGAGGGGGTAGGGAGCAGGACAGGAGCTTGATCAGAGGACGGTGGAGGGAGATGCCCAACTGGAAAGGTGGCAGGGGAGCTAAGAAGCGGCCCTGGATACAAAGACTCTGTCTTTTGTTTGCAAAAGCTTCGTCCCAGGCCCGAAAGCCTAGGCGTTAAGACAGCAATAGGTGCCCTAACCACAACTTCAACCGTTTCCAGCGACAACCCCAAAAACTCTCTCTTCTCTGTGTCCTCCTTCAGCAAATGCATTTGCAAAGAAGAGGTTGAAGGGGGAAAAAAATAGAGAGAGAGAGAAAGCAACCACTAAAACCAAGAGAATCCCCTCCTCAAGAATTCCCACCACCTCCACCCCCTGCACAAGGAGGGGCTTCTCAAAACTTCCCCTCCACACTCCCAAAAGTCCCAGCTCTCTCGCCGCCCCTGCCAGGTGTGCTGTTCTTGGTTTTCATGACTGTGAGAAAGGAATTAAGAAGGAGGAAGTAAAAAGGCCAAATTGCAATGGCCTCCTCTCCCCCTTGCCAAAAAACCAAAATCGGTGTATCGGTATTCCTAGCTCTGGCTTAGGGAAACCACGGCCCTCTCTTTCTCCCCTCCATGTTCAGAGTCTCACAGAAAGAAATGAGAGGAAAGAAAAGACTAGACTTAAGGCAGAAAGTGTGCACAAGAGGGGGAGAAATCAAACACGGAAATGAGGGTAAAGAAACCAGAGTATCTTGGAAAAGTCACTCTGTCCCCTCCCCCCCGCACAAACCACTACCCCGGCCTCAGATACCACGAGCTCTCCCCAACCTCATAGCCTTACCAGAAAAGAGAACTTTAAAAAAAAAAAAAAAAAAAAAAAGAAGAAGAAGAAGAAGAAGAAAAGAAATCCCATCATGACCTCAAAATGCACAGCTCTGCTCTCTTTAGATTTAGCGCCCCAGCCTGTGTTTCTGAGTCGAGCTGCACCCCACTTCTCCTTAATCCTTCCCTCCACCCCCAAGCCCAGCCCCTGCCAGGCACTGCGGCCACTTTGTGCCTCCAGCTCTCCCGGCCTCTTGCTTTCTTTTTGACTCCACCAGCTAGCCTGCCTCCCTCTCCCTCCTGCCTACTTTCATGTACTGAACATGCAGGTCTGAGTTCTTCTGTCAGCCTAACCGCATCCGGACTCTATTAAAGTTCCTGGCTCGGGATAAACAATGCAACTGTCGCGTGCAGCAGTCTGAAAATAATTGGATTAGCTAAAACATATCAACTAAATAGAGACAGTCCTGCTCAGGCAGTCAGAGTGAATGTCACCCTGGAAAAAAACCCTGAAAACCGATCTCATGGTCACTGGGCTCCCAGAGTACTCCCTCTGAAGTTTTTCAAACCCGAGCTTTGGGAGCTCGATTTCAAGGCTGCTCATCCCATCCCTAAAAGACAAGTGATTTTCACGACTGCTTTCTATGTAGGATCTATACAGAGAGAGAGCAGAGGCAAGATACCCGGAGTGGATCAGGGAAGAGATGCCCACTCTGAAATGGACACGCCTAAGGAGACATCAAAATCTTCACCAAACCCTGTCTAAAAACACAGTTAAATCGATCTCAGAGAATCCCTAGCTCTCTTTGGATTCGATTACTTTGGTTAGAAATGGAATTGGTGATGGATTGATTGATTTTTAAAGCCAAAGTATTTTGTGTGGGGGTTTTTTTCATGCAAGTAATGACACCAATTGAATAAAAATGCAGCGTGCTGCTAGGCAGCGCTTGCATTTTGGAAAGCAACAGAGCACAGGAAACTGAGATGCACACCTGGAGCACTTTTCCGTTCCTTTCTACCTCTTCTGGCTGCAGCTCAGCCAAGCAATATGTCCTAATACGGCTTCCTGCCCCTGCCTGCCCTGAGAGCTCTAGGAGACGCTTCAGGTAACTAACTGGGCCAGGCAATATTTGATTTTCTTTCAACTCGGCTTCCCCAGTGCAAAGCCACCGCTTTCTCTCGGTTCAGCTGAGAGCCCCCTTTTCCACGCAGAGAATATGTGTGCAGCTTTGGCCAGGCTCTTGCACACACACTTTGCATCTACATGTCTGATAAAGGACTGTCCTCACTGCACGGTCCCCTTTGAGCTGAGCGAGAGGAACAGTCAGAATGACAGAGGCCAAAGGGGTCATAGAGGGACCTGTGTTTGTTTAGGCTTAAGGAGGTTTCGTTTTAGCATGAAACACTCAAGATTTATTCCCTCGGCCTTCCATTTGGTCTTGGAAACTGACTAAAAGTTACCAACCGAATCCAGCAGCCCCGCCACAGGCGGAAGAGGGCACGACTTTGATTTTGTTTGTCTTTTTCCTTTCCCAGCTCATTGGGGGGTTTTAAATCAGATCCCACTTCCCCGCTGCTTCCGAAGCCAGGCGTGAGCTAGGATGGCAGGACATGCAGTGCCTTCCCGGCACGAAGAATAGGAAGAAATGGCATCTCAGCAGGCTTTGGGACACACCGGCTCCCCTGAGGGGTCCCTCTGGGTGCGGTCCTGGATTGAGGAAAAGAGGAGGAGGGAGGAGAAGAAAAGGCCCCAGGGGAGAGCTGGCTCCTACCTGTGCTGGACCGGGCCTTGGGCCTGGACTTGCATCCGAAGCCGGTGGGGGAGCCGCCCAGCAGACTGCTGGGGGGGAAGAGTCCGGAGCTGTACTCGGGCACGTAGGGCGGGTAGGTGGTGATGGGGTGGTGGGCCGACGAGGAGGCCCCCCCCAGGGCGGTCATGCTGCCACGGGAGTGGGACGACTCCAGCTTCATGCTGTCGGGCAGCGGCACCTGGTACTTGAGGCACTCTTTCTCGTCCTGCCGGGCCGAGCCGGCCGAGCCCGGGGTGGACAGCGAGGGGTCCGGGGAGACGTCTTTAGGTGGGGTGGGCGGGAAGGTGAAGAGGTGCGGGCTGGCGTGGCCCCCCGACAGGGAGGAGGACGAGGCCGGGGGATAGACGGAGAGGGGCCCCGGGGAGCCGTGGTGGATGGACGTCTTGGAGAAGGGGCTGAGGTTCCAGGGGGAGGCAGCGTGGTGGCTGCTCAGGGCTTTGCCGCCGTCCAGCCAGGGCAGGGATCCATGAAGCAGAGGCGGGCGGCACACCTGGCTCCCTGTGGGGCAGCGGGGAAAGGGCGGGAGAGAGAAGGAGGGTGAGTGTGACCCTGCAAGGCCGTCAGGGACACCTGGGGACTCTCTCCCTCGCACCGGCCTCCCTTTCAGCAAAAGTCCAAGCACAGACAAGGGCTCAGGCCGGCTCTCTCATCCCAGTGGTCCCAGGAGTACCTGCCTGGCACACCTGGGGGTCAGGCTGGGGACAGAATCCTTCACCCCTGTCTCCCACAGGGATGTCCCATCAAATCCAGCAGAATGAAGGGCCTGTGGCTGACACCCGAGAGGTTGCTGCAGAGTGAAGGGCCCCTTTGCTTATTTGGCCTCTCCAGATACACTGCCTAAATCACATTCCCCAAAGTCTCTCTCTAGAACCTGACTTGATTTATGGGTTTCCTTCAATGGCCCTGAGTTCCCTGCCTCGGACTTAATCCCAGTCAGCCTGATAAGAGAGCCGGCTGTGAGTGAGGAGGCCTGAAGGATGGAGCCCGGCCACACAACTGCTCCACACCAGAAAAAGACCCTGGAGTCAGGCCCAGCTCCCAGCACTGAGTGCAGGAAGGAGAGGCCTTGGGACAGAAGTCAGAAGACTTTCAGGGTTAGTTCCCGGAAACCTAACCCAGTGCTTGCTCAGAATCAGCCAGGCTGCCTGCAAAAGGCCTAAAATGGGATTTGCAGGGACATTTTCATTGCTTGGGTTGTTGGAGAAAGTTCACAAGGCTGGACCCTGGGATGGCCGTTTTCTCTACTTTTCTCGCCCTCCCAAATCCTAAAGGAGAAGGAGATAATATAAGCCCCATGCACCCTCAATAAAGCTATGATCCCACCAGTGCCATAGGTGAATTTTCACCTGAGCCCCAAAGACACAAAATTCCAGTTGATGTATATATTTTAAATCAAAGATGACTCAGACACAGAGTCTGCTTAGCCTTCATTTAAAACACACACTCTTAAAGTAGCTGTAACGCATACACTCTGAGGGGTTCATTTAAAAAGCAAGTGCAAATCCACACACTTCTTGATCTTTAAATCCGGTACCTGCCTCAGCATTTGACATTCGATTCAACCATTAAGAACAATACTGAAACTAAACTTAAGAGAGAGGAAGGGGAGGGGAGTGGGGAGGGAAAGAGAGTTCTCTGAACACCAAGGGTCAAGATTCATATTATGCAGGAAGTAGTATAGTAAATAATATTAAGTCTGCCTCTACCGCATTTCCACTTAACTGTTGATCTGCACCGAACGTGGGCAGAGAGCGCCCCATCCGCAGAAACGATTGTTTAAAACCTGGCGACAGCAGGGTAGAGGACGCCTGCTGCCGGAGGGGCTATGTCATCGGTGCCAAGGCAGGCTCTAAGTAGGGGGATCAGGGCAGAATTCGGTCTGGCTGGACTCAGAAAGCCTCACACTTTTTCTGACCCATGTTTTGCCCCGGTTTCTTCTTTAGGAACAAACTTAGAGCTGGAAAGTATTCCATCATTTTTTCCTCAAACTACACAGGCCCGGTCTTCTTTTTTTACATTTCAGAACTCTCCTAAACTTCTCCAGGTGAAAGGGGGAAAGAGGTGGTTCTGGAATTGCCTCTATTTAAACGGGGGTGTATGCTACATCTTAGGTGGGAGGTTAGTGGAGGGCAGTACCCAGAGACAGAGTATAAGACAAGAGTTGCAGGCATGGAGGCAACTTGAAAGCAAAGATGCAGGAAAATTCTGTGCAGCCGGGAATCTGGGAAACGTCAGATCCCTCAAACTTAAGACAAGGGTCTTCCCCTCCAAATCCCTTCAGCATCAGAATTCCATTCCTGAAGCCAAGAGGTAGGAGACCTGTCTAAAAACCAAAGGCACTAGCTTTGGGAAAAGGTCAAGGAGAAGGGTGTGAATAAATAAGTCTCTGGGGCCTTTCTGAAAATGTGTGAATTGAGGGACGCTGGCAGAGGCCACCCCCCTAGAAAGAGCTAGCGGGTAACAGGGAACGCCAGGTTTTTTGGAAGAGCCGGGTTCCAGCCGGGCTTGGCCGGCGCTGGCTACCGGGCCCAGAGAGCCCGGACCCGTGGAGACAGAGCCAGGGCACCCCACGCCTGGGGACATCCCGAGACCCCCGAAAACCTGCAGCCGCGCAGGAACGAAGGGCTGCGGCCTGGAGCCCGCCAGGTGAGCGCCAGGCCACAGGGCCACCAGCCGGGAGAGGCGCCTGCTGCGACTGTTTCAAAACACACTCTCGCGACGAGCCAGAGGCCTTCCTTGCCTATTTCCGGGCCCCAATTTTTTTGTAAATGAACCAGGAACGGCAGATGGGGGCTTTCGATTGACCTCTCCCCGCCCTCAGGTCCTTCCCGATCTCCCCGAGCCGGGACGACTGACGCAGCCGACAAGAGCCCCTGCACCCCGGGCGCACTCACCGTGGTGGGTCGGAGGGTACCTCTGCACCGTGGCCCTGACCGAGTTTCCGTAGTAGGGCGGGACGTGGTTGCCTTGACCGTCGATGTTAAAAAGCACATCCACCTCCTCCGGCAGCGGGTACTGCGCCGGGTCCATGTAGGAGTGGCCGAGGCCCGGGTGGTGCGTGTCCGGGTGCTGCCCGTTGAGCACGGCGGGGTGGTGGTGGCTTACCCAGCGCGGCTGGTCTGCCGTCACCTCCATGGCCTCGGCTGCGCTCGCGCCCTCTCGCCGGGCCCGGAACCCGCGCGCGGGGAGGGAGGGCGGTCGGCCTGGGAGGTCGGGGGGCTCCTGCCGTCGGAGGGTCGGGGGTCGTTGAATGATTTGCTTTCGGTGGGGGGATGGGAAGGCTGGGAAGCAAAGGTGAGCAAAGGAGAGGATTTTTAAAAAATAATCTTGGAGGGGTCTTTTAGCAAAGAGAAGACGGGGAAGACAAAAATCCAAAAACTGGGTACGGCAGGATAAAAGGGAACCAGGTTGTAAAAAGGGGCGACGACTCTGGAATTCTGCGAGCCAGGCTCCTCTGCACCGGGGTCCTCAGCCGCTCCGAGGCGGAGTCCCTTCCTGGGTCACCTGCAAGGGAGAGAAGGGGAGACCTGGATGAGCCCCTGGGTTGCTGGAGTGGCACCACCTCCCTTCGCGCCGCCCGCCCGCCCAGCGAACCCGAGACCCGCACAGGCGCGCGGGGAAACGGCCAGGGAGCCCGCAGGACTCTCGGGGACGTCCCTGCAGCCCGACTCGCGGGAGCCGGGGCTGGCTGAGCAACTTGGAGGACAAGTCCCGGGGCTGACTGTTGAAAGTTGGAGGACAAGTCCCTCCCTCGGGGACACCGGTCCCGGGACCGTCCCCTCAGCACCTAGAAAACCTCCAAAAGAGGAGAGTTGAGTTTCTAAAATTGCTTTACGTCCTCCCAAGTGGTTGGGGGCAAAAAATAAAACGTAAAAAAAAAAAAAAAAAAAAAGTCACCAGTACCAACCTGGGTAGCGAAGAGCAGAGAGGAGGAGGAGGCGGCGGCGTACGACCTGCTCGGTCAGATTGCGTAGCTCGCTCTGTCTCGCTCTCCCTCCGTCTCTCTCACTTCTTCTCTCTCTCTCTCCCTCTCTCAGTATTTTTTTTTTTTTTTTTTTTTACAGGGAATGCATTCTTTCTGAAAGTATCAAGACGGCGCCAGGCAGCTCAGTGTTCGCAGACAGCTGTGGCGCGACGCAACTTAAGGAGGTTCTAGTGTCATCCGCGCCGAGGGGGGAGGAGCCTGGCGCTGGCGAGTAGGGGACAGGATCCCCGGCACAAGGAAACTGCAACCCAAACCGGCTCCAGGACTTCTCCCCCCGCCCCGCGCACCCCCGCCCCTCCTCCCGCCCCTCCACTGACCGGAAAGGGGCGCCGCAGAGGGCGGCCGCAGGCGGAGGGGCGGCGGGCATGGTGGGCGAGGCCCGCGGGGCTTGGGGGCGGACGGGAGGGAACGCGCGCTCTGGCCCTTTAAATGTGGCCGCGGCTCCTGCCGATTCATTCGGGTCGGGTGGACGATTCTGTCCCAGTGCAGCCAGCCTGCCCCATTCATGAAGTTCATTTCGATGGGCAGATTTTTCTTTTTCAGACTTTTGAACAATAGGCACGCATGGATCGTTATTAGGATCCAATGCAGACTGTTTGGGAGAGCGCAGCGATGTGGAGAGACGTGCGCGTTAAATTGATCAGAAAAACAAAATGTTTCGTGTGAAGGTGCTTTGAGATTTGCCTCTCCGGCCGACTTCCTAAGAGGGTGAGGCATCGGGTAAAGGAGAGATGCCTTTGACTGGAGCGCCCGTGTCAATTTTGTTGTCACTGTCACCTCTTTCCCGAGCCTTCTGCGCTCTCGAGCCCCCAGAGTGAACACGCTTCAGCTGTTGCAGCTGCCCTTTCCAGACCTAATATTTGTAATCAATGTGTGCTTTTGACTTGAGTGGCAACAGTGAGGGATTAGAAGGGGGGAGGGGAGGGGAGGAAGAGACTGGCTCTAACTCATTCCCCGAGTACGCTCAGTGTAGACGGACAGAAAGAATTCGATCTTCACTCCAGGAACCCAACTTTTCCTTTCGCCCCGCCCGGAGCCCTACTTACTCTGGCTCCCGGCGTTTCTCCCCCAGTCGAAGAAACCAGCCCTCAGTCTGCACCGACCCCAACCCCGGCCTCTGGTCGGGACTCCTCGGCGACCTTTCCCGGCTCGCGGGTCTCCAGGCCACGCTCTGCGCAATGGGCACCCCGGCGCGGAGGGCACACGGCTGCAAGGCGCCCCAGAGAGGGGGGCGGGGCGAGAAGGGGCGGGGCAGCGAGGGGCCAATCAGCGGGCGAGGCTGCGAACTAGCCGCGATTGGCCCGCCCCGCGGGCTCCAACCTGCACGGCCCGCTCGGTCCTTTGAGCCACTGCATCCCCTAGTGGCGCCTGGGTGGCTGCAGCCGCCGGCCCGAAAATGCTGCTCGGGCGATCAGGGGTCAGGCGGGAAAAGAAGACTCCAAATCCACTCTCTGCTCGCCCCCAGGGCAATGCTGCGAGGAGAGGGAGTGGGTTCCCCCGCAGGCTATCCCACGGATGGGGCTGAGACCTTAATTTGGGGTTTTATTTGGAGACATTGGTCCCTCTTCGCTCCTCTACCCCATAAAATTCCCTACAAATGCAAAAATTCGAGATAGAAGAAGCCGTCCCTGAAAGTAAGTTCTGAAGGATTCCTTTCATGCGGTGAAGGAACATCAATATTCAGCTTCAACTTGGTGTGTGAGGGTTGTCGTGTTTTAAAACACTGTCTCTGTAGAAAGGTTAGTGAAATGTATTGGAAGAAGTAGTGGAAACGTAGCTCTTCCTGGTCTTGCGTTTGGATCTTCTTTGGAGTCCTCACCTTCTTAAATCTGATGTTTGTTTGAAATCAGGGCTGAATTTCCATATATAGGACAGAAAGAAAGAACCCTAATTTTTTTTAAAGAAAGCTCTCCCCCCACGTTTCTCCTGAGCTCACTTGGTCTCCCGTTATTAGGCGGCCCAGTTAAGAGGCATCGATTTTCCTTTCATTCTCTGACCACTCGTCTCTCCTGGGCCAGCCAAGCTGCCCGCATCTTCTCCTGCTCACAGCGCTCTCTAAACCTTTTAATTATTTAGTTGCTGTCTAACATTCACCGGAAACCTCTCCATAGACAAGGAGAAACGAACGCACATGCATTTTTTGCTAAGAAGCCCGGGATTAAGATGAAGGATAGAAGCTGAAAGAAAAAATGAAAAATGTTTCTCCGCCCGTCAATCGGGGGGTGGATGCGCCACGCAGCGTGAGCCCAGCTTACAGCCACGCGTAAAACCAAGAGCAGCCCTGGGTCCTGCGCGCGGAGACCTCAGAGCCGAAGAGAGAAGTCCCCGCGACAGAAACGCTGCGGATGCCAGGTCTTCAAAATGCTAACTTCTGAGGCTAAGAATTATTTTAAAGACAAAAAGAAAAGACTGGTGAGGAGGCCTTCCGGTGCGGAGGCGCCTCTCCGCTAATTTTGGATGGGGAAATGGGGATTATTCGTTTAAATTCAGTTGCCAGCACCAAGTCGGACTGGCCGGGGATGGAGAACAGCAACCCCCACCTTTAGAAAAATAAAAAATCTTCGAAGGCCCTTCTTGGTCTGGGTGGTTTGAGGCTGGCAGAGAGGGGTGGGGGGCCTGGGGCTGGATGCCCCGGGTAATGGAGCCAGCCGGTAGGGGGTATTTAACATTTAATTCCCAGCCGGTCCGCCCCTGTTCCCGGACTGACAGTGGGTAATTGGGAGAGAGGACGTTGCTCTTTTGATGGCCCGCGCCGGCCAGTCTCGCCGACGCCACACTGGGTTTGACGTCACGGGCCCAGCCCCGGAGCCCGGAGCACAGGGCAGCGGGGGAGGGAAAAGGATGGGAGGGGGATACCGAGGAGGGAGGGCCGAGGTCGGCCCCGGGACCCACGGGGAAGGAAGGGGGAAGGGATCGAGGTTGGAGAGGCTGTGGCGCGTGGCCTGAGGCGGAGAGTCGGGCTGCGGGGGTCCGGGCCAGGCCCGGCGCCGGCATGACCCGCCTCGCCAGCAAGAGCAGGCCGGGCTTCCTCCTCCCTTGGCGGGCGGGGGAGGGGAAGGGGGCTCCTGGCCGGGGGGAAGGGGGAAAAGGTGGTCCTGATTCTCCCTGTGCCACAGCCACAAAGCTGATCCTGGCCTCCTGCGGAGGAGCCTGAGCGCCTTCCCGCAGACCTGACGCGACCCCTCCCCAGGTACCTGGGCCTCGGCCTGGTCTAGCGAGTCCCCTTCCTCCCAAGGAGCAGCCAGCGGAGGTCGGGTGGAGGAAAGCGAGGAGGCGACCAGGAGGATGCCGCCGCCGCCGCCGCTGCAGGGCCCGGGGCTTCTGTAGGGCACAAGGCCTCCCTCACCAGGGTAAGGGACTGGCGATCAACCTGGACGCCTAGGACCCTGGGAGCAAGCATCCCGCAATCGAGCAGGCGACGGCACGGCCACCGCCTGGAGAGGAGCCGGGGCCCGGGGCGGCGTGCGGGGCGGTGGCAGCCGGCTTGGCCTATCCGAAACCCCAGGCCTGGAAGCGGCTGCTTTAGGCGTCAAGTTGAGCCGGGTATGTGTGTCCTCTTGGGGAAAAGGTGAGAAATGGAGCCGGAGTTTCTCCGCTCGGTAGGGGTTAAGCTGGGACCCACACACACCCCTAAACACATGCCCACGTGCAAGTCCCTCCCACCCGCCCTCCCAGGGGCGAAGAGACCCTGTCCCGTTGGAAGTGGGGAAACCCAGTCGGGTACAGAAAGCAGAGGCCATGGCGCAGAGAGGAGTCGCGGCTTTCCGGGGCTAAACCCTAGGGCTACGGACCCAGGGTGCGGAGATGCTCGCGCCACCCACCCGAGCCAGGCAACCGATGCTTCCAGGCGAGCTCCGCGGGGCCGAGGTGCCTGGAGAACCGGCCCCGGGCGCCCGCGCGCTGCCGGACCTGGGTAACCGGCAAAGTGGAGCCCCGGGGTCGAAGTCCTAAAGTTTCTAATCCCGCGCAGGGGGAGACAGTGTGCCTCGGGTCGCCCGGGGCGGTCATTTGAGCGTGTTTACTTAAAGACTTTGCAAGCAGAGCGCGCGCGAAATCGTCGGATTTCCAGCAAGGCAGCAAATATTTGCAGGCAGGAGAAAGAAGCGGAGCCGAGCCGCGCCGCCGAGTCC
>NW_012101476.1:7573704-7574284 GCF_000951045.1 Mandrillus leucophaeus
AGTGGCACCACCTCCCTTCGCGCCGCCCGCCCGCCCAGCGAACCCGAGACCCGCACAGGCGCGCGGGGAAACGGCCAGGGAGCCCGCAGGACTCTCGGGGACGTCCCTGCAGCCCGACTCGCGGGAGCCGGGGCTGGCTGAGCAACTTGGAGGACAAGTCCCGGGGCTGACTGTTGAAAGTTGGAGGACAAGTCCCTCCCTCGGGGACACCGGTCCCGGGACCGTCCCCTCAGCACCTAGAAAACCTCCAAAAGAGGAGAGTTGAGTTTCTAAAATTGCTTTACGTCCTCCCAAGTGGTTGGGGGCAAAAAATAAAACGTAAAAAAAAAAAAAAAAAAAAAAAAAAAAAAATAAAACGTAAAAAAAAAAAAAAAAAAAAAAAAAAAAAAAGTCACCAGTACCAACCTGGGTAGCGAAGAGCAGAGAGGAGGAGGAGGCGGCGGCGTACGACCTGCTCGGTCAGATTGCGTAGCTCGCTCTGTCTCGCTCTCCCTCCGTCTCTCTCACTTCTTCTCTCTCTCTCTCCCTCTCTCAGTATTTTTTTTTTTTTTTTTTTTTTTTTTTTTACAGGGAATGCATT
>NW_012101476.1:7580428-7585783 GCF_000951045.1 Mandrillus leucophaeus
GCTGTGGCCGCCGCGCAGGTCCCCAGCGCCTGTTCAAAGGAGAGAAGCCGGAGGACGGGGTCGTGAAAACTGGCCTCCTTCCTCCTTAGCCCCGGGTCCCCATTTCGGTCACCCGAACCATGTCCAAATTTCCTTCCCTATGGTGGGAGGAGGGGCAAAGGAGGGATCCCGGATAGTGGCGCGCGCACACCTCCCTCTCCAACCCAGCCAGTCTCACTGTCCCCTCCTCCGCCTCGGCCCCTGGATTAGGTTACCCTGGCCGAGCGAGGGTTTTTACTGGATAGGACTATAGCACAGGTAAAGCTGTGTAAACAGCTCGCCGGCTGCCGGGCGGGAGGGTTATGCCGGGGACACGGCTCCAGGCGCCACCGCTGGCCCCGGCTGAGCGGGCCACACCGCGGGGAGCTCGCTGCGGCACGGCGCCCCGGACCGCTCAGGTTAAATACATATTATCTCTGCATCTGCCACCCGGGCCCCCTTTTTCTTTCCCTAGCGAGCTGAAATGCGGAGAGCAGGGAGCAAGATCTAAACGGGAGAAGAAAGCAGCCAGGCAGTGGGCAATGCTGGTTAAGGATCCCGGCCCAGCAAGGCTGGCTCTTCTCAAACAAAACCCAGCGAGCAGGGAACTTGGGGGAAAGCAGAGAAAGAGGGACCCTAAAACTCACTGGCAAAGGGAAGATGATGGAGGCGGGTGCGTCCAAGGGGCAACTGTCCCCGCGGCCCCCACGCCCACGCGCCCCGGGCCCGGAGTCTACCTTCCCTGTGAAATGAGCCATCGTTTTGGGGGTGGTATGTGATTCGATTTGCCCTTTTTTCTTTTCCTTCATTTCTTTTTTCTTTTTTTCTTTTTTCTTTTTTTTTTCCTGTTTGTTTGTTTTGCTTATTCATCTACCACCGTTTAAAACTCGGAAGGAAACCCGCCCAGGCCAGGAGGAGCCGCGAGTGGTGGGGAGAGTCAAAAAAGAGGAGATGCGCTGGGAGATTACCCCCGCCCCCGCACTCCGCCCCCAGCCCAGCCCCGGCCTCCACTTCGAGGGATCCTGAGCCTCCCACAGACACTACCACCTTTTCCCCGGTTGAGAAAACCCCTGATTGTAGCGAGATAACAATTGGGTAGGTAGGGGTGCAGCGGAAAGGGGGAGACGGGAAGGGAGAAGGCAGGGGATTTCTGCTTTCAGGTTTAACAATGCACACGTGAGGCGGGCGGCAGTTGGGGGGAGCCCTGGGTTGGGTGGGAGAGGAAGAACTCGCCTTGAGGGTGAGTGGAAAGGAATTGGAGTCACCGTGGAGGAAAAGTGCCCTTTTCAGCTCTCTCCCTCCCTCCTGGCCTTGGCAGGTGGGGGGACAGGTGGATGCCGCCGGAGAAAAAGAAGGGATGGAGGCAGCCCAGCCGGCGGCCCTGGGTCTCCAGGGTAAGCCGGGACCGCTTACCCTGCCCTCGGCATCAGTGACTCTTAGGAGCTTGCTACTTCTAGACCCGGCCTCTCCTCCCTCCCAGGGCACCCCTTCGCCTCACCGCTATAGCACCCAGGACTCCAGCCCCTGCACCTAGGAAAGGCTCCAGCCTGGCAGAAATTCACCCATTTCAAGGCTTGGCCCACCAGGCCTTAGCATTGCCGGGTGAGGTGAGGTGCACGCGGTTCTCAGGACGGCCAGTCGGAGTCACCTGCTCCACTCTCCCCGCCTGGACACCCACCTCCTCACAGCCACCCAGCTCCTGAGGCCCCTGGCCAACTACAGCCCCAGCCCCCAGCGCTGGCCTCAACCGAGTCTCCTCCGTCTGCTTCAGTTTGGCCTTTTTGGAGGAGAAGGAGGGCTTTATCTGGGGACTATTGTGTTTTGACTCCTTTATATTAGCCAAGGAACTGGAGTGTGATTGTAGCGGGACGATCTGGCAGGCGGAGTGTTCACAGCAGGGGTAGGAAAAGAGGGGGAGGGGGACTCCGTTCAGATCCTGGAGACAGTAGAGGCGCACTTTTAAAAGCACAAGCCGTTCGTGTCTTCCTAGAGACCCCCTGGTAAAAAATCCATGTTTGTGCCTGGCTCAGAGGTGCAAAGGAGGAGGTTTGGCGTGCGCACCCTTCTCCCGGCCTGTCTTGGTCCCGGGCTGTCTCCTACCCACAGCCTCTCCCTCCCGGCAGCTCAGCTGTAGGCTGCCTTCCATCTCGCGGACCCCAAGCAATTTGTTATATAAAACAAAACAGCAACCAGACGCATGTGCCTGTTCTTCACTAGCGCCAGCAGTCCAGCAGCGACGGACACCCGGCGGACCTCAGCCGGGACGCCTCGGGCAGCTGCTTCTTGCTCACTGCCGCACCCACCTCTGCACCCCAGCTCCGGTCAGCCCAGCAGCCAAAGCAAAAAGGAGATTCCTCAGTTTCCTCCCTTGGAGGCTGCAAAGCCTCTCTCTGGTTATTCCAACCATTAAGGAAAAAAGAGGTGATGGGAAAGATTTGGTCTGCACACAAAGACATACTAGGAGAAGAGTGCACATTTATGTATAAAATAGCCCAGGCACCAAGAATGAGACATTACTTCAGTACCGCCTAGAAATGGTTAAAAATAACTGAATGCTAGAGGACAGAAGTGGTTTTGGGATCTGCCCCACACACCTTATCAGGATCCCTAATTCCCTGCCATCTCCTGTGGTTCCAGGACACAAACTGCTGTAACCTCCAGAAGAGGGCTTCTCAGCCACCTGGCTCCCACGTACCTGCCGGTTCCCCAGGCACTCTGTGTCCCGGGGCAGCTGGAAACCCTAACAGAAAACCCCTACCGAAGAATGCTCAGGAGTTCCCACTCCCATCCCTTCTCTGCACCCCTGACTGTCCCCACCTCATTTATCTTTTGCAAGAAGGCAGGTTGCAAATGTCAAATAAAGAAAAATACAGCTTGCCAGGTCTCCTCGCTTTTGGTGGGGACAGAACAGCCCCAGTGCTGGGGCTGGCAGGGACCTCTTGTGCAGAGTGGAGGATGGGCCCGTGGATTGCAGCCACTCCGCATTTTCTAAGCCCTGCGGCTTCTTGGGCCAGGGACTTTGGGCTTTAGGAGGCAGCTGGCTGGAAGCTGCAAGCAGAGCCTCCTGCTTGATCCCACCGAGAGACTCCATAATCAGACCCCCCATGCGACCAGACACCCGATGGGGTCTTGGTCTGAACTGACACCACACCCCGACTGGGTTCAAATGGGTAGAAAACAATTTCATTCTTCTGAACGGCACAAATAGGTCATGGTAAGCCCCTCACACCCACACCCACCCACACACACACACACACAGACTACCAGCCATGTGGGCCCCCAAGCATCTCATTTACAGATGCCTGGATGGACTCAACATGACTGGCTAGCCCCCAGCCCACCCATGGTCACTACCACTACCTTCCCTGCAGCAGCCGGTAAGCAGAGGAGACTTCGGAAATGCTGCTTCATCACGTATCCCTTTAAAGTTCTTAATGTCCCATCTGCGACCCCAGCAACCTGGTGAGCATGGACAATGGGGAGGAGAGAAGGACCAGGAAATATGGGAACCAAGCCGAGGGAGATGCTGCGCCACTGGACTCCCTTTCCTCCCTGCCCTTGCCAGAATCACCCGTGTCACTTTCCTCAGGCTCCCTGTCGGTATCCCAGAGACAGAAAAGGGGTGTAAAATAGCAGCTGTCCTGCCCAGACTCACTTCACTTCTTTGACATTTTAACATTATCTGTCTTCAGGGGGCAACTGCCTTTGAGTGACTTTTTGGAGGTCTGTTGGTCTGATGTCCCAGGAGTTAAGTCCACATCTTTTCCTCTCTGCTCCTTCCGCTTCGGATGCCCCTGGGCAACCTCTGGGGAGGCTGCGGTTTTCTCACCCACCTCAGGGTGCTCCTGGAAGCAAAGAAGCCTCCCAGCCCCTAGCTTCCCGGGGGAATGCCAGATGCTGACACATCTGGGTTCCAACTTTATCTTACAGCGCACAGCTGTTTATTTAATTGTATGCAGAGACAATGAGCCGCAACACACGCTTTAAAACAGAGGAAAATAAACACGAAATTGACACTGAAGCCACCTTTAGGAGAAGGCTCCTGGGCACAGGGGTTGTTTTCCCCAATCCCCTGCCTTCCTTGCAGTAGGAAACGTGTCTCCGGCCCTTTCCAAGCATTCCCACGGGCTCTCATTCTTCCGCTGGGTTTTTCTTCACATCCCTACTTCTACCAGCTCTTTCCCGCAAACGAGCACATCCACACACTCACACACCGTGCCCGCCCAAGGTCACCACAGAAACCTAGAGATTTCCAGGGACCAAAAAGAACAATTAGAACTGGGTTCTAGTTTAGTTTCTTCCAGAGGCAGTCTGCCCTTTGGAGAGGAGGCCTCCTCCTAATTCTCTCCACGTGGAGCGGGGAGAGGACGTGCGGAGTTAGAGAGGGAAGAGAGTGATATTCACTGACCTGGGCAGCTCGCTCCCGAGGACCAGCTGTTTTTTATTTTTTTTTCCTGACTCGCCCGGAGATCTGAAGGCAGAAATGACAGGCAGAGTTCGCCACTGTGGCCGCCGCTGCCGTCCTGGCCGCTGGAACTGCTCACCGCATCTCAGGCGGGCTTCCAGCGAGAGGTAAAACCTGGGCGATGTGCGTTCTTCCTGGGAGCCCCCTCCCCTCCGCCTTCTCCTGCTCACTGTAGAGAGCGGAGCTCTTCCGGGTTGCGAAGAGGGAAAGGGAGGGAGGGAAGGAGAAAGAGCGAGGGAATGAATTTCACCCCCTTTTGCAAACAGGCAAACCGCACATCAGGGTGTGTGAAACTGACAGAGCTGGGGGGGGGTGGGGTGGGGAAAGGCGGCCTGAAATGTGACCGGCTCCTGGCGCCTGCACAGCCCGCTGTCTTCTGGTAGGGTTGGAATTAACACTATACATGTCATCAGAAGTGTGGACTAGGTCATTACCGTAGGCATAAACCTACGCATGGCATTTTCCTTCCACTTTTGGGAGCAGTGGGGATCCAGGGGGAGCTTGTCTTGGTCTGGCCAGTGGCATCCATTAGCAGGACGAAGGAGCTAGGGTCTCTGCCCTCCAGGGCTCTCCCTCTCGCTTCAGACTATTTCTCCTGTTTCTGTCTATGCTGACGCCTCCAAAACGCCCCCATTCTACCTTCATCTCTCCTGAGCCGTAGTTGCCCTGTAAAAGTTAGGAGGTGCGGGATGCTGGGTGACTGGCTGCTACCCCTTGACCCTCCTTGGAGTAGACATAAGAATGTTTGGAGATGCAGTATCCTTGGGCACACATACTAGAGGCTGGGGGGATTCTCTAGGGGTCTCAATTCTTTTTTTTTTTTTTTTTTCGAGTCGGAGTCTCACTCTGTCACTCAGGCTGGAGTGCAGTGG
>NW_012101476.1:7588743-7589963 GCF_000951045.1 Mandrillus leucophaeus
ATCAGACCTTTTCCACCCAGGCGCCCTAAATAAATAGCCCCGTTTGCAAATTCCTATCAATTATTACGTGATGGGAAAAAATCCTATCTGAAAATAAAGCACGTGGACGTGGAGAATTTTAATTAAATCTTACTGTGGATATAATAACATGGAAGTGATTTTTCATTCGGCGCTTGCCTGCTCACCAGTGTTTTATGGCGTTTTCTTGCCTCTGACTTTATTTTAAAATATTAGACGAGGTGGAGAATTATAAACGACTCTTTCCTTATCTGTGCTGCTCACATATCCAGGATCAGAGGAGCTGATTAAGAAAGAAGTCAGAGGCAACGTTGGATTCATAATGATTTGGAATAATGAATCCTTATCTCTGCTTTCCAGATTATCTGCCTTTCAGCTCCCAATGTTTTGTTACATGGGATAATTTATTGCATCTAATACATCACAATGAATCTGATGGTAGAAAGTGATGGCCCATGTTGTGAAAAGGGGGCCCTTATTTTTTATCCTGGGGCAATGAAACTGCTTTTTGCAGTTTTTAATTGGGAAAATATAAGGTAGATCTGATAAAAAAAAAAAAAAAAAAAAAAAAAGAGCTGGGTATAATCTTGCCTGCTCCTGCTTTACCACGCTGCTCTTTAATTAGTGTGTCAATTTCAGGCTGAAATTAACAAGATCGACCTGAAACCAGTGCTTAGTTTCTCCCCAGCGTGGAGATCCTAATTTTTAACATGATTTATTTTTATGAAAAAGGAGATAATTAATCATAAACACTGACTAAAGCACAGGGCCAAGTTAAGATAAAATGCCATTTGCATCTTTATATAGAAAGATACCAATAATGTTAATTTTTCTGAGATTTTCTCTCTCCTCACCAGAGCTCGCCCCCCCCAACAACCCCACCCTAACTGCTGCCCACTCCAGCCCCATTCCAAGTAAACAAGAAAAAAAAATCAATTCCTGGTTCCTCTCCATGTTTATCGCTCATTTTTATAAGAATATGCGTGTGTGTGTGTGTGTGCGTGTGTGATAGATAGGTAGATAGATAGATAGATAGATAGATAGATAGATAGATAGATAGATAGATAGATAGATAGATAGATAGATAGATAGATAGATAGATAGATCGATCGATCTACAGCTGTCCTAGCTTTGTCTATTAACACAAGCAGAATACATAGGTTTCCTCTAATTAGATCTCAAGGGTGAGAGGGTGCTCCTAG
>NW_012101476.1:7591413-7595086 GCF_000951045.1 Mandrillus leucophaeus
CTGGTCATCATCAGGCTGGAGTGCAGTGGTGCCATCTAGCTCACTGCAACCTCTGCCTCCCGGGTTCAAGCGATTCTCCTGCCTCAGCCTCCCGAGTGGATGGGACTACAGGCTCCCGCCACCACGCCCGGCTAATTTTCTGTATTTTTAGTGGAGACGGGGTTTCACCATGTTGGCCAGGCTGGTCTCGAACCCTTGACCTCATGATCCGCCCGTCTCTGCCTCTCAAAGTGCTGGGATTACAGGCGTGAGCCACCGTGCCCTGCCTCAATTCTTTTTAAGAAAACTTCTAGGACAAATCTACTTCTAGGAGAGAGATAAGAAAGCAGGAATCAGAGGTCACGCTGGAGATAAAATGTCAGAAAGAAAATGATCCCGTTGGGCCACCGGTAGGGCCATGTAAACTCCAGCCCTCCCTGCAGAACCACCTCTCCCCGGTACCATCCCTACCCCTGCTGGTGAGGAGATCAAAATAATCCACGGAGAGAGAATCTGTCATGAATAAATTTCGGCAAGAGTAAAATGAAACTCCATAAACATTGGGGTAGAAAGGCCAGAGTCCATTTGTTTTGACAGGTAGACTTTTCCCTTCACAATATTTATACAATAAGAATATGGAGACTGACTTTAAAAATAAATAAATCTTTGGGGAGAAATAAAACAAAATTTGTCTGTGGCTGGGCCAGGAAGTCAAGAAGTTTCTTGTGCTCCAACCGGTTGAATAGAAAGGAGTTGCTATTTTCATGGGGCAAAGGGTTTGGGGGTGGCCATTTCGTGGCGGGGAGGCCGAGGCACTTGGTCCCTAGAGTCGGGAGAACTGAGGTGTGGACAGAGGTGGAGGTGGGGTGAGGGCGAAGCTGCGTGGACATGGGGTTCAAAGAGCGGCTGAGCGCGATGCCCAGGCTGGGGGCGCCACGCTAGGAGCCGTGCCACAGCTCTGCGCGGTGGGCCCTCCTGCCCCCTCCTCTGGTTCCGTGGCCTGCCTCCAGCAGCTATAACCCCAAACCAGCCTCCATCCAGGCGCACCCCAGCCCGTCAGCCAACCCGTGTGCGTCTCCGCTGCACAGTCCCTGGGGGAGGTTTAGGCCGAGGGTCCAGGGAAAGGGACTTATGATTTGCCAAGCTGGCCAGGTCTGTCTGCCCTCTGGGGAGTCCCGAAGTCCTTCCCCCTCCGCCCCCCGTCGTCACGAATGCAGCCCCTCCTCCACCTTCCTGCCCTGTCCCTCCCGCCTTCCGCCACCAAGTGGCAGAGCCACGTTCTTGGCGCGTTTCGAGGACGCAGGGAGAAGGCCATCTCTTGACAGCTTGCACCCAACCTGTTGCCTTGACGAACGGGGTCGAGGGGGTGAGGGCTGCCTAGCCCGTCCCAGGAAGGTCCCTGCTGCTGGGAAAAGAAGTGTCGCTGGCATTCCGGATCCCCGGAGGGTCCCAACACCGCCTTCTCCCTTCTTGCGCGCTGCTCCCCCGTGGGGACTAGGGCGGGGACCCAGGGAGGGGGCATCGGTCACCAAGGCGGCGAGAGTTGTCTCCTTGGCCCGGGCATTAACTGTACCTCAACTCGCCGTCCACTAGGCCGGAGGGGCCACATGCGTCTTCCTCCAAGCTCCCCTCTCCGGCTTCTCGTCCTCATTCTCCTGCCCCTCCTCTCTTCCCCGCCTTTGGCTCGCCTCCCAGGGGAAAGCCCTTTTCCCTTAGAACCTGGAACCCGCAACGGCACCCTCTGAGACCCAAGGCGGGCTCTCCTGTCTCTCCTCCGTCCCCCGGGCCACCCGGGCCCTGATCGCCGGCGACCCTCTCTCCGCCTGTTCCCCGTCGGTCTGGCGGCCTCGCTCCCAGTTGCTTTTCTGCTGACGCGGGCACTTGCTTTTCTCGGGTCTAAAGTGACTCCTTGGTGAGGGGTTGTGAAATCTGATGGCCTTCACACATCTCCCCATCACCCCAATTCTACCTTTAAGGGAAGACGCCTTGATGGAAGGAAATTTAGCTGCCAAAGAGACTCAGGCTTTAAAAAGAAAATCCAAAGGGCTTAATAAAAATACAGCTGTTTTCCAATTTAATGGTCAGACAGGGGCAAATGCTGCCAGCTGGACATTTCTTGCTGTCTTGACGGGCTTGGGGTGGAAATCCTGCTGATTAGGGTGAGGTATTCCAGGAGAGTTGGGACAGGTTTGAGGGTGGGGAGGAAGTGGGGGAGGAAGGAGAGAATTTCCTCTGAGAAGGAACCAAAGTGAGAGAAATCCTCCCCGGTCCGTAGCTCGGTCGGACTTCCTGGGCAGTAGGGCTGAAGATTTATTTCTGACGAGTGGACATTTGGCCAGGCACACGGCAAAGATACTGCTTTAATGAAGCCCCAAGTCGCTTCCTGAATTTTAAAAGCTACCACTCTGGCTCACTGATTCGTGGCTCTGGTTTCTGTGTGTGTAAATATACTTGGGGGTGACAGAGGACAAGAAGAGAAGAGAGAGTAAATGGCATTATGTATACAGGGACAACTGTCTATAGCTTACACACTAGGGAGCAATGGAGGCCGGTTGCTCAGAGCCCACCCTAACCTAACATGCCTGAGGGGACAGGGGTGGCTTTGCTCCTAGGTTTTAGGACTTTTTGGAGGGAACCTTTTCACCGAAAAGTTTTTGAGTGGGGTGCATGCCTATGGTCCCAGCCCAGGCACGGATCCACTCACAGCCACACACAGACACGAACACCCACTGCTGGTCACCTCTTCCTCGCACCCCATGATCCTGCACCCTGCTTCAGGCCTCCCTGGCTCCATTTACCCTCGCTGAAGCACCTACCACCAGTCTTTTAGCCTTTTGTCCCCGGGCGGGCGTTCATGCTTCTCAGAGGGAGATTCAGAGCTGAACCAGCTAGCGAGATGGACCAGAACCCTGGTGCTGGAGACAGAGCTTGGCTTTGGGACTCTTCCTGAAGGCAAACGCCTCATCCTAATTGGCATCGGCGCCAGCCACTTTCAATCCTGTGGTACATCCTGCAAGTTTTGTCAGACCACATTTCTAGAAGCTAAGGCATTTGATTGGATTTTAAATATAAAGGGAAGTCACCGGACATGTGGAGGTAGAAGATGGATCAGTAAATGACTGATAGATAATAGAAACAGCGTGTTCAGATCTCCACGATGGCCACGTAGATATGAAGTTTACCTGTTGGATAAAGAAAAAGGAGATTCCGTAGGAAGAGGTAATCAGTGGCAGAATCTCCAATCTTCCTAAGAACATGTGGCCACATAGAGTAGCTCTATGTGGAGCTGCAGAACCAACATATTTATTCATCCAGGTTTCCAAATCTTGTTTCTTTTCCCTAAAACACGTATTTTTCTTTCTGCCCATCAGTATTCAGAGTCACCCTCCCTCTTCAATTGTTCTACCTTCCTACAAATACTGAGATTGGTTTAGTTCTTTAAAGTGCACTCTGCCACACGACAGCACACACCACCGGGTATGAAAGTTCTAATCTTCCAATTCCACTCATTGAGATTTATTTTATTATAAATATGCGTGGGGTGGGAATTGAGAGGGCATAAAGGAGGTATCACATGGGAACAATCCAGTTTTCTGCTTCTCCTTATAAAAGAACATTTTTGTTAAACTCAACTTTCAGAACCGTGACTACCACTACATTTCCGGGACCAAGAACTGCAGCCCGGGTGGGGCGG
>NW_012101476.1:7596261-7600073 GCF_000951045.1 Mandrillus leucophaeus
GATCGATCTACAGCTGTCCTAGCTTTGTCTATTAACACAAGCAGAATACATAGGTTTCCTCTAATTAGATCTCAAGGGTGAGAGGGTGCTCCTAGACCCCACCCCACATCTACCCTCATCAACTTCCCTCCATTTTAGAGTTAGAGGGAAGAGGGTACATATCTCATTTAAAGGTTAATTAGGACCAATAATTGGCATTTTTGTTTCTTTTGTCTTTTACCCTAACGCCAAAGGAACAAAAGCCACCTCAACGCAACAGGCTTTACTCGCTGCTTCTTGCAGGAAGGATTTCAGAATCCAAGGCTGTACGAGGAGTGTCCTCCCAAACCACTGACAGCACCAGAATCTCTCGGCTTCAGGAAGTGGAAGGGGCAGGAGTCATTGGTAATTTGCTCTTTAAGCTTTTTGTGCCTGTTGATTACTTTCTGGTTGCTTGGATTAAACAATCGTTGCAAATATGCAAACCACTGAGAGGAGATTCATACATATTCGTTCTCCAATTGTTCCTCTTGACGTCAGATCATAATTTCCTGGTAATTGGACAGCTTGCACCGAATAATGCTCGTCTGAAATTCTCCCCGTTTCCCTAAGTTGCAGCAGATTTTGTACTGGGAGATGGGAGGATGACTTCTTTTTTTTTTTAAGAATTATTTTCTGTTCACTGTAATTCCCATTGTCTCCCTTCTCCCCCATACTTAAGAATATTTATTCCTGAAGTGTGAGGATCTGGAGTTTATTTCCTGGGAGTGTAATTTCCCAGATAGTTCTTGAGTAGTTTGAAGAAGGTTGACATGGGCCAGTAAAGATGGAAGAAATGGGTCTGATTGGGGCAGAGGCAGGGGTGAGGTTCCATAGAGCAAAGCACCCTGTCCTCCCTCTGCTTGGATCCAAAAGAGCAGCCTGGAGTGGTCACACCCGTCAGCCACGCAGTTTTCCTCCCCTGGGGTAACCCAGGGTTCTCATTTAAGTAACTCGTGAGTTGAGTTCAAGTCTCAACTCCTGACCCTGTCCTACACTCTCAAGCTAAGTAGGCAGCCAAATAATTATCAATTTCTTAAAAAAAAAAAAAAAAAAAAAGCCTGAATCTTGATCATAAAGATATTTTAGGTTTTAGGTGGTGGTAGAGGAAGACCCAGAAAATATCCTAGATTTCCTGGACTTCAGACTTCAGATTCCAATTCTGTATTCAATAATGTGTGACTTCCCTCTTCCTCTCTCTTCTTTTCTCCCTTTCCCCTCTCCCTTTTCCTCCCTTCCTCTCTTCCCTTTCTTTATGACACATCACTCCAAGAATTTCAAGTATCAATTATAAGTAATATTAATTTCTCAGCCCAACCAGTGAAGTGCGGATGATCTGATAGGAGCATAAAAACGGTGCTTCCCTAGATGAAACAGACCAGTGGAGCCTACTGGGCCGTTTCCCATGCCCAGATGAACATTCAATTTTCCGGCATTATCTCCGCACTTAAACTCGCTTTCTCCATTTCTGTGCCAAGATAAATTTGCATAATATTTGCAGCTGTAATTAGCTGATGAGCATCTCCCAGCCTCCCCCTTTTGTTTCCCCCTGCATTTGGTCTTCCATTGATGCTACGTTTGATCTTTAATATCACAGGATTCCCGATAGAGGATTGCATATCTTATCTTCCCTGCTCCAAAATCTTTTAAGAAGGAGAGAGAAACGGAGAGAGGGGGCTTGGGGGAAAAGCGTGAGTGAAGAGAATGAAGCTTCTACTAATCAGAGTTTGGAAAGATTACATTGGAAGAAGCTATGGGGAGTGACAGGACAAATAAGATAAATGGAAAAGGAGGGTGGAGTGGGGATGGGAGAGGCTGGACCAGCCTCTTGGAATGGGAGAGCCTGGGATAAACGTGTTATTACTTAGAGACTATGGGATTGGGGTTAGGGGCGATTAGGAGTAGGGACTGGACAGTGGACGGATGAGGGTGTGGCAAGTGGGGTTTGTGGCCAGCCTCAACTGCGGGGCCTGCCTCCCTTTCTGGAGAAGCGTAACTGCCAGGCTCTGAGTGAGACGTCTCTGTCCTTTGCTCCCTTTAAGCAGAAACTGGAACTTTTGAAACCAGGTGACTACCTTATCTGCTCATCTGTTTGTCTCTCGTTAATAGAGAGCCCTGCACTCTTGAATTCCTAATATGCTACGGACACTTTCATTCTCTCCAGCCCAGTTAAAAGCAATAACCGCCCCCCCCACCCAAAAAAAAAGTAGGAGAAGAGAAAAATAAAAATGATACAAGAAACTGAAGAAGAGGAGGCAGTGAGTCGGTGGCAGATGAATGGGGTCGCCTCCAGGAGCGGAGCAAAACCAGGAGAGGTTCCCCCACTGCCCCCTCCCCGCGGCCCCGGCTGCGGCCGGATTGTCATTGTTGTTTTCTTATTTTTCTCCAGATCGGGAGTTTTTCGGACTTCGGTGGCGCCTGGTAGGAGGGGAAGGAGCATTGGAGGAGCCACTGGTTGGATTAGTATTTGTGGGAATGCGGAGGGGGAGAGGGAGAAAGGAAAGGAAAGAGGGAGAAGGAGGAAAAAAAGAAGACAAGAAAGAGTCGATTTTCATGCCAATCATTGGAACAAATAGCTAACATTTAACGTTTACACCCGCACTGGCGGCGCCCTGGCGCTCCGCGGACCCGGAGCCGGGCTAAAATGTCCCGAAAGCCTTTGGAGAAAACGAGTTTCCAGCTATCAGGTTCTCCCCGTCTCCCCCCTTTCAAGAGGCTTCGGTTTCAGGCTTGACTTGTCCAATGTCTGCGTTACCGCTGCGAGCTCCTAAATGAGTGTCAAGGAGGCAAATATCAAATAGCGCCGGGGTCAGGGCGATTGAGTTAACCATTGGGGCCTCAGGACTGGAAACCTGTGTGAGACTCCGCTGGGAAGGGGAGGCGGCGGAGGGAGGGTGAAGGAATAAATGAATGAATGAATGAATGAATGAAGTGGCAGAGGGGAGCGCTGGACACCCAGAGAAGAGGGCCCAGACTAAGCTGGCCTGAGCCAGAAGCCAGCCCTCTTCTCCAGCCCTGGCCCCTCCCCAGGCAAACTTAAGGCTCTCAGTTTGAGAAAAGTTTCCCTAAAACTTTTGCTGTCTTTTAAATAGGGCCAATTTTCTAAACCGAAGTTTAGAAACCGAAGTTTAGAAAATTAGGCTCTAACCTCGTCCCTGTCCATGGGTGGTTAGTCATTGCGTCATCTCCAGGCCTCAGTTTCCCCATCTGCTAATGGAGGGAATTGACAAGAAAATGGCGAGGTCTCTTCCTATTGGGAAAAAGAGCAGGCTGTGGGCTTTGGCAGCAAACAGGGAGTGCGGATTCTGCTATCCCGACCCCTGTCAACCTGGGCACCTGGAGCCACCCCCAGCCTGGCCCTTGGGGCTGGCCAGAAACCCGGGCAGAGAGCCACTGAGCTTCCCCACCTCCAACCGAACCCCAGTGCTCAGCAGCTGGGACCCAGTGGTTATCCCGGGGTCACCCCCCAGGGAGGCCCCCGTTCTCCTATTCCAGCAGACCCAGGTCCTTATGCGTCCCTTCCAGAATCTTGTGCTTCTCAGGTATTTCCCAAAGAGAATCATCTCTCTCTTTTTTGGGGGGGGCTGGAAAAGGGGTACACCCTCTCCTGGGGTAGGTGGGGGGTGGGAAGCGGATTGAGGTTTATGTCAAAATTCCTGACTCAAGCGCCAGAGCGGAAGTACAAGCGGACTCAGCCTCTGCGCGGAGGGGGTCACTGAGCCTCACCACAGGCGTGTTTGAAATCGATTAACCAAAGCCCGCTTCTTCGTGCCGTAAGGTCTTTTTTTTCTTTA
>NW_012101476.1:7601218-7601989 GCF_000951045.1 Mandrillus leucophaeus
CCGGGTCCCCAGGCGCCACCAGGCCTCGCTGGCAGCCCTGGCTCCGCAGAAAGCCACCTGCCGGGAGCGCGAGGTTCTTAGGTTTCTTCCCCCAGTTTGTCCAGGAAACAGGGCCTGCTGGTGGGGGCGGGTTCCTGGGAAGCGGATGGATGTGGTCCTCGGCTTCTCTGCGGAGGGTTGGGGCGGGAGAGTGTGTGTGTGTGCTGGGCGGGGGTGGGTCCCCGGAACATCTGGGGACAGTCAACCAAGAGCTTGCCAGGAGGCCAGTCTGAAAGCGAACATGGCAGACTCGATTCCCGGCCTGCAAGGCCACCAAAACCAAAGGGCAGTTATGAACATAGGCCACTGGTGACCAAGGCCCCTATTTCCCCTCCAGCTTTCCTCAGTCGCCTCACTCCCTTTTCAATTTCTTCCCTTCCACACCCTCTGGCGCCCCCGTCTTTGTTTTTTTATGGGAGCAGGGGGCCTCCAGTGGCTCTGGGGCCAAGCCCAGGCCCCTCCCGCCTCTGTGAACTTGACCCGGGAGGGTCCCCTTCGTGCCAGCCCCCCGCCCCCAGGGACGGCCTTCGACGCCGCTGCAGCCCCCGGAGCGCCCTGCTGTCTAGTCGTCTCGCAGCTAGGGGCACGACCTCTCCGGCGCCCCCGTCTTTGTTTTTTTATGGGAGCAGGGGGCCTCGCCCAGGCCCCTCCCGCCTCTGTGAACTTGACCCGGGAGGGTCCCCTTCGTGCCAGCCCCCCGCCCCCAGGGACGGCCTTCGACGCCGCTGCAGC
>NW_012101476.1:7602054-7605242 GCF_000951045.1 Mandrillus leucophaeus
CTCTGTGAACTTGACCCGGGAGGGTCCCCTTCGTGCCAGCCCCCCGCCCCCAGGGACGGCCTTCGACGCCGCTGCAGCCCCCGGAGCGCCCTGCTGTCTAGTCGTCTCGCAGCTAGGGGCACGACCTCTCCGGGCCACCCCGGTCGCTTGTCTGCGTGCCACCCGCGAGCCAGGACCAAGCCGCAGAGCTGGCTGGGGCTCCGCAGACACTGGCTGGGACTGGAGCTGGGCTGGTCTAGACGTGTGGCGCGGTAGAGATGCGAACTGGGCTCCTAGGTGGCAGGTGGAAGGACTCCTGAGAGCTCCAGGGATCAGCCTCCTCCCCAAGCCCGGGACTGTCCGTCACCTGGGCTGTGGTGACCCCGCAGGCGGAGGGGATGCCACGTGCACAGGGCGATCCCATCCTGGTCCTACCCTAAGAGTTTGGGAACCCTGAGTTCCTCCATAGAAACGTAGTCACCTGCCAGCTGGGAACTCAGAAGAGCTAGGGGTAGATCCCCAGGGCCTCCTTCGCGGCGCCTCACCCCAGAGGCAGTGGCCTAGAACCGGGGAGTTGGGAGGAAAAGGGAGGAGGCGAGCCTTGCCCTGGGAGTCAGCAGGCTGCTCTCCTTCCCACATCTACAACCGTTCCCATGAAAATAAACAGAAAACAACGCATCGCCTTGGGGTGCCGGCGTCTAGAGCCTCCAGACCAGGCAGGGCCAGGCGGAGAGGGCAGATGGGTGGTGCCGGGTGCACTGGTCGGCGCAGGGACTAGTGGGGTGTGTTGGTGTCTGACCCAGCTTTTTTCTAAGAAGCCCCCAAGCCCTTGGAGAGCGAGTTGGGAGCTGGATGTGGGGCCAGGAGGAAGCAGAAAGAGTCCGCTGCTGGGGTTGGGAGGGTCAAAGCAATGCCAAATTCCTCACTGCTGTTGACACAGCCTAAGTCAGAGGGTCTGGCTACCTGGGCCTGGGTGAGTGTGGCCTTTGGAGAGAAGCCACAGATCTAGGAGGGTGTTGGAGTGTCCCCACCGTGCTTTCCAGTGGAATTTAAGTTTACAAGTAAATGAAGGTAAAACTATAATTTATTTTATTTTATTTTATTTTATTTTTTTGAAATGGAGTTTCACTCTTATCGCCCAGGCTGGAGTGCAATGGTACAATCTTGGTTCACCACAACCTCCACTTTCCCGGTTCAAGCAAATGTCCTGTCTCAGCCTCCTAAGTAGCTGTAATTATAGGCTCATGCCACCACGCCCGGCTAATTTTTGTATTTTTAGTAGAGACAGGGTTTCATCATATTGGTCAGGCTGGTCTCAAACTCCTGACCTCAGGTGATCCACCCACCTCTGCCTCTCAAAGTGCTGGGATTACAGGTGTGAGCCACCGCACCCAGGCCAAAATAGAAATATTAGGACTCTGGTCACCTGAAGTATTTCTTGTCAGCTTTAGATCTGATCAATCTGCATTTTGTGGGGTTTTTTGTTAGTGTGTCTTGTTTTGGTTTGTTTGAGACAGGGTCTTGCTCTGTTACTCAGGCTGGAATCCAGTGGCGCAATCATGGCTCACTGCAGCCTCAACCTCCTGGGCTCAAGCAATTCTCTCACCTCAGCTTCTTGAGTAGTTGGGACTTACAGGTATACGCCACCAAGACCCGGCTAATATTTTTTATTTTTAACATTTTTTTGTAGCGATGGGGTCTTGCTATGTTGCCCAGGCTCATGTTGAACTCCTGGCCTCAGCCTACGGAAGTGCTGGGATTACAGACAGGACCCACCACTCTTGGCCTGAGATGAATGGCTTCGATGCAGGTCTCTCCTCTGTTAATAGACTCATGACAGAAAACATGTCTGGCTTTCAGCTAAATGAGAAGATTTCAGCTCTCTCTCCTCCCATGTGCACCAAAGAAAGTAGCAAAGTGCTGGGATTACAGTGTGAGCCACTGTGCCAGGATCCTTCACCAAACTGAGTCATCATCTCAGGGGAAACCAAACTGATGGAAATCCTGTCTTACAAGAAAAGACCACCCAAATTACTGGAAACTTCGGCTCTTGGAGTTTTATATATATATATACTTTTTTTTTTTTTTTTGAGATGGAGTCTCACTCTGTCATCCAGGCTGGGTGCAGTGGCACAATCTCAGCTCACTGCAACCTCTGCCTCCTGGGTTCAAGCGATTCTCCTGCCTCAGCCTCACCACCACGCCTGGCTAATTTTTGTATTTTTAGTACAGACAGGGTTTTGCCATGCTAGCCAGGCTGGTCTCAAACTCTTGACCTCAGGCAATTCACCTGCCTTGGCTTCCCAAAGTGCTGGGATTACAGGCATGAGCTACCATGCTTGGCCAATCATATTATTATAGAATGACAGTAACTGCATTCATCATAAACTAAGTAGGTTACAAGCATCATCTCACCCAATACGAGAAACATCCTCTAAGACAGGTGGATCTCGCCCCCAACCCCTGCCCCTGCCTTTTTTTTTTTTTTTTTTTTACAAGTGACACAGTCTCTCTGTCCACAGCCCCAGCTCTCCTGGATTTCCTTCTTTCCTTCCAGCAGATCTCAGTGTACACCTAGGCATATGAGTAGATTCAAGAGCACTGATATCTATTCATTCATGATCCTTTCCTTCCTTCATCATGGTGTTCAATAGGCCCCCTGCCAAGCTCTGAGACTACCAAATAGGCAACTTTCTCAGTCCTCAAGATGCCCCCCAGGTAGAGTGGCGAGAAAGACAAATCGATCAATAACTATGTGAGAAGTCTGGCCCAATGATGTGTGAGCCCAGAGAGAGAGAGTGGCAGGAGGTGCCCTCAAATGTTCCACCAAAGGGGCAAGAGTGGTCTGGCCTACAGAGAAGGCCAAGGAGCTTACAGAGCACAGCAGGGACAAAGAGGGTTCCAGGAGGGAAAAAGAAAGGGGCAGTGGCACAGGGCAGAGGAAGGGAGAGTGTGGCAGACCCTAAGAATGTGATGTGTCCTGAGTAGGGGACAAGTGAGGGAGGCAGATTCATGCCACAGTGATTTACTTCATAAGTTAAGCCTTTATCCTGCGGGCTGTGGGGACCCAGGGATGGGCTTTATGCAGAAGAGCAGCATGCTCAGAATGAGTTAAGGAGGTAGAGATTCTAGGCCAGGTGCAGTGGCTCACACCTGTAATCCCAGCGCTTTGGGAGGCCAAGGAGGGAGGATTGCTTGAGCCCAGGAGT
>NW_012101476.1:7606352-7607880 GCF_000951045.1 Mandrillus leucophaeus
GGGGGGGGCTGGAAAAGGGGTACACCCTCTCCTGGGGTAGGTGGGGGGTGGGAAGCGGATTGAGGTTTATGTCAAAATTCCTGACTCAAGCGCCAGAGCGGAAGTACAAGCGGACTCAGCCTCTGCGCGGAGGGGGTCACTGAGCCTCACCACAGGCGTGTTTGAAATCGATTAACCAAAGCCCGCTTCTTCGTGCCGTAAGGTCTTTTTTTTCTTTATTGTTGAGACCCCCATGTCACGTGTGCAAGGTCTGCGTGCTTGGGCGTGTGTGTGTTTGGCGGGGGCGGTTGTGTTGCAACCTGGGGGAGGGGTGTGCACCAGGTTCGATGTATTTCCCCAGCGCTGAGCGGAACATCAAGACAACCAAGGCAGGGGACAACCTACAGGGTTTGCTGCCAAGGACCGGCCGCTCACTGTCCTGCCTCATCCCCTCTCCCCGCACCTTCCGCGCCCCCGGGGCGCAGCTCCGGGTCCCTTTGGGGCCGAGCAACGGGCGCGTGCCCCGCAGTTGGATGCCGGGGAGGACTCGGGCTGCGGAACAGAGATCCCCCGCCGAGGCAGGAGGTACCGCAGGGAGGGACCGAGAGGGGCGCAAGAGCGAGGTGCCCAGACGTGCTGGGCTGGGGTGGGGGCACCTGTCTCCTTAAATACCCCTCCTTTTTGTGATCCCTTCCCTCCCTCAGTGTAATTCTCAATGATAGTCATGAAGAATAATCACGATGATACTTTCCCCTTCTTTCTCAAATTAAAAAAAGAGAGAGAGGAAAAAAAATACGCACCTAACTCCACTACCATGCAGGTTCCGGAGAAATTCTCAAATAGAGCAGTGTAATTTCTCAGTTGATTTTGATTGACACACTGTCCCTGGGATCATGTGTTAATCCCTTCTTCACTCAAGCCTTTTCATAACTCATTTCTCTCTTGCTAGATGGGGACTCTGATGGTTACCGAGGCAACGATGATAGCACTAAGCTATTTCCCTCTCTGCAAGGAGACCATTATTCCGCATGCATAGGCCATTTGCAACAGAGGTCGTCGCAAAGTCATCCACAACACAGCACACGTTTATTAAACTTTTATTCGCTTTTTTTCCCCAACACAGAAACTAGTTTGCACTTGTCCGGGGGCGGGGGGGGGCGGGGGCGGGAGGTATCGTTGTCCTGTTCTGTGTTGGTAAGGATCGCCCTGAGTGTCACGGTCATTGACACAGCGACACGACAGGCGCAAGGGCCACCGGTCTCTCCACTGCCCTATCCGCCCGTCGGGGTCGTCTCTGACCACCTCGGGATGGCTGGGACCTTCAGGATGAGAAGAAGCGGTGGCCACGTCTGTAGGCAGAAGGGACCCTGGTTTCCAGGCCGCGCCACCTCTGTTGCGCGGGACTTGGTGACCCACGCCCCTTTCCTGGGGTACCTTCTGAAATAAAGCCTTTTGTCCCACTTCCTCAGAGCGCCCCCCTCCCACCAACCCTCCCGCAACGCCGCTTTTCCCGTCCCCAGCTTCGGATCTGCCGCCCCCCCTAAACCCC
>NW_012101476.1:7613395-7616040 GCF_000951045.1 Mandrillus leucophaeus
AAAAGAAAGGGGCAGTGGCACAGGGCAGAGGAAGGGAGAGTGTGGCAGACCCTAAGAATGTGATGTGTCCTGAGTAGGGGACAAGTGAGGGAGGCAGATTCATGCCACAGTGATTTACTTCATAAGTTAAGCCTTTATCCTGCGGGCTGTGGGGACCCAGGGATGGGCTTTATGCAGAAGAGCAGCATGCTCAGAATGAGTTAAGGAGGTAGAGATTCTAGGCCAGGTGCAGTGGCTCACACCTGTAATCCCAGTGCTTTGGGAGGCCAAGGAGGGAGGATTGCTTGAGCCCAGGAGTTTGAGAACAGCCTGGGCAACACACCAAGATCCCATCTCTATGAAAAATTTAAAAATCAGCCAGGTACATGGCATGTGCCTGTAGTACTAGCTACTAGCTGCTAGGGAGGCTGAGGTGGGAGGATTCCTTGAGTCCAGAAGTCTGAGGCTGCAGTGAGCTGTGATTGTGCCATTGCACTCCAGCCTGGGCAACAGCGCGAGACCCTGTTTCTGAAAAAACTTATACATTCTCGATGCCATTCTGGGAACTAGCGTCTGCCCTTCCCTCATCCACACACCCAGTGTTTGTCTTGGTGTTTCAAATTTTGTAAAACTACACGTGGTGACATTGTTTTTCGCAGAATGCTTCACGACACCGAGGCTGGGTTTCTCTGGGTTTTTTCAGGAAGACCGCGTGGTCCTATGGGGTTGTGTATGTGTGATGAGAAGAACAGTCCCGCTCATTGACTTTGTTTCAAAGTCACAGACTTGCCTGGACCAAACGTACCCTGACAGTTTCCCTATGGCAAGGGGGACAAAGCAAAGCCCAGAAGGTGGGCAGAGACGCCACCTGGGAAACCACACCACCAGGCACCTGTCCGTGATGGGAGACAGAAAAGAGGGCAGCGCGCTCTCATGAATATATGGCAGGTATCTACAAACCCTCCAGCTAATTGATGAGCTCTCTATATATCATCCTAGATAAAGGGCCACTGTGCAGTAAATGCTGATGTTTAGAACATCCTGATAGGGCTTTGTTAACAAGAAGATAACAGAAGAGCAAGATATGTTTGTTTAGCTGCCTATAGATAAACCCAATAGGTCTTTGTTAACTTTTCATGACTGATGGCAACCACTAACCATGATAAATACTCCTGGAATGGTGAACTTTATTTAAAGGGCTAGAAAGGGGGCCTATGATTTTAGCTTTTCTGAATGAGGAAGAAGTATTTTCTGAGTGTGACTATACATGTCCTTGTTCACCAACATCTGCTTTTCTGTTAATACTTTTTTTTTTTTTGAAACATGATTTCTTTGTGTCACCCAGGCTGGAGTGTAGTGGTGCGATCACTGCTCACTGCAGCCTCGACCTCCTGGGCTCAAGCCATCCTCCCACCTCAGCCTCCTGAATAGCGAGGACTACAGGCATTCACCACCATGCCTGGCTACTTTTTAATTTTTTTTGTAGAGACAATCTTTCTACATTGCTTAGGCTGGTCTTGAACTCATGGGTTCAAGGGATCCTCCTGCCTTGGCCTCCCAAAGTGCTGGGATTACAGGTGTGAGCCACTGCATCCAGCCTCTCTTAATAATTTTAAACCATCAGCTGAACCTCTGAACCAGACTGGCCCTTGATGCTTTTTCAGGGTATGCTATGTTCCCATCACATGGAACCTGAGCCGGTTTAAGAATGGCATTTTATAAACAAGTCTTCAAAGGATTGGCAGCACCTTGAGAAATTAATGCAAATGTTTTTCTAGCAACTAGAAACAGGTATAAATATAAAAATATGCTTTTTAACATTTGTGAGGCATATGCGAGCCAGAGGTGCTTGTCCCTGCAATGTGTGGGAAGTGAAGTCTTACCCCAAACGGATTGCTGATTTTTTTTTTTTTTTTTTGAGATGGAGTCTTGCTTTGTCACCCAGGTTGGAGTGCAGTGGCATGATCTCGGCTCACTGCAACCTCCGTCTCCTGGGTTCAGGCGATTCTTCTGCCTCAGCCTCCTGAGTAGCTGGGATTACAGGCAGGCCCCACCACGCCCGACTAATTTTTGTATTTTTAGTAAAGACGGGGTTTCACCATGCTGGCCAGGCTGGTCTTGAACACCTGACTTTGTGATCCGCCGGTCTCAGCCTCCCAAAGTGCTAGGATTACAGGCGTGAGCCACCGGGCCTGGCCCAATTTTTGTATTTTTAGTAGAGACAGGATTTCACCATATTGGTCAGGCTGGTCTTGAACTCCTGACCTCAAGTGATCCACCCACTTCAGCCTCCCAAAGTGCTGGGATTACAGGCGTGAGCCACCATGCCCGGCCCCGATTGCTGATTAAAGATTGATTTTTAAAAGCTGAGGAGAGGTGGGGCACGATGGCTCACACCTGTAATCCCAGCACTCTGGGAGGCTGAGGTGGGCAGATCACTTGAGGTCAGGAGTTCGAAAACAGCCTGGCCAACATGGTGAGCCCTCATTTCTACTAAAAATACAAAAATTAGCTGGGTATGGCGGTAGGCGCCTGTAATCCCAGTTACTCAGGAGGCTGAGGCAGGAGAATTGCTTGAACCTGAGAGGCAGAGGTTGCAAGAGGCCAAGGTTGTACCACTGCACTCCAGCCTGGGCAACGAAGTGAGACTCTGTCAAAAAAAAAAA
>NW_012101476.1:7621715-7622485 GCF_000951045.1 Mandrillus leucophaeus
AAAAAAAAAAAAAAAAAAATTATAGCCATGTCATGTGACTTCTGTATCTTGAAACTACACAACTGTAAAAATTTCCCATAAATGTATAGAATATGAAGGGATGTCAGCTATATTGAGTGATTCCATTCTGCATTTGTACACAAACATCTTTCATATGAATCCATATACACAAACTTAGGTATGCTTCTGCAAAACAGAGTGGGCACGTGTCAGACATCACTGTTACTTGGGAAAGAGGGTGAATCACCCCTTATGGCATAAATACCATCTTCTGAATTCAGCCAGAATTCCTACTGCATTAAATTACTGTATTGTCTGTGACTATACACTGAAACACGGGGCTCGCTTTGTTGTGTAGTCTGGTAATTTGAAGCTCTCAAGCAGGTTTTGCTATTTTGTAATCCAAAGGCAGACCTTCTATATTGTTTTTAGTGATTTGCAACAAAGTTTATTGACAATGATTTGCACATAAAAACATTTGGGAAAATAACTAGCCATTCAAGAAGCGGAGTAGATGTTGAAAAAGGGCTAAATTACCTCCTAAATGCTAGAAACAGCGTGGAAGCAGCTGAGATGCCCGTACCTTCAGTGTGCATATAGGAACAGGTCAATCTATGTTCACATTAATGATTAAATCAAGGCGATAGAGAATTTTCACTACCATTGGATACAAATCACTGACAACTGATATTTTGTATATAAGTGTAGGTTCCTGGATACATAAAATAGAGAATTGTCACTAACATTGGATACAAACCACTGACAACTGA
>NW_012101476.1:7622535-7639463 GCF_000951045.1 Mandrillus leucophaeus
AAAAAAAAAAAAAAAAAAAAAAAAATTAATTAAAAAGTGCCACAAATAAGAAAGAGCTATTGTAATTCAGTTCCCTTTTTGGTTCTCAGAGAAAACTCCAGTTTGAGCCGTTCTTCTGTGGGGCAGCTTAGTCCTAAAAGCATCAGGTTTGACTTCCTAGACTCATTGGAACCACAAGTTCACCTCCCAGAGGGGCTGGGCTCAACCCTTTCTTCTTCCTATGCAATAATAGCATGGAAACCAGCTTATCTCTGTGGCCAACTTTCAGGAAAGGCCTTGAAAACAGAGACGAGGGCGGACCTTGGTGACCACGTGGAGCTTCCCATGACAGTGGGAGTTCGCTGCAGGGGTGGCTGGAACTATTGGGGCCGGGCGGCAACTAAACGCCGCACTGATGGCAAGAGATACCTCAACTCGGCTTTTTCATAGAAGTCCATTTAAAAGGCCGCGCTAGGCTGCCGAGGGGAGCCGGCTCCACTTACCTTGTGTAGAGCCATCGGGTGGTTCCATCAGATTAGGTGTGAGAGGGTGGGGGAATTGGGAACGTTGACTTTCATGGCCAGGATTGGGCGGTATTTCTAAAGTGCCTTCCTGTCTTAGCACTCTCTGTTTTCTGTCCCCGGTTCGTGGGTTGGCTCCGGTAGGACACGATTAATGGCTTATTTGGGGTGTTTGATTTTTGGTTTTGGTTTTGTTTTTTTGGCTCAAAGATCTGTCGTCCTCACCTAAGTCTAAAAATTGCTGAAATTCTGACGTGCTTTTGGAAACCTTGTGCCGTTTCTTTGCATAAAACTGGTTCCACTCGCCTTCACACACCGTTTGCCTAATTTTGACATCACTCCTCTTGATATGAAAGGTCAGCTTTTCTTGTGGGAAAAAAAAAAAAAAATCAGACAATGCCAGTGGAGACAAGCAGAAAACTGTGTAAAGGTGTGTTTGCTTTAGCGACATGGGCTGTCCCCACACCAGAGCAGTGACTGAAGGGAAGAGGGGAGGGACTCAACTGGGCCTTTTTTGAGTTTTGCTCCAAGACTTTTAATTTTTCCTCTGATGTTTCAGCGCTAACGAAACACGATGAAGAACTTAATGAAAATCATGAGCACAGTGTTATCAACCACACCCTTGTTTCTGAGTGCATGATACATACTGTAAATTATAGACAAGTCGGCTGGGCGCGGTGGCTCACATCTGTAATCCCAGCACTTTGGGAGGCTGAGGTGGGTGGATCACCTGAGGTCAGGAGTTCGAGACCAGCCTGGCCAACATGGTGAAACCATGTCTCTACTAAAAATATAAAAATTAGCCAGGCCTTGGGGCATGCACCTATAATCCCAGCTACTTAGGAGGCTGAGGCAGGAGAATTGCTTGAACCTGGGAGGTGGAGGTTACAGTGAGCTGAGATCGTGCCATTGCACTCCAGCCCGGATGACAGAGCCAGAGACTCTGTCTCCAAAAAAAAAAAAAAAAAAATTATAGCCATGTCATGTGACTTCTGTATCTTGAAACTACACAACTGTAAAAATTTCCCATAAATGTATAGAATATGAAGGGATGTCAGCTATATTGAGTGATTCCATTCTGCATTTGTACACAAACATCTTTCATATGAATCCATATACACAAACTTAGGTATGCTTCTGCAAGACAGAGTGGGCACGTGTCAGACATCACTGTTACTTGGGAAAGAGGGTGAATCACCCCTTATGGCATAAATACCATCTTCTGAATTCAGCCAGAATTCCTACTGCATTAAATTACTGTATTGTCTGTGACTATACACTGAAACACGGGGCTCGCTTTGTTGTGTAGTCTGGTAATTTGAAGCTCTCAAGCAGGTTTTGCTATTTTGTAATCCAAAGGCAGACCTTCTATATTGTTTTTAGTGATTTGCAACAAAGTTTATTGACAATGATTTGCACATAAAAACATTTGGGAAAATAACTAGCCATTCAAGAAGCGGAGTAGATGTTGAAAAAGGGCTAAATTACCTCCTAAATGCTAGAAACAGCGTGGAAGCAGCTGAGATGCCCGTACCTTCAGTGTGCATATAGGAACAGGTCAATCTATGTTCACATTAATGATTAAATCAAGGCGATAGAGAATTTTCACTACCATTGGATACAAATCACTGACAACTGATATTTTGTATATAAGTGTAGGTTCCTGGATACATAAAATAGAGAATTGTCACTAACATTGGATACAAACCACTGACAACTGATATTTTGTATATAAGTGCAGGCTCCTGGATACATAAAATACACACTTAATGAAAAGTTGTTAGTAAGTTGAAAATGTCACACGATCTGTCCATTTCTCTTATTTCATTTTATGGACAATAAACCAATAGAAACGCCTCTGTCCTGTTTTGCCCAGCCTTTTGTAATTAAAGAGACATGCCAGGGTGGAGGAATTTTGGTAAATGCCTTTGCTCCCCCAGCGGCTCTTGGTCATTCCACTTCCACTGGCAAGACAGCCATTTCTACAGCTGGAGACATTTCCTTCTCCTGCTCCCGTTTTTACCTTCCGCTCTTGCAAGAGGTAACCAACCTGGGAAGAATGGCATACGTGCCCCCTTTTTGGAACCTCATTTTCTTCTCTCTCTCTCTCTCCCTCCCTCCCCACTGGCCCCCTCTTTCTTTCTTTTTTAAGACAGGGTCTTGTTCTGTGGCCCCAGGCTGGAGTGCAGTGGTATGATCATGGCTCACTGCAAACTCCTGGGCTCAAGTGCCTCTCCTGCCTCAACCTCTCCAGCTGGGACTACAGGTGTGCACCACCACGCTGGGTAAGTTTTTTGTTTTTTTGTAGAGACAGGGTCTTGCCATGTTGCCCAGGCTGGTCTTGAACTCTTGGGCTCAAGTGATCCTCCCACCTCGGCCTCACCAAGTCCTGGGATTATAGGGGTGAACCACCGCACCCGACCCTTATTTCTCTTTTGACTTTAAGCCTATTCTTTAATTCAACAAAATTCACATTTTAAAAACCTTGACGGTAAGTTGATTCTGTGGTTCCATTCACACCACACGCTTATCCCGTCATCTCTTGATTCCAGTTGTAACAGGCATTGGAGTTCACTAGCCCTGACACAGAACTGATTTATTTATAAGTTTTCAAATCTCAAAACACAGAATGTTACAGCTACAAGAGCATGGAGATCTCATGTGACCTCTTGGTTTCGAAATGTAAGTGCTGAGGCCATTGGGAGAATGAGGCCATGCAGCTGGTGAGGAAGTGTGGCTGGGATGTGAGTGCTTCCTGGACCAGCCTCCTTCCTGGCCATGGGAAAGATTAGGATGTCAATGAAGGAGGAAGGTGTATCTACTTCTGTGACCGCTCTGGTAGTGTGCTGTGCAGTATGGTAGCTCCTAGCCACCAGTGACTGTCAAAATGAAAGTTAGGCCAGGTGCGGTGGCTCATGTCTGTAATCCCAGCACTTTTGGAGACTAAGGTGGGTGGTTTGCTTGAGCTCAGGAGTTTGAGATCAGCCTGGGCAACACAGAGAAACCCTGTCTCTACAAAAAAAGAAAAAGAAAAAGAAAGAAAAAGAAAATCAGCTGGACGTGGTGGTGTACACCTGTAGTCTCAGCTACTTGGGAGGCTGAAGTGAGAGGATTGCTTGAATCCAGGAGGTTGAGGCTGTGGTGAGCCATGATCATACCACTGTACTCCAGCATGGGCAATGGGCTGAGACCTTGTCTCAAAAAAAAAAAAAAAAAAAAAAAAAAAAAAAAGGATAAATAATAAAATTTTAAAAATTGAAAATCCGTCTGTTAGTGGCAGTAGCCACATTTCAAAGGCTCAAATCATCACCTATAGCAGTAGCTGCTGAAAGTGTAGAAATTGTAGAGCACTTCCATAATCACAGAAAGCTGTTGACCAGCCTGAGCCCCTGCATTTAGCACATGATTCACACACAAAGATTTGGGCCAGACACAGTGGCTCATGCCTGTAATCCCAGCACTTTGGGAGGCCGAGGCAGGTGGATCATGAGGTCAGGAGATCGAGACCAGCCTGGCTAACACAGTGAAACCCCGTCTCTACTAAAATACAAAAAATTAGCCAAGCATGGTGGTGCACGCCAGTAGTCCCAGCTACCTGGACGGCTGAGGCAAGGGAATCGCTTGAACCCAGGAGGCGGAGCTTGCAGTGAGCAAAGATCACGCCACTGCACTCCAGCCTGGTGACACAGCGAGACTCCGTCTAAAAAAAAAAAAACCAAAAATTTGTATACTGAACAGATCCCTAAATATCTATCAGGGAGAAGGAGGGCAGTGGTATCTCCTCTACTCTGTAAGTGAACGCATCCCTACACCTGGGCTACACTGAGAGTGCTTTGAGAATCTCTCCTCATTTTAAGCGTAAGTTGGGTTCTTACTTTATCTGATGCATTTACTGCCTGGGTTGTTTGAGAACGGAAATGCAAGCATGGACCTGCAGAATGTAGTGGAGGCCTACCCCTGGCCTTTTCTCCATGATCTATTATTCCGTTTAGTCCTCAGAGATTGTTGAGTGTAGTGCTCCCAAAACACCACAGCCAAATCCATTCCACATCAGCCTGCTGCCTGTTCACACTGGTCCTGAGTCCTGCTATTGGCCGCATTTCCTAGGAGTGGGGCTGTGTCGTGTCTATCCCTCTGCTCTCCACCTCGGTACCACACTGACATGTGTCACATCCAACTGGCTGCCCACTCAGAAGTGCACTGGGAGAAAGCCTCTTTCTTCTGGCCGTCTCCTGTATCACATCAGTCATTTGTTCATACAAACTGCCTCGTGAATGAATGTCTTATCCAGCTTCCCAATCCTTGATTGTAATATTAAGATCACTTATTTGTACGAAATGTTGAAATCTAGAATTAGAGACTCATGGAAAACCCGGAATTCGCGAAAACATGGGGAAAACAGCCACAATAGATACTGTAGCTATTAATACCATTTATTGAGCTTTACCACGTGTGAAATGCTTTTTATGTGGCCGGGCACGGTGGCTCATGTCTGTAGTCCCAGCACTTTGGGAGGCCAAGGCAGGCCGATCATTTGAGGTCAGGAGTTCGAGACCAGCCTGGCCAACATGGTAAAACCCCATCTCTACTAAAAAAAAAAAAAAAAAGAAAAAAAAATTAGCTAGACCTATAATCCCAGCTACTCAGGAGGCTGAGGCAGAATCGTCTGAACCTAGGAGGTGGAGGATGCAGTGAGCCAAGCTCGCACCACTGCACCCCAGTCTGGGGAACAGAGCGAGACTCCATCTCAAATAAAAAAAAAAAAAAAAGAAAGAAAAAGGTTTTTATACGATCAAAGCTTTTTTTTTTGTTTGTTTGAGACGGAGTCTCACTCTGTCACCCACGCTGGAGTGCAGTGGCACGATTTTGGCTCACTGCAATCTCTCCCTCCCGGGTTCAAGCGATTCCCCTGCCTCAGCCTCCCAAGTAACTGGGACTACAGGTACGTGCCACCACGTCGGCTAATTTTTTGTATTTTTAGTAAAGATGGGGTTTCACCATGTTGGCCAGGATGGTCTTCATCTCCTGACCTCATGATCCACCTGCCTTGGCCTCCCAAAGTGTTGGGATTACAGGCGTGAGCCACCATGCCTGGCCACATTTATTTATATATTTATTTAGAGACAGGGTCTCACTCTGTCACCCGGTCTGGAATGCAGTAGTATGATCATGGCTCACTGTAGCTTCACCCTCCTGGGCTCAAGTCATCCTCCCACCTCAGCCTCCAGATGAGCTGGGACCACAGGCGCGTGCCACCTTGCCCAGCTGGTTTTTATTTTTATAATTTTTTTTTTTTTTTGTAGAGATGGGGTCTTGTTATGTTGCCCAGGCTGATCTCAAACTCCTGAGCTCAAGTAATCCCTCCCAAATCCCAAAGTGTTGAGATGACAGGCATGAGCCACCACACCTGGCTAGATTATTTTAATTGTAAAAGAGCAAGCAGATACATGGCTAAAACTTATATACACAGTTTTAACAAACAGATATAAAGAGAATCTTGTATAACACTGCCCAGGTCAAGGGGCAGGGTGTTCCCTGTCCCTGGGAAGCTGCCCTGAGCCTGCTCACTCCTCCCCATCAGAACTCCCTTTCTTCCCAGAGGCAGCCGCCACATTCACTTTTATTAGGGACTCTTGCTTTCCCATCATTGCATGCATCCCCAAATAAGAGAGTGTGGTTCCGTCTCTTTAAAAACTTGCTATACAGGGAATTCTAGGTGTTCTTTTTATTCTTGAAGTGGAGTTTCGTTCTTGTCGCCCAGGCTGGAGAGCAGTGGCACAATCTCAGCTCACTGCAACTTCTGCCTCCTGGGTTCAAGCGATTCTCCTGCCTCAGTCTCCCAAGTAGCTGGGACTATAGGCACCCACCACCATGCCTGGCTAATTTTTGTATTTTTAGTAGAGATAGGGGTTCACCATGTTGGTCAGGCTGGTCTTGAACTCCTGACCTCAGGTGACCCACCGGCCTCAGCTTCCCAAAGTGCTGGGATTACAGGTGTGAGTCACTGCGCCCAGCCAGAATCCTATGTATCCTTATGTTTAATGTTGCTTTACATTTTGTGCTATCTCCTTAGTCTCGTTGACCTACAGCCGAACATTGGTCAAACTGAAGTGAAAAACAATCACCTTTCAATGCACTTCTGGTTTGCACCCGCTTCTGAGGCGTGTCCTGCCTTTGGGCACGTAGCCTGTGGCGGCTCTCTGCAGCCCCGGGCACGCTGTCTCCTCCACCGCTGTATCCCCACAGTGCACGATGTGTCTTGCTCAGAGCGGTGACTGATGAACATTTTTTAGAGAAATGTATGAATATTGTTGAGTGTGGGACATCCTGGGCCTAATATTTGTTTTTGTGAATGTTGTAAATAACAATGTCAAAATAAACAAAATGAAGGGAAGATGAAGAATTAGCTATCAAGAAATCAGCTCTAAAGAATTCACTTTTTGGCTGGGTACGGTGGTGCAAGCCTGTAATCCCAGCACTTTGGGAGGCTGAGGCGGGCGGATTGCCTGAACTCAGGAGTTCGAGACCACCCTGGGCAACATGGTGAAACCTCATCTCTACTAAAATACAAAAAATTAGCCAGTGTGGTGGCAGGTGCCTGTAGTCCCAGTTACTGGGGAGGCTGAGGCAGGAGAATCACTTGAACCCAGAAGGCGGAGGTTGCAGTGAGCCAAGATCGCACCACTGACCTCCAGCCTGGGTAACAGAGGGAGACGCTGTCTCAAAAAAAAAAAAATAAAAAAAAAAAAAAAATCACTTTTTGGTTTGGTGCAGTGGCTCATGCCTATAATCCCAATACTTTGGGTGGAAGCAGGAGGACCACTTGAGCCTAGGAGTTCGACGTGAATCTGGGCAACCCTGTCTCCACAAAAAAATAAAAATTAACAAGATGTGTGGCACATGCCTTTGGTCCCAGCTGCTCAGGAGGTCGAGGCCACAGTGAGCTGTGATTACACCACTGCATTCAAGCCTGGGTGACAGAGTAAGACCCTGTCTCATAAATAAATAAATAAATAAATAAATAAATAAATAAACAAATATTCACTTTCTAAAAGCTAGCAGAAAAAAGTTTCATCAACATCCCAAACAGTATAATAAGAAATAATCAAAATATAACTTGATAATATTTTTGGATGATTTGAACTTCCTCTGGTAAGTACTTCTGATGCTCTGAATGAGTTAACTAGATCAGCACAAACATTTTCTTCAAACCATTTAACTTGGCAATAGTTAACTCATTAAGGATAATAACAATGACATTCTTCAGGTTTGTGGTTTTTTTTTTTTAAACGATAGTCCTATTCTGAATGTTTCATTAATCAAAAACAAGACCAAACCAAAAAACAAAAAAACAAAAACAAAAACAAAAAAACCCCACGAAACTTCGAAAGGTGAAAATACTGACTAGGTTCTAAGGATATGGTAGGAAATGATTGCTTAGGGCTATGCACCTAAAATGAACTTCTGTTCTGAAAGCCCAACACATTTAAACTTTGTGGTGTATGTATCTATCTACATGTATTTTCTAATATCATGTCTACTCTGCTAGTTCCTAGGATAGTTAATGCAAACATTTGCTAAGTTCTTGTTTTGTTATGAATGTAAAATTTAAAAGCATGAAGCTCTAGTAACATTAAAAAATAGTTGCAGCCTAAGATGGAAAGATTATGTATGGAAAAGTGGGAAAAGAGTAATATGGAATACACTTAGAATTTGATGCAATACACTTTAATACATAGTATACTTTGGGAATGATTCCAGAATCATGGAGCCAGAGGAAGGGCTAGAGCAGATGAGAAACCGGACAACTGGAAATGAGCTTGGTTCTGATACATCACTGCCATTTCCATAAAATGTACCTAGCCAATGTGGATGAAATGAATGAAACCACTTAACAATGTCCTTCAAACTAAATTTACAACTGAGTTGCCCAGAATGAAAAAAATAACCAGTAGCCATTTTAGTAACTCATATGTAGACTAAATGAACAAGCTGTCCACCTAAACATCTCATTTCGATGTCATCTACTGGCCTGCACACATGGATTAATAGTTACTTTATACTTTTTAGGCTACAATGAACGCAAGATTCTCAAAGAAATAGTTTCCTAACAGAATGACTGATACCATTGTGGAAAAAGACATTATTCAGGACATTATCTGTTGCATTCTTTGGTCAAGGTAACTCATCTACTTTTAGACTTACACTTCTAAAGAAAGCTGCTATGATCTAAAGAGATTGGCCATAAAACTATTTGTATTGAGAACTTAGCCAGCATGGCTTTCGTGAACTTTCTTCATTAGCATTCTTAGTGGCAAGGTTTCCATATCTCAGTGTTCATTTTATACTTCAATTTGGTTAGTAGGTCTTTGTTTAATCATCCCATTGAAAGGAGAACAAAGGCGGTTTAGGTGATACAGGAGAGTAATACACTATATTTTATCTTTGAAAAAAGCCCGACAAAGTCAGAATACTCTGATAGCCTCTGGTTTTCTCCAGAACGTTTGGAACCACAAATCAGTCAGGGGATAAAGATCCTCACTGTGCCTCACTGTAGACACCTTTGGAAGAGAAACACCTTGTCAGCCACGGAAATTAAGCTCTGCCAGTTCCATCTGGCTCTGACGGCAGATTATCACACCAGAAGGGTGTCTCGATTTCATGAGGTGAGGGTCTGTTTCTCAAATACCATCTCCCTCAATAAAATCACTGGTCAGGACAATCCCCGCGCCCCCTCCCTCCCCCCGCCCCCGCCATTACTTGTCTTTATAAAGTATTGATGCTATTCAAATGATAGTGCTGGGCTAAATTAAAACCAGTCAGGATTCTGCTTCCAACTGGAAAACTGCAAATTCTCTAAAGGGAAATACTTTTCATTCCTTTGTATCTAATTCTGCTACAGTAGTTCCTCAAATTGCTGCTGCCTTTTGCGATTTCCTTCTCCCTCAAAAGTCAAAACCCATTTTTTCCTAAAGTTTGGGCCCCTAAACTTTTTCTCCTGATCAAATCATCCACCCCACTTAACCCCCTCCTCCCCTCTCGCCCAATGCAGGCTTTTCTTTTCCGGTTTTGCTTGACTTCATTAAAGAAAGTAAATTAATCTCCGTTTGTCTGTGGTATTTGTAAGTTGCTCTTTTTCCTTCAGTATTACTTTCTGGAAAATGACTATGCCCAACTTTCTAACTTTTTCTTTGTAACATAGACGTTTTATTTTCTAATCCACATTTCTTTTTGCAGTTTCTTGAACTTCCTTTGGTTGGTGTCACAGCCAGCCACCCAGTAGAGGCTGAGACCACCAGTTCATTTCACACAGGCCACTGAACAGTCATAAGATGGTGACAACTTTTGGTCTCTAGTGACCTGGACTGGATCCGACTCACTGACCTAGAGGTGAAAGGCTCTGTATTCCATTACTAATCCCTCGAGCTCTCCAGCCCCCTGAAAATGATTCTTTGGTTTTATTATTGCAAAGACCATTTATAAAATCATGAACTGGATTTAGGAAAGCAACCATGAAATAGCAAGGGACAACAAACTGATTGAAATTCCTTGAATGTAGCATGGGCTGAAGTCTCAGACAGGAAGATCGGGGGAAAGTTATAGACAAGCACCTCCATTCTGGTTTCAGTAGCATGACCTGCTCACTTAAACGTGGCAACTTCAGATCATGGACCATGCCTCAAGGAACTAAATCCTAAATAAAGAAAATGGAAAAGCAAACTATGAAATAGCCAATAATCTTTATTTTGCACTTCCCCCACCCCTCACCCCTCTCCAAAAACCACTAACGCGCATTTTTGTGCATGTGAAAATATTGTATAAAGTATTTAGAATGATCTCAAATTAATAAAACAAAAAAACACATATCTCAACATAGATGCTTTGTTTCTTTGCAGGGATAGAAAAATTCGGGCCTCTTGAACAAGGAGGGCAATGATACCCTGCACTCTGAAGAGGTCGACTCCATTTCCACTGATTTGCAACTTCACATTCACGGCAGAAAACTGCATTTCTCTAACCACATAATGTTTTAAAATATGACTAATCCATACACTAATATCAATTTACTTGGCATTTAAAAAAATCACATTTTCTAGTAATATATTTGTATTAGGTTCAGAGCCCATATTCTAGCATCCAAGAGATCCAGTACATGGGCCTACACTGGGATTATTTCAATATCAAGTAAAAGTCCATATTTATTCCAAAGTTGCTAAAATATGCTAATAAAGTTAAATTTGATGTTTTTTTAACATTAAAAATAAAATATTTGGTTTACCTCTCAGACATCTATAACATATAATAAATAGTGGGCAGTATAATAATATAATAAAGTTTTGTGATACCCTGAAATTTGATGAGTTTTCTTAAAAAAATTCATAATATACTTCATTTCAGCCTTAAAGCACAATATTAATGAACAGATTTGTAGAAATAAAACAATATAAAGACAAAATGCTACAGTATATGTGGGGTTTTTTTTTCTTTTTTTTTTTTTTTTACTTTCATGGAAACTACATGTCCTTTTAGTAAAAGTCTGTCAAAGAAATTTACAAAAACAAAACAGACAACAAACGAAACACCTTCAAATCATAAACTCTAAATTTAAATTGCCTTGCTTTCCTTCCAACTGCTCGGGCCCTTTCCCCCATGATATTTTCGGGCACTGCACAGGTTGAGCTCAAGGGAAATTTCTTTGAACGATGGCTTTTTCTTTAGCCTTCTTTGTTTCTGTCCAGCGTCATTACAGACCTGGCTGAAATCACCGTGGATTTCAGAGAAAGCCAGAATTAAACACGATAAAAATTTAAAAAATAACTACTTCATAAATATTTATTATTTACATTAGGGGCAATCTTTTAGTCTGAAGAGTTTTTATACAAGTTGATGAAATGTACAAGCAGTGAGAAGAGACTCCAGCAGTTTAAAGAAGGGCAAAATTAGAATGCAACAAAGATATAAAATACATGAAACAAAAATAATTTGCACAAAAGCAAACAGGACATGATAGAAACCTTTTTCTTAAAAAATATAAGGTATTTCACAAAAGCCTGAACATTTTACATGTTAGTACTAAAAACGGGGGAAGGAGGGAAGCTTCATATATTCTTATCACAAAAATATTTACCGGTACTCCCACTGGAGTTTTCTTTTCTGTTATTCTGATGATCTTACTATAGAGGGAAAGGGGCTGAAAACTGTATACAGACTCTATCATCCTTAAATTACAGTTGAGGCAGTTTGTACATTATCTTCTCATCTAATACCTCAATGAAAAGGCCCTGGAGAGAATAAAGGAAATCAAAAGGGAAGATGTACGCTCTTTATTAATAATACTTGTCACTGGTATTAGAGAAGCGGAGGAGGGGCAGCCCCCAGGCCACGCCTCTGCTCCAGTTTCCTTCTGTCGCACTGCCACGGAGCCACAGGCCAACGCGGCTGGGGAGTGAACAATGCAGGTGCGCGGTGTGTTCCAGCCGCAGTCCTCCCGGGTTCTTTATCCACAGGCATCTGGCTGGAGGTGATGGCAGAACTGCACCAGCTCCCTTCCAGGGGCGCCAGGGAGGAAGCCTGGGCTGACCCCGCTTGGTCCAGCCCCTCGGGAGCCGTCAGTGCGCTCGATGCTTCCTCTTCTTGTGCTTTTTGTCCTTCTTCTTGTTCGCACACTTGGGGCAGAACCACTGCATCTCTTCTGGGGGTGCAGTCATGATTCCCACACAGGGCCTACACATGAAAGCAAGCTCAGATAAGCAACTTTTATACGGTCGATTCTCCTCCCTTCTGTTTTAAAGTACTTTTTAAAGTCTATGACATGTTTACCCGAAATCAAAGCCAAGCAGCACTGCTGTTGGGCATGCAGACTAGGATATCACAGACGCGCCCTTTACACGCCCCCCTGCAGAGATTCATTAGTTCATTCCTCCTTTCAGCCAGGAAGAGGAGGCTTCTGAGCCACGGCTTTGTCTTTATCTCACAGATATCGTATATCATAACTGAACAGGTTGCTATCTTTTTGTATCTGACATTTTAAAGATAACACGAGAAGATTATCTGCAAAAATTTTGGTTGAGCTTTTCAGTTTTTAGGAACCGCTGAAGAGGTTTAAAAAAGTTAAGCAGTCTTTAGTCCTGCAGTTTGTACCATCCTTACAAAGGGGCAGCCTCTTCGTGGCCCTGGCCAGTGCTACAGCTTCTAGGGAACATTACCGGAAAGGAAGGTCAGGGACGCCCCTGGGTCTCCTCTTAGTATTATTATTTTTCATAAGAAGGATAGATAAGCTAAGCAGAATGTTCAGAATTCAGGGTGAATAACAATAGTCTAAAGACTCTTGGGTTTTGCAGTTAATTGCATTTCACAGGGCTCTGTGCTTTGACTCCATGTACTGTCCCTAGGACAGCCCTGGGTCAGTCCAAAGGCAGGAATCTACTCAGTGGACGCTTTGTCTCAGGAGAGGCTGAGCTGCCTGATGCATGCGGCCGGCAGGGCGCCCTGGGCACTCACCAGTGGTACCAGTCATCGCAGTCGTCACAGCCAATCATGGGACTCCCATCATCAGGCTTGTTACACCCAGGGCAGATCCAGATCTGATTGCCCCACTCATCTCGGATCTGATGTTTGCAAAGTGGAAGTGGCAAAAATGGAGGGAATGGGAAAAAAACCAAAAAGAGGTCAGATCAGAATGATGATACTGTTTAACCGAATCAACAGGCACATTAAACTAAAAAATATAGTAGATCAGCACTTCATTAATGCCATGATCAGCGTCATCACTGTTTTAGAATCGTGAAACAGAAAAATGCCAAGTGTTCAATGATAAGACATTTCTAATGAATATTCTAAGCTTTCTTTTGTAAGTCATAAAAAATAAGCATTTTATAATCATCTCTGTGAACAATATGACCTGTAACCCCTTTCATAAACAAACAAACAAACAAAAAAATTATAACTACATACATTCCTAATGATTTGGATTTCTATAAGGGTGGTAACAACTGATTTTTTGAAAGCTACAGACCTCCACTTTCTATGTGGTTTTTCTCAATCACATTCATAGGCATGGAATTAATATAGACAGCCAAATGTGCATGCACCATCTTATTACTTATTAGCCAAGCCCTTCTCCTGAACGAGCTGATAAGATCAAGGATATAAAAGAGTTGTTACTAAGTAACTTTCCATTCCCTTTATGACATTTTTAGTAAAGTACAATCAACTAAAGGGCAAATGAAATAAGGGGATAGGGAAACCAAAGAGCTATAAGGTTCAACATTATTTTGCTACAAATGTTGTGTACTCTGGAGTTGACTTTATTTAACTTAGCAGTCCTAAAGAGGGAACATCCTATTAACCACTTCCTCAAACTCCACATGAACAGAGCCAACCTGGAAGAAGTAATTCACTGATGGGCATTAAACACCAGCAATAAGAAAAAGGTAATTTCAAAAGTGTTTACAATCACAGAGCACATTATTGCATCCGGTTTATTTCATAAGGGATAGTTCTTCCTAGACTTTCAAATACCACACTGACTAGATGTGCTTTTAAAAAGGCTTTCTTTGTGTGTGACAAGTGCATTGGGGGTGCATATACGTTTCACTGTACTGATGGGCTTCCTTTAAGGCAACTCTACAAAGGCAAACTACATTGACAGGAAAACTTCCTAAAGAAATCTGTGGGCGACTACATCTCTGACCCTCTGTAATTTCAGGAGAAAAAGTAACAAGGGGTGAGAACCAGCAGTCACCCGTACCCACTGTCTCGTGGCCAAGGCTGGTGGAACATCCTATGCCCTGAAGCTCCCACGTGGCCAGTCCTGCTGCTGGCTGACCTTGCTTGAAGTCAGAAGGCCATGACTCCATGTGCTGCACAAGAGCTTTGCCACAGCATCGACAGGAACTAACAGCAAATACTTCACAGCTTACTACATTCCTCTAAACATCTCATTTCGTTTAATCATTGTAAAGCAACCTCTGGGTAGCTTATGAATGGGGAAACCGGAGTTAAGAGAATTTAAGTGGCATTTCCAACATCACACCATTAGGCAGTGACAAAATCTGCCTTTTTGCTCTCTAGCCTGCATATGTCATCTAAATCACATATTTTGTCCTCTGCCCACAAAGCGTCTCTTCATGAGGTAGAAGGCTTTTTTAAAATTGTCATTTGTATTTTAAAGACAGGGTTTCACTTTGTCGCCCAGGCTGGGGTGCAGTGGTGTGATCACGGCTCACTGTAGCCTTGACCTCACTAGGCTGAGATGATCCTCCCAGCTCGGCCTCCTGAGTAGTTGACACTACAGGCACATGTCAACACGCTCGGCTAATTTCTGTATTTTCTGCAGAGATGGGGTCTCACTATGTCACCCAGTCTGGTCTCAACTCCTGGGCTCATGCGATACGCCTGCCTCAGCCTCTCAAAATGCTGGGATTATAGGCGTGAGACACCATGCACAGCCAGAAAGCTTCCTTCTACACTGTCTATTCCAGCTGGACTCATCTCTAGGAGGTGAGTTAGTTCAAAGATCTACTGGAAAACCAGAACTTCCAGAGCTGGAACATGCCACAGAGATCACCAAGTTTCACACAAACTTCTTAACTACAGATGAAGACACAAAGGTCGAGGAGGTTAAGTACAAAATCTTTCCTGATCAGCCCATTTGGGGGTAATGTTGCCTCAATTAAACACCTACAACGATTGGTCCCTGGACAGACCAATTGGATGATCACAGTTTTAGAAGTTCCTTCCAAAACTCCCTTAAGGAAATTTAACAATAGGCCAGGCATGGTGGCTCACGCCTGTAATCTCAGCACTTTGGGAGGCCAAGGTGGGAGGATTGCTTGAGCCCAGGAGTTTGAGAGCAGCCGGGGCAACATAGGGAGACATCATCTCCACATACACAAAAACAAAAAACAGCCAGGAAACAGCCAGGTGTGGTGGCAGACGCCTGTGGTCCCAGCTACTTGGGAGGCCGAGGTGAGGGAACCATTGGGGCCCAGGAGGTCGAGGCTACAGTGAGTGGTATTGTGCCACTGCATTCTAGTATGGACAAGAAGAGAGAGACTACTCAAAAGAAAAAAAAAAACAGAAAAAAAAGAAATGTAATATTGTACAGTTTATAATGACAAATACCATGAGTCCTACCCGGCCACTTTCCAATCATATTTGTACCTACCTAGTTACACAAGGTCAGGGCCACCATTAGGCTAACACATCACAGTCTGTGGATTTGGTAGTCACAGCAATGGCAATGGCTCCATACACCTTACTTTGTTGTGTGTTTGTGTGTTTAATTCTATAGTGTCCAAAGAACATAATCTGTATAAATACTTTACTGCCAGACTGTATTCAGGGTTTGAGTAAGACCTAATACTATTAAGTAAGAGGAAAGCAACTAAAAACAGTCCCAGAACAACGTGGACTCATTCGACATGGTGGGATTTACTATTTTTTTTTTCTTGAGACAGTTTCGCTCTTGTCGCCCAGGCTAGAGGGCAGTGGCATGATCTTGGCTCACTACAAGCTCTGCCTCTTGGGTTCAAGCAATTCTCGTGCCTCAGCCTCCTGAGTAGCTGGGATTACAGGCATGAGCCACCATGCCCAGCTAATTTTTTTGTATTTTTAGTAGAGATGGGATTTCAACATGTTGGCCAGGCTGGTCTCAAACTCCTGACTCAAGTGATCCACCCGCCTCAGCCTCCCAAAGTGCTGGGATTACAGGCGTGAGCCACCGCGTCCAGCTGGTTTTACAATTTGAAGTCATGCTTGGATACTCAGGAGTTTGGTGGTTCATTTCCATTTAATATGCAAGCCCTGCCATATTCTGGATCACAGCCAATAAAATATAACTAGTGCTATTACTCAGAAACACCACCTGGCTCATAATATCAGTGTACATTATATAAATTACACTCAAGTGAATAACTGAATTGCTTGATCAAGAAACTCAGTGTGAGATTTCAGCACCACCGTGCATCTCTACATTTACAGATTGATATTACTGTCTATATGTATATAGTCATATCCAAAACAACATAAACACAATGCTTTGATGTTATTTATGGAGGCTGACTATGTGAACACTGCAGTGTAACTTTTCAGTCAAAAGCTTGAAAATGCAGTGAAAAATGGCAATGAAGAAATGCATCTTGACCCGGCATGGTGGTTCATGCCTGTAATCTCAGCACTCTGGGAGGCCGAAATGGGTGGATCACTGGAGCTCAGGAGCTCGAGACCAGCCTGGGCAACATTGTGAAACCCTGTCTCTACCAAAAAATACAACAAATTAATCGACAGTGGAGGCGACTGCCTGAGATCCCTAGTTACTCAAGAGGTAGGAGAATCGCTTGAGCCTGGGAGGCAGGGGCTGCAGTGAGCCGAGATGGTACCACTGCACTCCAGCCTGGGTGACAGAGTGAAATCCTCTTTCAAAAA
>NW_012101476.1:7640243-7670493 GCF_000951045.1 Mandrillus leucophaeus
GTCTTCGGCCTGTTCTGCGAGGGCGCCGGCTTGGCCTCGGGCGCAGGGACCACCTTGCTGATAACACTGTCAACAAAAGAGGGAAAGGTAAAAGTCAAAACAGGATCATCATCGAACCCAACTCGTGCTTAAAAACATGATTGCAAAATAGCTTTGCTTCCAGTAGCGACATATTTCAACGTCCAGAAGCGGCTCAAGAACTGAGTTTGAGGCCCTACATCAAGTGGCCTCTCCACTTACTCAGACGAATTTTTCATTTTCCCAAACTTCCCCTCAGTGGCCAGATATCTAGAAATTTCTAGTAACCAACACACATGCACAGGCAGTGTGACTTCAATTGCCTGTTCCCGTGCTGAGGCAGAAGCTCTGACAGCTTCACAGGGGGAGCTGCCCACCCCCACCTCTCCTCAGTCCTCCAGGGGCCCAGACAGGCGCCGCTCCTTCCACTCTGGCTCCAGCTGGAGCGGACCTGGAGCAGCCTGTGTCCCACACCGGAGATGGGCAAGAAAGACACATTTGCTGTTGGAAGTCCTTGAGATTTTTGGGTTGTTAATGACTATAAACCTAACCTGGCCTAAGCTGCTGGACAGAGCAGCTAAAAAAAAAAAAAAAAAAAAGAAGTTTCTATTTATCTCTTCTCAGTTCCAATGTTTCTTCTTAATACGCTCTATGCCATTGTCAATAAAACTGTGAAGACTTTCTCACTTCTGGATTTGGCTTTGATTGCCAGGTTTTAAAGACTGACTGTTCAGGCTGGGCGAGGTGGCTCATGCTTGTAATTCTAGCACTTTGGGAGGCCGAGGTGGGTGGATTCCTGAGGTCGAGAGTTCAAGACCAGTCTGGCCAACATGGTGAAACACCGTCTCTACTAAAAAATACAAAAAATTAGCCGGGTGCAGTGGCGCGCACCTGTAATTCCAGCTACTCGGGAGGCTGAGGCAGAGAATCGCTTGAACCCAGGAGGCGGAGGTTGCAGTGAGCCGAGATCTCGCCACTGCACTCTAGCCTGGGCTACAGAGTATGACTGCATCTCAAAAACAAAACAAAACAAAACAAAACAAAACAAAGCAAAACACAAAACAGAAGATTGTTCCCAGAGGGGCTGCACAGGTGAGGAGGAGGTAATGCAGCGGCAGCTTCTGTCCTGGTGACGCTGCCCCGGGTCGCTAGAGCTGTGGTGCTGTGACCCTGCTCCTCCACTAACAGCGTCCTCTTCATACAACTCAGTGGAAGCAGCTCTGGACTTGGGGTCAGGAAATCTGCGTTCAAATTCTGCAGCCGCCAGGGACTAGACCTGTGGCCTTGGATTATTCATTTACTATAAAAAGCGTGACTTATTGAGGACCTACCTATAAGAAGTTAGAGGTTATACTAGGCACTTTACAAATATCATCTCATCCAGTCCTCATGAGAACATCAAAGAAGTAATGATTACTCCATTTTGTAGATGAGGAAACTGAAGATCAGCGAGAGAAAGGAATTTGAGTAAATGGGTGGCAGCTTTTGAACCAAGGTCTACTTGATTCCAAAGTTTGCTTTTTTTTAAGCTTCTTTATTTAAAAAAAAAGTATCATATATACATTATAAATATATATATATATCATTTTACACACAGAGAAAACAATATATCAGATGCCTAGGTAATAATCAGAGATAAAATATGTTAGCTTTGCCATATTTATTTCAGATGAACTTCCTTCCCTGCCCCAGAGCAACCGCTGCCCTAAAGCAGGTAGGGTTTTGTTTATTGTTCTTGGTACTTTGTTTTTTTTTCTCTGTACCTCTCCTGCCTTTGTAGGTGTCCATAAACAATACATACCGCATTAGTGTTTGCTGTCTTTTAACTTTTATACACACAATGTCACACTCTAGTTATCAATAAAGTTTCTGGGCCATGCAATATGGCCATCCTCACCTCACCAGGAATCGCCAGCCTGCGGACTGTCCCAGCCTGTCTCTTTCTACTATTCCACACAATTCTTGAGGCCTTGTTTTTCTCATCAACAAAGTGAAAAGAAATGCAGTGGCCTCAGAGGGTTGTAGTGAGAACCTCAATATGGAGAAACACTTTAAAAACTGCATCCAGATGGGAAGTGTCGGCCCCGTGTCATGTTCACGGCTGTTGTTCACAACAGCCTCCGGCCTCACTGCTGCCAGCCTGCACAGTTTCACTTCCTCATAGTCCTAGTTTAGAAACCACTTTCACCAAAAGGCACTGACTCTTTGCTATTCTGATCATAAATTTATAAAACATTAAGTTACTTGAAAAACTTCACCATTATTTCAGCAAATAACTTCATTACTGCTGTCTAATTGTTCTCCATTTGTTTCCTGCAAGAGTGATCATCTTCCTAACCTGGATACAGCCAAAGATCAAGAGAATTTAACACACACTTGTTGGTGCAGCAGACACTTGATAAATGCTTAACATAATAATTAGTGACTATTTATTGAGCACTTACTATAGGTCTGACTGTCCTAAGCACGTGAAAGCCAATTGTGGGCCAGGCGCTATGCTAAATGTTTACTTGCCTTGCCTTATCTCGCTTTTTTTTTTTTTTTTTAAGATGGAGTTTTGCTCTTGTTGCCCAGGCTGGAGTGTAATGGTGCGATCTTGGCTCACTGCAACCTCCCTCCTGGGTTCAAGTGATTCTCCTGCCTCAGCCTCCCGAGTAGCTGGGATTACAGGCATGTGCCACCACACCCAGCTAATTTTTGTGTGTGTGTGTATTATTTTTTTTTTTTTTTCAGTACAGACGGGGTTTCTCCATGTTGGCCAGGCTGGTCTCGAACTCCCAACCTCAGGTGATCTGCTTGCCGTAGCCTCCCAAAGTGTTGACATTACAGGCATGAGCCACGGTGCCCGGCCTCATTTGTTTTTCATAATGACCACATGAGGCAAGCTATTATTCTGCTTTTTTAAATGAAGAAACCAAGGCACAGACAGATTAAGCATCTTGCATAAATTAACACAGGGTACTGCTACATGGCAGGGCCAGGATTTAAACAAAGCAGTCTGATTTTAGAGCCTGTGATCTTTTTTTTTTTTTTTTTTTTTTTTGAGACAGAGTCTCGCTCTGTCGCCCAGGCTGGAGTGCTGTGGCACGATCTCGGCTCACTGCAAACTCCGCCTCCCAGGTTCTCCTGCCTCAGCCTCCTGAGTAGCTGGGACTACAGGTGCCCACCACTGCGCCTGGCTAATTTTTTTTGTATTTTTAGTAGAGACAGGGTTTCACCGTGTTAGCTAGGATGGTCTCGATCTCCTGACCCCGTGATCTGCCCGCCTCGGCCTCTGAAAGTGCTGGGATTACAGGCGTGAGCCACTGCACCCGGCAGAGCCTGTGATCTTAATAAGTATATGACACTGTCTCTCAATGTGTACTGAGGTTTGCCTTACATAAAAGGCATGTAATGTAGGAGTTCAAAGTTATTGCTATGGCATTTATATCCAGAGAGTAAGCATTCTCTATTTTTATGGCTAGACTAAAATTTTAAAACGCTATTTCTGGAGGCAGTTTCCCATAATGGTTTAATACACAAGTGATGGAACCAAAGCTAAAGGAAAAAGCAGGAACCCTGAGAGGTAAGCAGAACACAGATGCTTTACCCCAAGGGCATTTACGCGTTAGGCAAGTGTGATCTTTGGTTATGATGAACAGAACCAATGTCGAAGCCCAGGATCTGCCCAAAGTGGAAGGTCTAATAGAACTTCCTCCCGATGCTATGGATTCCCAATCAGCTATGCCCATAAGGTAAAGATGAATGAGAATGTCATGAATTTTCACCTCTGGTGTTCTAGGATACTTTACATTTACAGCAATTGGGACTTGCAATGTGCCCAGGCACACAGCATAATCCCGAGGGGAAATATCTTAAAATCTAGGTCTCATATTAATACAGATAATTATCTTTAAAAAAAAATAAGTGGCACATAATGAAAGATAATCAAACCTATGAGGAAGTAAGGTGGGATCAGGGAAAACTGTTACGACATAACAGCTAGTATGAAGGGACAAAGACCACAGATACAAGAATTATCAACTATAAAACAACTTTGCTTACAGCATTAAAAAATAATAAAAGGCAAAGGCTGGAAATATAGGTGGTAGGAAGTCACAGATCTAGTGGATTTGAAAAGAACCAAACAGACTTTCTACAAACTAAAAAATACATTAACTGAGATTTAAAATTCAATGGAGTGATTTAAAAACAGATTGGAAACAACTTAAGACAGAACTATAAACTGAGTATTAGAACAAAGTAAATTTTCGGAGCATAGCCTGAGAAGCAAAGAGAATACAATAAAAGGTCTAATTAGTGCATGTTTGATCATAATTCTAGAAGAAAAATGGAGCAGAGACAAATGTTAACAAGGAGTACCTGAGACTTTTACAGAACTGATGAAAGATACCAATCCACAGATTTATGAAGCCCAACAAACCCCAGGCAAGATAAATAAAAACAAATCTATATCTAGGCACATCAAAGGGAAGCTATAAAATATCACAGAGAGAGAGGAAACATCTGAAAGGCAGCCAGAGGGAAAAAAGAACAATTCCTCTCAAAGAAGAAACAGGTGACTGCTGACTTCTTAATTAGCAATGATGAAATCTAGAAGACAGTGGAGTAACATCTTCAATGTGCTAAAGAAAAATAAATTGTGTCTCTGAAAACATCTTTAAGGAATAAAGATGAAACAACGACATTTACAAGCAGGCAAAAGCTAAGAATTTGCCACCAGCAGACACTTAAAAAAAATTCTAAAGCAACAATTCTCAAATTTTTGGTCCTAGGGCCCCTTTAAATTCCTAAAAATTATTAAAACTTAAAAAATGTGCACTATATCTGTCAATATTTACCATATTAAAAACAAAACTGGAGCAGGCACAGTGGCTCATGCCTGTAACCCCAGCACTTTGGGAGGCCAAGGTGGGTGGATCGCTTGAGGCCAGGAGTGATTCATCACAGCCAACAGGGTGAAACCCCATTTCTATTAAAAATACAAAAATTAGTGGGTTTAGTGGCGCAGGCCTGTAGTCCCAGCTACTCCAGAGGAGGAGGCAGGAGAACTGTTCAAACCTGGGAGGCAGAGGTTGCAGTGGGCCAAGATCACACCACTGCACTCCAGCCTAGGTGACAGAGCAAGAATCTGTCTCAAAAAAATAAATAAAATAAAAATAAAAATAAAACTGAAAAGTTTAAAAATATTTAGTAATTCATTTAAAAGTAACAACAATGAACCCATTATATGTTATCAGATAACTTTTTTTAAATGCAAATAACTATATTTTCCAAGACAAAAAACTTGAAAATGACTGGCAATGTTTTGGTTTTTTCTTTGATAATGGCCTCTTGCTCTGTTGCCCAGGCTGGTCTTGAACTCCTGGGCTCAAGCAATCCTCCTGCCTCAGCCTACCGAGTAGCTGGGATTACAGGTGCATGCCACTGTGCCTGGCAATGTTTTAAATTTTTTGCAAACCTCTTTAATGTAGGCATATGTAACTAGAGAAGGGAGGAGTATTTTAAAAGATTTTTTGGATAATGGTATAAGTTCTTCCTTAATGCTGCATTAAATGCAACAAATGATAGTTTCTTATAAGTTAGTTACAACGTGTAATCTGAAATCATATCAATAGACATTCATATTCTGTTACATTAAAATTTATTGCTCTGTTTAGCACTCTGAATACAAAAGTTACCCATGCATAATTTTATAATGTCATACATTGGTCATTTGGAAAATACTGGTTCACTGACTTAGGCAGATCTTCCAAATGTTTACATAATTCATTACACAACATAATAATATGTAAGGCAGTAATGGGTAAACAGAGCTAAGGTATTTTAATATCCCTCTATTATATAAAATGTAGCATAAAGGTAGTGAATAAAGTATGGTAATTTCTAGGGTAACCACGCAAAAATTACAAACGAAGTATAGTATGAGGAAAAAAGGAATGATAAAAAAAAAACCCTTAGTCTGATAAAAGAAAGGAGAGAAAAAAAAACACTGAACAGTAAAGAAGTAGCACAAAATAATAAGGTAAATTTCAAACTCAAAACATAAATGATTATATCATATAAATGGTCTAAGTGATTCAGTTGTCAGGCTGTATAAACAGTGAAACCCAATATATTCTAATGCCCAGAGGCACATCTAGCAATAGAAGGGCTGAAAGTGAGAGGCTATAAAAAGATGTATACAAATACAAAGAAAAGTAATACCACACAAAAAAGACTTTAAGGCAAGAACTATCAGTGATAATAAAGGCTATTTCCTGATGATAAAATGTTCCAATTTGCCAGGAAGCTATAACAGTTTAAAATTTGTATGTACCTAATAACACATCTACAAAACATATAAAGCAAAAACTGACAGAACAGTAAGAAACAGATGAATCCACAATCATAGCCAGAGATGTAAGCATATTTATCTCCCTGCACAACTGACAGAATAAGCAGTCAAAAAACCAGCAAAGATATAGGTTTGAATATGAATAATGAAACTGACCCAATGGAAAATTTTTAAAAAATCTGTCTTCAATCAATGCAGAATATTCATTCTTTTCTAAAATATACTGAACACTGAAAGAAAATGACCCAATTTCATAAGGCTAAAAAACAATTTGAATAGTTTGTACCCAGATTTGTTACCCCTGCTATATCAGTAGTTCCTCAAATGAACAAAAAGCCTTTTTAATTTCTATGTCCCCAGTGTTTAACATGACGGTTATTAAAATAAAATGTGTTAGAATCCAAACTAAGAAACAAAAGCTGATCCAGAAAGTAGTAATTGTCCAGATGACATGATACTTTTAGTGTATTTTTCTATACATTCAAAATTATAGCTCCCCCAAAAAAGTAGCAGAGTAATATGCTTTATGATGTGGGAAGGGATAAAGCACAGGTGAGAGAAATATGGGATATCAATGAAAACAGAAAAAAAGAAAAGAGAAGAAACAGAGCACGTGAAAGAATTACAGTTTTAGGTCAGGAAGCATGAGGACAACCCTGGCATTTTCAGTTGTTTGTTAATGGAGTTAAGTTCCGGGGCAGGAAAAAGAGAGGACAGAGGATGACAGGAAGAAGAAAAGAGAGTTGTGATCAATAAATATGACTGCAGGCAAAAATACGCCTGAAAATTTAAGTTATCAATAAGAGAGGTTATTCAAGGGAAACATCTTCTATCTTATAATACCCATTCGCAGGATCGATGGATGGGGTCTTAGAAAACTGCTTGCAAAGATTATCACTTTGTTTTAACTTCACTATTTGCCACCTATGAGAGTGGGAAATGTTGGAGGTAAAGACGGAAGCTATTGTCCACAATAATTTTTAGACGTTCATGTGGTATACTATGCAATAATTATGCATGTGCGATTGAGAATTAGCTCAATTATGACTCGTTGGATGGTAGAGTTAATTTAAAAAAATCCTCAGAATTGGAGCTGTATCACAAACCATAAATTCTAAATGTCTTAAAAATTAGGCAAAAGAAAACAAAAGCATAAAAATTCCCAAAAAAGTAAGTAAATATAGATGTTTTTAGCCTTGGGGTAGGACAAAATTTCTAAGCATCTCACCAAAAGTTGAAACCATAAAGGGAAATGCTGATCTAACTGCACAACAATTTTATATGGCATAAAATAACCTCAGGAAAGTTAAAAGGCAAAAGACAAAATGAAGCAAACTACTTGCAACAATAAAGCATTCACTCCTTCTTATACAAAGAGTTGTTCTGAATAAAAAAGAATTAATGTTCTTATTCAAACATAAGCAAAGGAAACAGCAAGTAGAAAATAGAATAAAAAAACCAAAACCAGCCAATAGACAAGAAACAACGTTCTATTTTCATAGTAATCAAAGATATAAACCTGACAATAAAATGCTTCCTTGGTAAAGATGAAAAAGATTGACAACACCTGGTACTCTCAGTATGGGGGAAAGGGAGAGATGGTTGGTCCAGTATTTGGAATGATTATGGAAACCTTCAAAATGTGCAAGCTCTTTACCAGCAATTCCGCTTCTAGAAATGTATCCTGAGGCAATATTAGACAGCTGTGTAAAGGTATGGGGTAAATAATATGATTTGTAGCACTGTCTATGACTGCAAAAAATAAAATAAAAAAATAAACACTAGAATAACTGCAATTTAAAATACCCCCAGAATAGGAGATTGGCTACACAGATGATGATGAACAAAATACCATGTTGTTATTTGAGGCGGTGATACACATGTATGCACACACACAAATGATATGTTTATCCAAGAAAAAGGTAGGTGTAAGATGCAATTTTTCTAAGAAAATAAAAAAAGCAAACAAGAAAGTATGAGTGTATACTTAGAAAAAGTTTGAAAAAATATACACTAAAGTGTCCAGCAATTGCCTCTATATGAAAATTATAGATGTTTCATTTAATTAATTAATTAATTTTTATTTTTTTTTGAGACAGGGTCTTACTCTGCTGCCCAGGCTAAGGTGTGGTGGTGCGATCTTGGCTCACTGCAACCTCTGCCTTCCAGGCTTATCTGATCCTCCCACCTCAGCCTCCAGAGTAGCTGGGACTACAGGTGCGTGCCACCATGCCTGGCTAATTTTTTGTACACATATTTTTTTGTGTCTAGAGATGTGGTTTTGCCATGTTGCCCAGGCTGGTCTGGAACTCCTGGACTCAAGTGATCCTCCCATCACAGCCTCCCAAAGTGTTGAGATTACAGGCATTAAGCCACTGTGCTGGGTGGATGCCTTTTTTTCCCTTTTATCTATAATTAACAAACATAACTTGTATAATAAAAATAACGAAAAAGTCTGGGTGCAGTGGCTCACATCCGTAATCCCAGCACTTTGGGAGGCCGAGGGGATCACCTGAGGTCAGGAGTTCAAGACCAGCCTGGCCAACATAATGAAACCCCGGCTCTACTAAAAATACAAAAATTGGCCGGGCATGCTGGCGCATGCGTGTAATCCCAGCTACTCGGGAGGCTGAGGCTGGAGAATCGCTTGAATCCAGGAGGTGGAGGTTACAGTGAGCTGAGATTGCGCCACTGCCCTCCAGCCTGGGCAACAGAGCGAGACTCCGTCTCAAAAAACAAACAAACAAAAACCAAAAACAAAAAAGATGAAAACACCTGTTACAATGTATACATCTAAACTGTTGCTAGGAATTATTAAAGGACGGCTTGAGTTATACACTTAAAATTAATTCACTTTTCTGTGTGTATATTATACTTTATTAATTTACTGGGGAAAAAATGATAGCTTGGTTAAAAAGCCTTCAAGACAAATGTTGACCATAGTCTAGTCCTACTATGAATTTGTGAAATTCAAAGCTCTGAGCGAGATCAAAGAGCTGCACAATTGGGTGTGTCTAAGTTGAGTGCATCATCCATACCAGACCAACAAGGCCAGGGTCAAAGGAGGGGGAAGAGAAAACCTCCTATAAAGATGGTGTTTTCGTACAAAAAGTAATAAATCTGGGCTGGGTGCAGTGGCTCACGCCTGTAATCCCAGCACTTCGGCAGGCCGAGGCAGGAGGATTGCCTGAGATCAGGAGTTTGAGACCAGCCTAGCCAACATGGTGAAACCCCAGTTCTCCTAACAATACAAAAATTAGCTGGGCATGGTGGTGCCCGCTTGTAATCCCAGCTACTTGAGATACTGGGGCAGGAGAATCGCTTGAACCTGGGAGGTGGAGGTTGCAGTGGGCCAAGATCACACCATTGCACTCCAGCCTGGGCGACAAAGTGAGCCTCCATCTCAAAAAAAGAAATTTTTTTTAACAGCCTTTAGATATTAAGGTTGGTATGTAGTTTTGGGTCTTGTCTTTTCAAAGAAATACACTGCCCATGGTTGCTTTGTGTCCCAACTGTGTGCAGATCTGTCTCTATCATCCACATTAGGCAGTCAATTTCCTAACAGTAAGGTTTGTATCTTGTCTCTGGATTACTTGCAGTATTAAACACAGCAGCTCAAGAAATATTAATTAGCTTTAATAAGCATAATACCTACTACTGCAGTGAGAACTCTTCTGTAAAAGAATTATTTTTGCCTGTTTAAAATATTTTAAAACACAAGCCCATTTCCTCTGTTCTTTCCTCCCTGCCTACCTTCCTTCTATCTGCTTAATGAGTCACAGGACCACTGAGATTTTTGTTTGCCAACACAGATTCCAGTTCCTCAGCCACCTAGTCATTCCCAACACCAGGTACAATCAGATAGATTATGAAGGCTTCGTTCTGTTTTCTGGAAATGGTTTTACATTGTTTTCAGCTATACCAAACACATAATGAGTATTATTTGCCTTACTTGACTCTTTTCCAATGTCCTTTAATTTTCTCCCTACATTTCTTTTTTTTCTTCTTCTTTTTTTTTTTTTCTTTTGACACAGAGTCTCACTCTGTTGCCCAGGCTGGAGTGCAGTGGCGCGATCCCGGCTCACTGCAACCTCCGCCTCCTGGGTTCAAGCAATTCTCCTGCCTCAGCCTCCCGAGTAGCTGGGATTACAGGTGTGCACCACCACACCCGGCTAATTTTTGTATTTTTAGTAGAGACGGGGTTTCACCATGTTGGCCAGGCTGGTCTCAAAATCCTGACTTCAGGTGATTCGGCCTCCCAAAGTGCTGGGATTACAGGCGTGAACCATTACACGCCCGCCTCTCCCTACGTTTCCTAGATCGCTCCCTTACCTATAAGGCCTGATAATGGTGCCCATTAGATGGCTTAAAATTAGCAGTGTGGCCAACAGATAGAAATAGATTGTTGACCGATTTTATGGGTTAATACTTAAAATCTCAGAAATGTCTGCTTGTGCATATATTCTCATTTTTTTCAATTTAGAGAAATGGCATTTTGCTAAAAATAACTTTGTAATGATAAGATAATCCTTCAAAAAATGCCTAACATTCCCAGTTCAATTACACTACCCCTTTTAAATTAAAAAAATATATATAGAGAGAGTGAGTTCTCACTCAAATTTTCTTAGTAAAAGAAAAAACATTAAAGTGGCTACTCAATGTTGACAAGACAAACTTTTATCCTAACTCTTTGTTTTCCAGGGGTTAGACTGGTATATAGGCGCTAAAGTAACCCATTTTTCCCAACTCTTTTGAAATTCAAGAGAAAATTCACCAGAGTTTGAAAGTTTGACTTAAGCTAAGGTTATTTTTATGATGACTGAAAATAGTTTTAAAAACAATCCTTTTATTATTTCTTTAATTTTAAACAAAACAGAAAAATATTTAACAGTATAACATGATACAATTTTTCATCACTTGTGAGATGAACTATCATCACTTAACCTAAATTGATCATTGTAAAAATAATTTGGAATTCCTATTGGCCTTTATTGCCAACCATTATTTGTTTCATACTTCTAGACGGTGCTTTGCTTTTCTGTATTTTTCTCCCTGAAGTATCACTTTTTCTCTCCTGTTTCATTGCACAGTAAGTTCTCGTCCAGAGCTTTCTGTTGAATAAGCAATGTCTCACAGAGAAACCAATACCGCCCACAGCTGGTCCCACAATGGCTCCATGCTGCTAGCATTACAGCTTTTGGAGGATTTGATCACAGTGCCCTCACTGCTATAAACACTGGCGTTATTCATGAAAACGTGCAGAAGGAGGGATTTTCAGCAGGATTTCTTTACCTGTTTCCCCACCACAAACCAGTGACATAAATAGAATGGGTCACGAGCTGCTTGGCCTGTAATGCAAACTCACAGCTTGTCAAGTCAATACAGAGCCCGTGCTCACCTCCCCAGCTGCACAGAGCCTCCAGGGTTAGCGGCACACACAAGCTGGATATGTCTGCACAAGACATTTAATGATCCTCATTATTCAGCTATTGTGTGCAAACACGATGAAACCAGTAATCCAAATTATCAAAGTCTGAATAGCTGGCTACTAAACTGCACACAACGTTCCTAAGTTTCCTTACAATGGCTTACTTATTTACTTCTGAAAGTGAACGGCCATTCTTAAATGGTAACAAAATGATGCCACAGGTAAAAACGATTGCAACCACTTCCATGAATTTTACAGAAACTTTTGAACAGGAAGGTCAACATTTGGGAGGAAAATCACCTCAATGAAAAAACATATTGTTTACACCAAAACTTACTTTTCTTCAGATTTCAGTTTTTGATCAATCTCAGAAATACCAACCGCCTTGAGAAAGAGATTCCCATGCTGTATTTTAAACTAACCCCCTTCTCGGCTGGGCCCAGAGGCTCACTCCTATAATCCCAGCACTTTGGGAGGCTGAGGCAGGCAGATTGTGTGAGCTCAGGAGTCTGACACCAGCCTGGGCAACATAGGGAAACTTCGTCTCTACAAAAATACAACAACAACAAAAAAAATTAGCAGAGTGTGCTGGTGCATGCCTATGGTCCCAGCTACTTAGGAGACTGAGAAGGGAGGATCACTTGAGCCCAGGAGGTGGAGGTTGCAGAGAGCTGAGATTGCACTATTATACTCCTGTCTGGCTGAGACCCTGTCTCAAATAAATCCCAGAGCGAGACCCTGTCTCAAAAAAAGAATACAGATACCCAAAAAAACCTAACCCCTCCTCACAACAAATACAAAAAAAAAAATCATTGAAATTTCACAATCATATTACTATAAAACCTCATATCTGGATCAGTGATACACACATACACATAATCTTCATGTTTTTGCTTTCTGATTTTTATGAAAAGCCCCAGAAATACTAAGCCCAAGTGTGGTGGCTGGCCTCCTGGCATTCACACACTGGCACAGTTCCCTTGCAGACTGGACAGGCTGAGCTGGATGGCTGGCGGCACATGGTGAAAATAACCACATGTCACCTCCAAGGCTAGGTCACAAAACAGGCTGTGGCTTCTATGGGGGCAGTCAGTTACTCTGTGGGGAGGATGCTGAAGCTGCCTTATGAAGAGGTCCCTGGGGCCTCCTGCCAACAGCTGTGCATGAGCTTGAAGCGGCTTCTCTGCCCTCACAGAAGAAGCCTCTGGATGCCTGTGGTCCCAGTCACCAGCTTGAAGACAGACCTGAGCCAGAACCACCCAAATCCCCAACCACAAGAAACTAGCAAGTAATCAATGTTTATTCCTTCAAATCACTAAGTTTCAGGGTCAATTATTATGTGGAAATAGAAAACTAACACACCAGGTATTCGATTTTTCTAACTTAGGTATGTAAATAAATATTCAGAAGTTGGAAGAAATTATATTTAGAGTACCAGTCCTTAAGATACCAAACTGTAACAGTAATTTCCATATTTCAGATTGGATCAAAAAACACCAAATACCCAATGCCAATTATGAGAATCAGTTTTACGTTGATTCTTCAAGTCAATCATTGTTCCTTATTCTTCTTGATCCTCACAGCTCAAATTTTAGCATTCATATAATTTTAACACAACTATAAATGGATTTAATTCCTGAAGCTCGTGGCTTGCCTCTTGAATATTTACATCACCTCATAAAATGGTTATTTTATCTTGTCATAATCCAAGTACATATCAAGTAGCAAACATTTTATCTTTTAATGCAGGCATGACCTATTTGAAAAATGAAACAAATTGCATGAAGTAATTAGAGGAAAATACAGCCATTATAGAATCTCCATTTCCAAGGGAGATTCTTAAATGATGACACTTCTATATCGAATGTTCCGAATCTGTAAAAATCTCTAAAAGGACATTAATATTCAGGTAAGCAATATATAATCCATATTTCCTCATATCTACAATGAGATACACTAGAAAGATAATAATACAAAAGAAACCAAAACGGCAACCTATAGGATAAGGGGTGTAAAGGGCATAGGGAAAAAAGGCATGAAAACAAGACTTCTCTGAATATATTCTGTTACACAGCTTTCACTTTGGAGTTAGGTAAATGGTCCACATATTCAGAAAGTTAAGTTTTAGAAAAATTCCTTATGAATCAAAACTAGATGAAACGAATGAACCTCAATGTATATCAAGCTGATGACAGAACCATGCAGAAACAAAAATCATTTCAAGTGACTTTAGGACAGTATTTTGTAAGCGTATCCATAGTGAAATGTATTTTAAGAGCAAATGCTGGAAAAAACCTTAGTCTTTAACTTTATTTAATAATCTTGGTAGTAGTAGTGATAGTGGTACTATTACTTTTAGGCTATTTTATATAATTCTTGTTGAATAACACAAATAAATAATTATAATAATGCTCTTAAGACTCAGGATTTCTTTTTTTTTTTTTTTGAGACGGAGTCTTGCTTTGTCGCCAGGCTGGAGTGTAGGGTCACAATCTCGGCTCACTGCAACCTCCACCTTCTGGGTTCAAGCGATTCTCATGCCTCAGCCTCCTGAGTAGGTGGAATTACAGGCACGTGCTACCATTTTTTTTTGTATTTTTAGTAGAGACAAGGTTTCACCACATTGGCCAGGATGGTCTGGATCTCCTGACCTTGCGATCTGTCTGCCTCGGCCTCCCGAACTGCTGGGATTACAGGCGTGAGCCACCATGCCCGGTCAAGACTCAGGATTTCTAATGTGAAAGAAAAGATGTGACCGGGCACAGTGGCTCACGTCTGTAATCCCAGCACTTTGGGAGGCTGAGGTGGGAGAATTGCTTGAGCCCAGGAGTTTGAGACCAGCCTGGGCAACATAGCAAGACCTCATCTCTATTTTTTAAATGACAATAAATAAATACATAGCAGTAATGTTAAATCTGAACTGGAAACAGTATAAACTCATAGTTTTTTTTCCTTTTCTTTTCAAACCCATCTATTTCCTATTTCTGTCCCTTGTAAAGGCCTAGAATAATGACATCCCAGTAGCAGTGGGCAACTCTAGTGACAGATTATGGTTCCTAAACACCATTCATCATCAAAAGGAACCAATGTTCCTTGGAGAAATTGCTAATTCCAGATCTGTGGAAATATACAATAATACACAGGAAATACGCAAGAGAAACCTGGAATATTTTTTATCAGAAAGTAAGACAGCTATCAAACACAAATGGGGTTGTGTCGAAATCCAGTAGGCAACATGAAGGAATTCACGTTGGTCAAGATGGTACAATACGAACATGAAAACAAAAGAGAAAGAGAAAGAAGGGGGACGAAGGAAGAGGGGAAATGGGAGAGAGGTGGGGTGGGGGGAGAGAGAAAAAGAGAGAGGGGGAGGGATGGGGGAGAAAAAGAGACAGAGAGAGAGAGAACCCTTTCTCCTTTCCAAAACCCTGTGCTCATCACTGGAGGTAACTATATCAACTCCATCAGCTCTTTTCACTGAAGACTGGCAAGTAAAAAAAAAAAAAAAAAAAAGACTGCATACTTATCCTGCCTCTCTGGGCAGCTGAAATTTACCTTTAAGGATGAATTTCAGCTAATACATGTGAAAGGAATGACTGGATTAAAAAATAATTTCCCAATGAAATGATTCAGTATCACTAAGAATGTGACAATCAGATATTCCATGCCTACTGATCTGAAGTAATAAGAAGTATATAGCAGCAAAATATCCTTTAAGAAAAAAAGATTGAACTTTAATCAAGTACGTAGGACTAAATGCCAGTTACAGGGATAGAACAATAATTGAAATGACATTACAAGGAAGTAAACAGACAAATCCAGAAAGTGAGATATTCTGCTAAACAAAAGATCTGGTTTCTTCAACAAATCAATTGCACGGCAAAAAGGAAGGGGCTGGGCATGGTGGCTCATGCCTATAATCTCAGCACTTTGGGAGGCTGAGGCAGAAGGACTGCTTGGGACCAGGAGTTTGAGACCATCCTGGGCAACATAGCAAGACCCCATCTCTACAAAAATTAAAAAAAATTAGCTGGATGTGGTGGTGTGTGCCTGTAATTGCAGCTACTCAAGAGGCTGAGGTGGGAGGATGGCTTGAGCCCAGAAGTTCAAGGCTGCAGTGAGTTATGACTGTACCACTGCATTCCAGCCTGGGCAACAGAGTAAGAACCCATCCCCTTCCCCAGCAAAAGAGGAGGAGGGGCATAGGAGTGCGGATTAGAAATAACAGGTCTAGATTAAAAGTCCTTATGAGATATAAGTCTGGTTTGGATCCTGGTTAAACTGTTGAAGATATTTTTGAGACAAATAAAGATATCTGAATATTGACTAGGTATTAGATGACAACATGGAAAATGTCTGTATATTTTATGTATAATAGCATTGTGATTATATGAGAAAATAACCATATTTTTAGAGTTGCATACTGAAGAATATAGAGGTGAAATGATACTAAGTTTTGAATTTGTTTGGAAATGCGTTAGGAAGAAAAAGAAGAAAAGAATCAAGTATGGCAACATTTTGATAACTGTTAAATCTATCCAAGTTGCTAGCAGATGAAAGTGTATTATTTTACTCTTTTATGTTTGAAAATATTAATAAAAACTTTTTAAAAAGTTGGTAATATGCATTCAATCCTGAATGATTTTGGATCATTAATCATAAAACTAGGGCACATATGAATAGAATACTATGTCAATAGAATACTATGGAAATTTCTTAAAGGAAAATGTGCATTCACTATATCACTCCATACATCTTTGCTTTTATTTTTCTTCTTCACATTTCTCCATTTGTAAATTTTACTCACCCTAAAGGGCTCTACTTAAATTCTACTTTCCCCAAACCTCTTTAGCCCTTCCTAGTTGGGAGTAATCACTTTGAACTTCTTTATAATTTTAGATGTATCTCTTCCAGGCTTTAACACTTCCTACCGTCTACTGTGATATTTACTTATGCTCCTGAGAGAATTAACATGTGATCCAAATTCACCATTTTCAAGTCTACTACCTTTGACATGGTTACATTATGTATATAATCAAAATCAGTATGTGTGAAATGCAGATCAACTTTTCAAAAATGTAAACCCTGAGAGTGTTGTCTGGGGTACTTTGAGGGTTCTTTTCAAAACCAAATTTTCTGGAGTCAGAACTTCTAAAAGATTTTGTGATTTCAGAAAGGCTTTTGCTGCTCTGCAGCAAACAAGAGGGTGCTTTTACTAAGAAAAAGCAAAGCCAAATGAAATTGAACATTCAACATGGATGAAACTTTACTTAGTCCCTGAGCCTACAGTCTGTAGAGGATGGGTAATTATTTAGTAAAAGATGCTTTCACATGAAAATGTTAAAAGTTGTAAGTTAGCCATAAAAGACACACCTTTACTTTTTATTTTTAGGATCAAATGACCTCCCAAGTTATTTGAAAACATTAAAGGTAATAAGATGATATGCAGTGAACTTGAAAAATGAACAAGATTGTGATTAAGATTTGTATCTCACTGGAGAGTTATAAAATTCAGTTATTACTGAAGTCATGCTTGGAAAATCCAACATTACCACTTCAAAATATATTAAAATTCAAAAAAGTGCTAGGTCTTCACCAAAATCACCATGGTTTATATGAATTCTTATTGTACTTTGTAAATAGGATGGAAAAAATATAGTGTATATATACTTATTTAGAGCATGTGATATAGACACACACATACATATACATATATTCATCTGTGTGGGCTAAGAAGTGACTATGTTTATGTATGCATGTGTGTGTGTGTGCACATATCTATATCACACTCCTGACCTTTGTGCTGTCATTCTCCTCTGCGATTGCCTGTTTAATATTATATCTCTTTTAATAAACAAATGATCTTCCAAAATGAGAATGAAGAGGAGTTTAACAATTTGGGGAAAAAAAATGGTGCGATGGTAACTGTAAAATATAAGCGCACACACTTATTATATATACATGCACATGGGTGTGTATGTATACATGTATATATATGTGTGTGTGTATATATATACACTCATATGTATATGTGTGTATATATATTTATATACACACATACATGTATACATATTTATATGTATACACACATATACATACATACATGTATACATGTGTGTATATTAATTTATATATACACACATATATATGTATGTACATAAGAAAGTTTCCAAAATTTTCTCTGAGGCAAGAGACGATTGAAATTACTACACTGACTTCAGATTCACATTAAAGATCATTGTAAAAGAGAAAAAAAAAGAAAAGAAAAGGTCACTACAGCTCCTAACCTTGAAGGTCTTAAAAGGGTTGAAGGCATCTGAGAGCTGCTTTAGGTTCTAGGCCTCTGAATCCTCGAGGTTCTGCCTCTAACATCTAGGACCATGGAGTAGGGTTAAGAGAAGCTTTCAGCCTCAGCTACAGGGACATGACAAGCAGGCAGGGCAGTGAGTCAGGCTGGTGTCTTCTGTGAGGAGGGCTGTGGGATAAGGGCTCAGAGCAGGACTCTCTAACGTACCTCTTGTGCTCCTCTTCCTCTTCACTCCCACTCATGTCAACAATATGGGCCCTGCAGAGACCTTTGAACTGATGGGGAATCTTTTAACTGTTTTAATTTAGATGTAAAGGGAGCAAAAATAAGCAGAACAGCCAAATGCTGGACAATCTAAAATGCATTTCCTATTTAAGAGCCATTTTTCTTCTTTTAATGTATTTTAAAACTATATAATAACATTATAGCACATGTACTGATTTACAGAGGTATGTATGTATACAGAAAAACCATTCATGCTAGCAAGGCGAGAAAAAAGATGTAGAGGTCATTCAAAATTTACCCTGACCATGTACTTTGAAGGCAGCCTCCATATAAGGCAGATACAAATTTCCTTGTATTAAATTATAAGCCAAATAAACAAAATGACGAAAACAATAAAAGGGTAGCCAGTCATTCCGCCTTGCTCACTTGGCTTTGAATGGTTTGGTGAGGAAAAAACTAGAACATGGCTATTTACCACTTGCAATTGTGATTTACTCATTCTATTCATTCCGTTCAGAACAAATGACCCCAGAGGCATTAGCAACTCTCAAGGTTCCTCAGTGTTTTAGCAGAACTCATATTCATATACAGGTCAAGCAGTATTTCTCAGGTGGGTTATAACACACATTAGAGATACATTCAAAACCAGGCTAATGTCGAACATCAGCCAGAAGCGTCCTACTAGTTAATCTAAACTAGAAACTAAAACAATCCCTTAAAAATATATACAGTTACTTTTAACTGGGTCTGTTGGGAAAAATACAATTCTAAAGGGAATTTTAAAGATCTTCTAATTACAATAAACTTTAGAAAAATATTATATTCAAGATGCACACAGTTATAAAAATAAAAGCAGGTAAGTATATGATATCATAGACAGAGTTGACATACATATACCGGGAACATTATGCTTCAAACTTTGGACAATGGACTAGTACCAGTCACCATCTCATTTTTACCTAACTACCAAATATTCTCTGCATCTGAAGTTAAAAGGTTTTATACCAAACGCCGAGATATTGTTAAAGAAATGCTGAAGCTTATGATTCAGCATGGGAAATACTGGTAGATTGGAATCTACAGAAACTAGGATGTTAGCTTTTAAATATGCCTATATAGAAAGGTAACACAAATTTTGTAATTTCTATCAAAAGTTTTAATTTAGTATCTATGATGTAAATAGCACCGTGTGGGAAAACAGTATTACCTTTGACTACCTAATATCATGATACTTAAAAACATATTTCATAGGAAACTTAAAACAGCAGCACAATTTATGGAAGGAACGATTCACAAATAAATAATGCAAATAGACATTTCTCAGCACCATGAAATATATATAAATAAGCCCAATGGCTTCTAGCATTTGGCACAGCAGAGGTGTAGGCTCGGGGCATCTGCTGGGTTTGCCTATCTCTACACAGCACCCATTTGCCCTGCCCCTGCCTTCAGTCCTCTCTCTTTTCCTTCTTTCTGGCCATGTGGTCTGAGTGGGCTTTATCCTACCTCTAGTTCCAAGCGACACACATGAGCCAGGCCAATCAGAGCCGCCATGTCTCCATGGGTACAGTGACTGAGGCTGGTCACGTGATCTTAGCTGGCTCACTGACAGCTTGCTTGCTCTGGGACTTCCGGGCCCATTTCCTCTGGGTTGAAATCTTGATAGATCATGTGCTTGAATTCACAATAGACCAGCCCTGCCACCACTTGGGGCAAAGCTAAGTCTGATAAAACATATTTTATAAATAAAACACCAGGAAAGAATCTATATAATGACTAAAAAACAGGCAACAAATAGGACACACTTTTTAATAGACAACATTTTTACTGTGGTATTTATACAAAAATTAACTTTTAAGTGCAAAGTACAAACAATGTACCATTTTACACAGGGATTTATAATAGATACTTATTTCCAAAAAAGAGGGGTACTATAAACAAAGAAACAAACAAAAACCAAAGAAAATGCCTACTTGATCATCTTGATTTTCCTTTTTTTTTTTTTTTTTTTTGAGAGACAGAGTCACTCTGTTGCCCAGGCAGGAGTGCAGTGGTGATCACAACTCACTGCAGCCTCAAACTCCTGGGCTCAAGTGATCCTCCTGCCTTAGCCTTCCAAATGGCTAGGACTACAGGTACACACCATGACACCAGGCTTTTTTTTTTTGAGACAGGGTCTCACTCTGTTGCCCAGGTTTGAAGTGCAGTGGCACGATCTTGGCTCATTGCAACCTCTGCCTCCTGGGTTCCAGGGATTCTCCTGCCTCAACCTCCTGAGTAGCTGGGATTAGATTACAGGTGTGTACCACCACACCCAGCTAATTTTTGTATTTTTAATAGAGACGGGGTTTCACCATGTTGGCCAGGCTGGTCTCAAACTCCTGACCTCAACTGATCTGCTTTCCTTGGCCTCCCAAAGTGCTGGGATTACAAGCGTGAGCCACCGCGCCCAGCCCCAGCTATCTTTTTAATATTTTGTAGAGACATGATCTCGCTATGGTGTCCAGACTAGTCTCAAACTCGTGGCCTCAAGGGATTCCCCCACAGTGCTGGGATTATAGCCATGAGCCACCCTACCCAGCCCTGATAACCTTGATTTAATAGCAGTACAACATCAAATATATTGGCCTTAAAAACTGTTTTTAAAAATTGGTTACTTATAAACATTACTTACAAATATAAGTTACTTATAAATATTATGAGTAAATTCATAATATTTCCCAGGTTCCTTCACAGATGAATTTCATACATGTACTCCAAAGCATAAACACTATCCCAGAGAAAGCAATTCTCTGCAGTATTATGTTTACATGAGTAAAGCACTTAATGAAGAAAAACTCACCAGAGATGGAGCCAGCACCAAGGACCTACAGACTTCAGAAGAGACCTGGGAATAGCCTGAATAAAGCTGTTAACTATTCTTCAACCAATAGCTTCCCCCAAAGAGGAAAGGATTTCTGTAAAAGGAACTCAGGCCCACAAGGGGGAAGAATGGATCGAACTTTTCATATAAAATTGCTACTAGTTGCCCAGAGTCGTCTTCAACTTTAGAACCATAGGATTGCACTAATTCTTCTTAAATATAGGGTCATTTCATTCTCATGTACTGCTAGTGGGAATTTTAACTGGTACAGCCTTTTAGAAGGTAATTTGGCATAACAATCTCTTAAACATTTTAAATGTTTACATTCTTTGATCTAGTAACATTGAATAAACAAAAATCTATATATGAGGATGTTGTTTATTTATTATAGCAAAACCTGGAACTTAACTGTCCAAAAATTGAGGACGGGAAAGATAAATTATGATACAACAGTAAAATGAAATACCATGTCATACAGACATGGGAAACTGTTCATGATCTATTAGAGGGGAGGGGATAAGCTGCTGAACAATATGTGTGAGATAATTCTAAGTTTTTTTGTTTTTGAGACAGGTTCTCACTCCTATTGCCCAAGCTGGTGTGCAATGGCATGATCATGAATTACTGTAGCCTCAATTTCCCAGGCTCAAGTGAAGCCTCAGCCTCCTGAGTACTTGGGACTAAAGGCACATGCCACCATACCTGGCCAATTTTTCTATGTTTTGTAGAGACAAGATCTCACCATGTTGCCCAGGCTGGTCTTGAACTCCTGGGCTCAAGTGATCTGCCCGCCTTGGCCTCTCAAAGTGCTAGGATTATAGGTGTGAGTCATCACGTCCAGCCCCTAATTTGTTTTCATAAAAATTGCTGATATACACATGGGACAGTCAGCAGTGATTAACTCAAGGGAAGGGTGAGATGTGGGGGAAACTTTTGCTTTCTAGGTTACATATTTTGAAGCAGTTAGTCTGTTTTTTGAAAGCCTATTATGTCCTGATCAGAGTTTTAAGTGTTTTGCTTCTCAGATCTTCTTATGTAATCTTCATTTATTAAAATCCTAGCTACATACCGCTTTTTCCCCTGTTTCTTAGCTGAAGGTATCTTTGCTTGGGGTGAGTTATGGATCCCTGTGAATAAGGATACAGACTTCTTTCTCTCATTGGCTGCTACTGACCTGACCATTTGTGTCTAGACAAGGAGGAGAGAGCCAAGCTTGAAGATGCTGAGCGGAAGTTACAAGATGCTGAGAGTTCAAGTGGATATTAAAGGAGACTTCTAGGTCAAGGCCTTTCTCTTTCCTTGGTTTTGTTCAGTTTGGGAAACTTTTGGAGCTAAGAAGACATTTATCTTTGCTTTTAGGACATCCAGTCTGACATTATGACATAAAGAAAATCTCCCAATTCTGTTAGTCAGATAGTTTTTGCCTCCATTCAAGTTACCCTAATGCCCCAAATGCCTTGAAAATGGAGGCACTGGTCTCATCATCAACATATAGGAAACAGAAGGAGAAGAACCACGCCGGGGGAAATAACGCTGGGTTCAATTTTGGAAATGCTATTTTTGAGGTGCTGCTGGTTCACCCAGGCAGAACTTTCCAGTAACTGGGCAGATTAGTCTGACTCTTGGAGGAGAAACATGAGCTGGTAATAAAGAAATGGGAAGCATCATTGCATAACAAACCTAAAGAGAAAATGAGAACATTTACGTAGAAGAAACAGAATTAATGTACCAAGAGCAAGAAGAAAAGAAGGGGGAAAAAATAAGTCCATAAAAGAAAACCAAAAGGAATCAATGGTAAGAGACAATGAAAGGCCGGGCATGGTGGCTCATGCCTGTAATCCCAGCACTTTGGGAGGCTGAGGTGGGTGGATCACCCGAGGTCAGGAGTTTGAGACCAGCCTGGCCAACAAGGTGAAACCCTGTCTCTACTAAAAATACAAAAATTAGCCGGGTGTGGGGGCGGGTGCCCATAGTCCCAGCTACTCGGGAGACCAAGGCAGGAGAATTGCTTGAACCCAGGAGGCGGAGGCTGCAGTGAGCCGAGATCACATCACTGCACTCCAGCCTGGGCCACAGAGCGAGACTCCATCTCAACCAAAAAAAAAAAAAAAGAGAGAGAGAGAGAGAATGAGACACTGAGTGTAGCATAGTATCACAAAAATCAAAGGAACAGGAAGTTTCTGAAAGGGCTTAGGGGACAGTGTCCAAACGGCAGAGGGGGTTTGTACAGTAAGAGCTGCTGCATGTTCTCTGGAACTGGGAATTGGAAAGCATCTAATGGTCTTAATAAGAAGCTGTAGAAAAGTTTCTAGGGCAGAAACCAGAATATAGAAGGTTTAGGAGTGAATGACTGGAAGAAAGTACGACTAAAGAAGAAGTTTTGAGAAGCAGAATGAAAAGCAGATGTTACATAGCCTTTTTCTCATACAGAGGGAAGGCCTGATGAAGGTGAGGAGGTTAGCATGGGAGAATGAAAGGCTGAACGAAAATGAGAAAAAAGAAGAGGAAGACACAGAGGAGAGGAGCTAGTAGAGGGAAGGAAGTTCCAGCCGGGGCAGGAGAGATGGGAATGGGGGCAGCAGCTAAGGAGGCTGACCAGAGACACAGACTCTTTCCTAGAGCCTGGAGGACAAGCCGTGGGGGGCATAAGTAGGTTTGGAACCCAAGAGACAACTGGAATCAGCTGGGGTACAGTGGCGAGGCAGTTCCACGTGCTGAGACTTGCGGCTACCATGTGAAAAAAGACTGCGCATGTTCTAAATGACAGCAGTCCTGCAGTGACGTGGATATCCACTCTATAAGCTACGCAGGCAGGTGTGGGAAAAGGGAGGAAATGTGGCGCCATGCAGCTGCAATCTTTATGTAAGTATCTGAATACAGTATAGGCCCATAACCTAACAGGAAATAACAGAATGCAAAGGATTGAAATGTTCCATGTTGTTGGTAATAAGAGTGCCTAAGTGTTTCCATCTGTAGGAACGTATTCTTTTTTTAAATGCCAGAAGTGTGAGTAGTTTGATCTTTAGGAGAAATTATAATCAGATAGCATCCAAAAGGTTTCCATGATACAGCTAAATTATCTCTGCCTGTCACAGGTTAAGGAACATTTACATTCTGGAAGTCCACATCAGCTTTTTCTAGATAATGAATCTTAAGTACCTTCCTATATTCACTCAATTAGTGATCGTGGACCTTGATAACACTGTGGAGAGAAAGTTTCCAACTATCATTCAAATCATATCTAAAAAGGTGGTCATAAATATTTTAAAACCTCAGTGAACTAATAAGACCTGGACCCATTAAGGATAAGATCTTTTACAACAAATTAAATAAAACAATTTATTGAAATCTGGACTCAAGATAAGCTAGATTTACTAGCTGACCTTTTATTCATTTAAAGAACAAAATTAGCTCTAATTGCATTAGAATGGAATCCAGTAAATTTTCCTGAGTCTTCTAATGCGGCATCTATGTAAGAACTGCTGTAATTGTTTACAAGTAAGATGGAAATGCTTTGATTATAATCTCTCCACTTGTTTTACTGTGTAGTAAAAGTATTTCTGAAAAACCTAAAGCCAGTTTTTCTGACAGTTTACTATTTTTTCTAGTAAACATATTGCATCTTTGGTGTTAATGAATAAACAGTATTGTGCCAGGGGTAAAAATTAAATTTAGAGACTGTGTCATTATTCTAGGCAGTAAAAATAAGAGTAATATAAGGAAGTCAAAAACTCCTTTTCTGGAAAAACCAGAAAAGGGATGAAGACATGAATAAGAACATTTTAACCGCTTCCTCTTGGATGTGGCTTGGAATCATAACTGAGATCTATGGGTTTGGGACTGCTGAATTTGTAAGTACAGGAAGGTATCAACAATGACGTATAAAACTCACAATTTTTGTTGCAGTTGTTCAGCGCCTAAGAAATTTCACTGGTAATGTTAGCATCTTTCTCTAGCATTAAAAATAGGTCATTTGAAAATTTTAAATACAGTCATTTAAAAATGTTAAATAATGTCACTTGTGAACTTTACCACAATCATTATTTATTTATTTATTTATTTATTTATTTATTTATTTATTTATTTATTTATTTTGAGACGGAGTCTGGTTCTGTTGCCCAGGCTGGAGTGCAGTGGCGCCACTCGGCTCACTGCAAGCTCCACCTCCCGGGTTCCTGCCATTCTCCTGCCTCAGCCTCCCGAGTAGCTGGGACTACAGGCACCCGCCACCACGCCCGGCTAGTTTTTTTTTTTGTATTTTAAGTAGAGACGGGCTTTCACCGTGTCAACCAGGATAGTCTCGATCTTCTGACCTTGTGATCCACCCGCCTCACCCTCCCAAAGTGCTGGGATTACAGGCGTGAGCCACCGCACCCGGCCCAGTAATTCTTAAAATTCTTTTTTTTGGTCGTTATTTTGCTTTTTAAAAATTTATTTATTTATTATTTTAGAGACAGGGTCTCACTCTGTCCCCCAGGCTGGAGTTCAGTAGTGCAATGACAGCTCACTGTAACCTTGAGCTCCTGGGCTCAAGCAATCCTCCTGCCTCAGCCTCCTGAGTAGCTGGGAGTACAGGTGCGTGCCACCACATCCAACTCATGATGTTTAGCTTTTAACGTAGGCAAAATACCTATGAAATGTTTCACTTTCAGTAGCAAGTTAATCAGGGAAAAATAAAACTACCAATATTCTTTAATCTTTTTGTTTTTTGTTTTTTTTTTAAATCAAAAGCAGACAGTTTTATTAGGAGGAAATACTAAAAATAGAAAAGCAAAAGGCATTCCAAGTGTGACAGGATGACGTTCTGAAATGTTCCTAAACTTTACATTTAAAGTATCCTTTTGTACACCAAGTAGGTTCTTTGCCCTGCCTCCCCAGCACACTTCTATAAAAATGCAAAACTGACAGCATTTTCCTAACTAAAATAATACATACCCATTGCCTTTGCCTGCCTCTTGCCCCTTACTCTGGTGTGAGCCCTCCTTTCCTTCTGGAACCTACCACTTCCCCTTCTGACAGGGCAGCTTCCCTACCACAGGGGCCGGGGAAGTGCAGTCCTTCACGGGGACTGATAACAGAGGCCCGGGAAGCGGGGCTTCGCCAGGGACTGTGAGCACCAAGAACCACATCAGCCTGAGTGGCCAGGACCACCTCTGACACCGCAGAGGCCAGATGAGAAGAGGAGGGTGGGCAGAGCACTAGGATACTCGGCAAGCCTGCAGGCAGCCCCGCCGAAGTCACACGCACCCCTGCTGTTTTTCCCTGTAAGCTGGTTTGATTTGGGTTTCCGTGACTTGCCACCATGAGTCTTGATTAACACAGTACAGAAAAGGAAATAGGAGTGTTTCCACTAGAGATGAAGAGGTGCTTAAGAGCTGTCAGCACTGAGCTGTTCTTTCATGCTTCCCTCTTGGAAGTGTGCAAAAGTCAATGAAAAATGTCTTTGGGTCACCTATAAAAACTGCTGTGGAGGACACTGTCCTTGTCATCTGCTCCCACATAGAAATTAATTTTTAAATTTACTGCCTTGAAAAACTCTCTCCTGAGAAACTGAGACACCTTCCTTTAAAAAAAAAATGTATTTCAGTCAAGCAAGATGGCTCACACCTGTAATCCCAGCACTTTGGGAGGCCGACGCAGGTGGATCACTGGAGGTTAGGAGTTTGAGACCAGTCTGGGCAACATGGTGAAATCCCATCTCTACTAAAACTACAAAAAATTAGCCAGGCATGGTGGCACATGCCTGTAAGCCCAGCTACTCGGGAGGCTGAGGAAGGAGAATCACTTGAACCCAGGAGGTGGAGGTTGCAGCGAGCTGAGATCAAACCACTGCACTCTGGCCTGGGCAACAGAGTGAGGGAGGCTTAGTCTAAAAAATAATAATGATAAATAAATAAATAAAAATAAATTAATTTTTAAAAATGTATTTTTTTGTTCTTACTGCTAGGAAGGTATGATCATATTTGACATACAATCATTTGCTTCTTTTTTCTTCTCTTGATCTTAGGGAAGAAGATCTATTTCTATTTCCGACTGTACTCTATATACTCTCTTTACTTTCCCCTAAATGTGTTTAGACTAGGAAAAAAGTTATACATGAATAAAAAGCACTTCAGGTATAGAAAGGAAAATTTGAAAAGTGGGATAAAAACCATTTGCTATTATTTCTCTAAAGAATTTTTCACTAAAATACCACTACAAGTTTCACTCTGTTGAATGTCATTTGGTTAAATCTGGCTATATTTTAAAATATAAAATGCTTATTTTCCTTAAAAATATTTTAAATGATTATTTTTGTAACTGCCCATGATTATTCTCTACTACTATTGTCAAAAAGCATTAATTGGAAAAGTTTAGATCGCTCAAAGACAAGTGTTTATACATACTATTTTTAAAGATTAACAAGCAAAGCTTTAGCTAAATCACATAGCTTTAGCTGTCTGCTAAAGCTTCTATATACAATTTTTATTGTATACAGAAAAAATTTAGACATTACAACTATTAAAAAGCCCCACAAGGCATAAGCTAAACTCTATGAAATGCAACAACAACAAAAAAACTAAATGACATGAGAAGCAAAGCATCACATTCTCAGCACTTTTGTTAGGATGAGGACTGATGATGAAGTTACTGAATTGGAAGAAATCAATCCACTTGCCACCGGAAATCAAAATGTCAGCAGAAAGAAAACTCTAATGCCAGAGGTAAAGTGGTTCCTGAAAAATATCTTGACAAAATTTGTATATTTTGAAAAAGGAGTTATATTTGTTAAACAGAATACCTACTGTGAACTCTCAAAGGGAATTTAGAATTACTATTGATAACAATATTTTCCTCTGAAAGGCATCTCAAATGGTTCCTGTATCACCTGATCAAATATATTATGAGATATTAATTAGAGAAAATGTGACCATGCATGATGGGATGTCTAGAGGGGCCCAGCCAGTCACCCCTTCTCTGGTGCTTGCTGATAAAGGCAGGAGTGCTCAGAGAGCAGGAGGAGGAGGAGCTGCTCACCATGGACCTGGGCATGGGGGACCCACTGTCCAAGGGCAAGGGCGGGTGAATAGATGGAAGAGGGCAGAGGCTTCCTCTTCAGTCCTCGGGAGAAGACAGCAGCAAAAGAGACATTTGAGAAATCTGAGGGGAAGAATGCTTATTCCTCTACCTTGTATTCATCCCAAAATCTTTATGCAAATTTGTATTTTTTTCTTAATACTTTACCAATGTTTCACTTTTTTTCACAAAGCTCCTTTAACTAATTCGAGCTTTATGGAAGAGTTGCAGGTCCTATTCTGCCAAGTCTTTCTTGACAGTTCCATCCAAACAGTCCCTGTCCCTAAAATCCACCACATTACCTTGCTCCTATTTTCTTGACAGAAATGAGGAGAAGGATGAACACTGTAAGTTAGCCAACTCTACCTACACTTGCTCAAAATGACCAAACTCAGTACGTAGTAAGATGGGGAGGACAAATAACCTGGTGCCTGCTTTGCTGCCTGCCCTGCCCTCCATGGTGGCTGTCACCCTGCTCCCAGCCCCAAGTCCAAGTGGGACCTCAGGATCCCATCAACAGAGTTCCAGGCGGTGGCTCTGAGGCCAGCTGAAACTTACTTGCTATCCCAGCCTCAAGGCAAGGCTTCTGCTAGGCGGGACCAGATATTTCAGCAATTCACTTGAATATGTTGTCTCTAGGTGTTGAGACTGTAATTTCAGGGTTAGGTTTTGGTTTTATCTTCAATATAGACTACAAGGAACTCTGGACAACCATTCCTGGAAGACCTGTTAAAGGAATGTGAGGTCCTTGGAAAGTCATCTTGAATTTTAACACTATCAGGAGGAGGTCCTGGACTCACCATAGACTCCTTTAGAATACAGTTTCCAGGAATGTTAAATCAAGGGAAAAACAAGTTATTCCTGTCTTGCTTCAAGGAACAATAATAGAGAACAGAGGAAACATTCCAAGCTCAAAGTACTTTTCTGGATCAAGGGCAGAAGACATAACTGCTTTATTTAAGACTCAGAAACTAAATATCGTCTTAAAGATCTTCCAACGAGAAGGTATAATTTGAACCCTGTAAAGCTTTTTCGTTTCTCCTAATTTCAAAAGATGATTCTGCCTGTTCTTCAGCAACAAATACCCCCCTGGACTATTCAAACTCCCTCTTTTGAATCCTGTCTGCTCATTAATTTCACTTCAAAAGAGTATTATTCCCCCTCAAGGTGTGTGCAAACTGGGTAACCACAGGCACAGTGACAGGAATCTGTTGCTTCCTTCTCCATTATTACCATGGGCTAAGCCATGTATCATGCTACAACCATGGGGGATCACTGAAATTTGAATGTTATATAATTTTCATGTGTCATAATACATTCTTCTTTTAATTTTTTTCAGCCACTAAGAAATATAAAACACATTCTGAGCTTGCAGGTCACAGAAAACAGGCAGTGGCCTGGATTTGGCCTATGGGCCATAATTTGCTGACCCCTGATTTAGAACCACCCCTGCCCCACAAAAAGCACTTTACTGAGTAAGTTTTATTTTACATAAAATTCTATCACTATGAGACTTAGTCCTCCTTCTTTCTCGCTCTATTTTAATTTAAAATGTAATCTATTCACTTCATTTATCTCTTTCTTCATTATAAGGATTTTCTTGCATCTGCCTTTGGTCAAATGATTAATCCTTCATATAACATGGGGGTCATTACCCACATATCTGAAAGTTTACATGATATATAATATGCTTTCAAGGGCGATTTGTCTAGAATACCTGGGTATTATAATTTCCCTGATACTAGACATTTTGTTCCAAATAGGATTTCTCACATCTTTCAATATCTCAGGTGTATGAGTGATTTATTGAGGGGGAAAAATAGAAAAAATAGTCAACAGAATGACTGAAAGATGCTTAAGGGCAGGTGAGTTGAATATAACTATCAATGCCTTTTTATTTTATTTTATTTTTTTTAGATGGAGTCTCGCTCTGTTGCCCAGGCTGGAGTGCAGTGGTGCAATCTCAGCTCACTGCAAGCTCCACCTCCTGGGTTCACACCATTCTCCTGCCTCAGC
>NW_012101476.1:7670983-7673968 GCF_000951045.1 Mandrillus leucophaeus
GTTTCACTGTGTTAGCCAGGATGGTCTCGATCTCCTGACCTTGTGATCCACCCGCCTTGGCCTCCCAAAGTGCTGGGATTACAGGCGTGAGCCACCGCGCTTGGCTGCTTTTTATTTTTAGAGACAGGGTCTGGCTCTGTTGCCCAGGCTGGAGTGCAGTGGGCATAGTCATAGCTCACTGTAGCCTTTAACTCCTGGCCTCAAGTGATCTTCCTGCCTCAGCCTCCCAAGTAACTGGGACTATAGGCACGGCCCACCACACCTGGCTTTTCAATGCCTTTTAACAAACCTTATTCCTCTAAAGGGTATGAGCAAGCCAAATTTCTGTGTGGGAGTCAAGATTAAGTAATGGTGAGTTACTGAGAAATGGGAATAAATATAAACTGCAGGAGAAAAGTACTTGTTGAATGACGGATAACAGCATCTTCCTCTTAGAGAGATGAGCCCATATGCAGAATTTGTATGGAGATGGAAGAGTTACTTTGGTTGGGTCTTCTCTGAGCCCTACTGGTTAAGAGATGAGGACATTCACGGTTCTGTAGGTAACATAGGTGCCCTGGTATACCAGAGAGCTGGTTTGAAAAGCACTGAATCCACAGGATTTTTGCTGCATTTCCTAGGTCTCTACCAGCACAACCAAAAAGAGTAATGTGGAAATTATCCAGAGAATTTAGGTGAGAAAAACAGAAGCCATTGGATTTTCTCCTTTAAATCTTCAGAGGGGTATACACTCCCCTGGAAAACCAAGTTGCCTCTCTGCTCACATTCATCAGAATCATGCTGGACTTTTTCTTTGCACTATACATGGAGTTGATAGAAGCAACAGTATCAATACATGTAACTTTTAAGATGAAATAAACCAGTGAGAATACAAAGCAAATTTTCTGTCCTCTACTAAATAAATTCATGGCTCCTACTCTCACTTTTATGGCTAAAAACTGAATGTAAATGGAAGGCCTTCTAAGCCTATTTTCCACACAGTATTTGATTGCAATGTAAACTGCATTTTCAGGCTTAACGGGAAAAATAAGGTTGTAGAATTTTTATCTTGTGTATTTTATTTAAATAATGCATAATACGCTTTTAAAACAAGGGGAATGATTTTCAACGTGAGTTACCAAAAAAAAAAATCAATGTTTCATTACCTTATTAGGATCAGGTAAGAGCACTGTAGGCCTTAATGCCTCCCCAAAAAATGAATAAAAGAAAACTATCCAACAGATTAACTGTAAAGACGAGTGGGTTGATATGATGATTCCATGAAAATTAAGACAAATAAACAGCAAATGTGGGGTTTACATTTCTAGTGCTTTCTTTAAAAAAAAAGAGTGGACTAAGTCATCAGTTGTGACTATTACATTCTGTCTCTCCAAGCCTTTGGTGTATCTTTGTTTTACAGGTACAGAATAAAACCATGTGTCATCTGAGCAAAAAGAGAATCTTTGTTCTTTGTCATGGTGATAGCTACTATGTACTTGAGAAAGTGCAGCATTGCATCTACCTGGGCGTAATGTGGCAGGAAGTCCATTCGGTACAGAGTTTCTTACCTTTCAGATACCTGGTACCTTAAACACTACGTAGAAATGATGTCAGCTGCTAGTTTTTAACAAAGAGAAAAAGAACAAGAAAAAAACAATCCTCTAGGTCAAATAAAGTGAAAAGCATTTACTCTGTGGAAGAAACCAATAAAAATGTGAAAACGAAGAGTTCTAAAAATAAAGCTTGACCCCACATGTTCATACCTGGAAGAAGCCTGTGGAGTTCTAAGTCCATTAGGAAAGGGTAGAGAAGGTTACGTTTCATTTGTTTCACTCTGACTCAAAACGTTTATACTTACATCTTGTCTTGGCCAGCACCAACTCGGAGAGTTAATCGGGGGATAACCGGACTCGGGGCCAGAGCGACTGGTTCCACTTTTATCTGTGGAAATTAGCACGTTAAAGTTCAATATGGTTTTTCAACAAAAGTACCTCCTACCACTTCTCCTGCTCCCCCACTCCCACAAACTGAGTAACAAAGTTGAAGTCTTAAATATGGCAAAAATGTTAGACAGACAATCCCGGCCATTCTGTGTTTTTGTTTCTCAACAACTGAAGGCTATCTGGCATCATGAGAAATTCTACAAACTTTAATCACATTATGTAAATATGGTAGTTATTTCTATTTGTTTGGGTTAACTTTTGGACTTAATTATATTGTTAAAAATTTTAAACAAAAATTGTTACCCAGATCATTTTTGGTGCAGCATTTAAATAATTACCAGACTTAATGTAAATAGAAAAAAATGCAATGATGTCTTCCCTATAAGATAAAAGCATCTCTTTATGAAACTTGACAAACATTAAACTCATCTTAAGTTTGCATTATCAAATGAGAAAGTTGAAATACTAAGTGTAATTGTTCCATTCAACTGTTCAATTTTTGGCTAGAGGTAAAACAATCTGAAATGCTGTAAACAAAATCTATGTAACTGAGGTGCATCTTATGTAACATGGTGATAGTATTGGTGAAAAACCTCAAGTTCTACAAAATTGAACACTAAAAATAAACAGGACTAATGGAAAAAATAAGAATGGAATATGTATATCACTCAAAACCCATGCAACTTTGGTAAACTGAGCCATAATGAATCAATGATTTGTATCGGAAAAATAGCACAAAAAGCACACAAATAGCACACACACACACAAAAACCCACCACCGGGTGTGGTGGCTCACACCTCTAATCTCAGCACTTTAGGAGGCCGAGGCAGGCGGATCACAAAGTCAGGAGTTCGAGATCAGTTTGGCCAACATGGTGAAACCCCGTCTCTATTAAAAATACAAAAAATTAGCCGGGCGTGGTGGTGGGCACCTGTAGTCCCAGCTACTCAGGAGGCTGTGGCAGGAGAATGGCGTGAGGGCGGAGCTTGCAGTGAGCTGAGATCGCACTACTACACTCCAGCCTGGGTGACAACATGAGACTCTGTCTCAAAAAAAAAAAAA
>NW_012101476.1:7674263-7725195 GCF_000951045.1 Mandrillus leucophaeus
GGAAGGGAAGGGAAGGGAGGGGAAGGGAGGGGAAGGGAAGGGAAGGGAGGGGAGGGAAGGAGGAAAACAGATATTCTCTTTTGGAATGGATTTGTGGTGAAGGCAATGGCTGCCGAATGAGGTGAAGACCTCACAAATACCTGACGTGTCCGCCAGAAGAGAACACAGAAACTAAGTCTGATGTTAAAGGGTCTCTTCACAATTTTTGGTTTGCAGATATACAGTCAACATTTTGAATTAACAAGCTAAACAGAAGCTGTGCATTTCCAAATTATTGTCTGTCTCAGCGTTTTTCAGTGGGGTCGTAGGATTGGTATTTTTGGTGGGATGGTGCTTTGTTGTCAGGAACTGTCCCAAGCACTGCCAGATGTTCAATGTCACTGGTTCACTGTTAGTCACTGACTAGTTGCAACATTAATTTATGTATTTTAAGCTCAAGAATTACATCATAATAGAACAGTATAGTGGTTCTAAAGGGGAACACAGAAAATAATGATCAACATATCATAAAGTTAATATAGTACATGTAGATCAAATCTATTATTTTATCATGTGTATCTACCTGTCTCTTCGTAGAGTTGTTTTTTAAATCCCTCAGGCCATCAAGATCTACGGCTTCGACAAGCCCCTTGCATGGTGCCTGGCATGCAGGAGATGCTCAGCAGACATTTGTTGAATTATCAACTGATCTTGCCCCAACCGTCTTGCCTTTTAGTTATCCCATCATACATCCAGGACCACCCTAAAACCATCCCCCAGAGCACCGAGTGATACCAAAGAAAATTTTTAATTCCATCTTAATGTATGCCTCCAATACTAGCTGTTTATCAGCTAACCCAGCTAAGGGCAGAGACCATGCGTGTTTTGCTTACTGCTATTTTCTAGTGCCTGTCTCAGGATCTGACACTAGTAAGTCTTAAGATAAGTGTAAAGCATGAATATGAAGCGATGATTTCAGTCTTTACCACTTTCAAGACTCTTCCCATGACCTCCTTTCCCCTTCTACACATCCAGCTCCACAGGAAATACTGGTGAGGCCACCAGTATTGAAGGAGAGCTCCTTCAGTTCCCTGCAAACTTCTCTGTGCCCACAATTACACTAAAGAAGTTTTCTCTATCATCTGCTTATTTACAGATCTTCAGTCTCTCTGTTCCACAAATTATTTTCAAGTCACTTTTTTTTACTTTTATTTTTTTGAGACGGAGTCTCGTTCTGTCACCAGGCTGGAGTGTAGTGGCGATCTTGGCTCACTGCAACCTCCAACTACCGGGTTCAAGCGATTCTCCTGCCTCAGTCTTCCAAGTAACTGGGATTACAGGCGTGTGCCACCACGCCCGGCTAATTTTTGTATTTTAAATAGAGACGGGGTTTCACCATGTTGACTAGGATGGTCTCGATCTCCCGACCTCATGATCTGCCCGCCTCAGCCTCCCAAAGGGCTGGGATTACAGGCATAAGCCACTGCACCTGGCCTTTATCTCACTTTTAAATGTGCTCCACTCCAATTTAAACATTTTCTTAGCTTCTCTTCAACCTCTAGCTCCCAACCAGTGCTTTGGACAGTTCCTTATAACAATTTCTCACAAATGTCCATCTTCACTTCATTGTCTGTTTTCTCACTTCTTCTTTAGTCCTCAACCCTTGCCAATGTCCTCATCCTCATGTCCCAGCATGTTTTCCCATTACAGGTCTTCCCATGCTCCTTCCTTCTCCTTTACAAACTCCTCTTCTTTCACCTGACTTTACTTGGCCCCTCTCCTTTTGTCATGCTACAGTTTCTTTAGTGATCTCATCCCTGCCCACAGTTTCAACTGTAAGTTTAAAATATGTCTTCAAAATTTCTGTCTGGATTAGCACTGATTGATACTAAGGCCAAAATATGAAGTTGCCTATTAAACATTTTCAACTGAATATCCTATAAGTATTTCATCTCATCACACTGAAATCTTAACTTACCAACTTCCCCACAAACCGCCCCTTCCCCCTAGCCAACCTCACTCTTGGCTGATGTCTCCTTCATTTACCTGGTCCTGCAGACAGAATGGTTCAAGGTCAAGGGTCATGAGGGGGATGGGTGGCAGGTGGAGCAAGGCCCATGCATAACTAGTGTTCAAGTCTCGTGTGTGTGTGTGTGTGTGTGTGAGTGAGAGACACAATCTCACTCTGTCACCCAGGCTGGAGTTCAGTGGCACGATCTCAGCTCACCACAACCTCCACCTCCTGGGTTTACGTGATTCTCCTGCCTCAGCCTCCCTTTAACTGGGATTACAGGTGCATGCCACCATGCCCGGCTACTTTTTGTATTGATATTAGAGACAGAGTTTCACCATGCTGGCCAGAATGGCCTTGAACTCCTGACCTTGTGATCTGCCCACCTCGGCCTCCCAATGTGCTGAGATAACAGGTGTGAGCCACCGTGCCTGGCCATCTCCAATATATTCTTTAAAGGAAGAGTTTTATATCTAAACAAATCTGAAAACAAATGGTCCAGTCTTTATCTTATGAACTATTTAACGCTTCCTCATCTTTCTGTGTTATCTGTGGAAAACATAACAAAAATAAACAAATATTTATAAGCTACCTATAATCTGCCAGGCATTGTGCTTGGTTATATTCCCGATGTGTTCATTAAGGTTTTTAAAAAACAAACATGGAGGGTAGATAGTGTGGGTTTCATTTTACTGAAATGAAACTGATCATATATGGAGAAACCATTTTTCCTTTCTTTTCCATTTTGTTTTCCTTTTCTGTTCTAAGGTCACACAAATAGCAAACCTGAGATGGAATGCAGTCTTTTTGATTCAGAGAATGAAAAATTATATGAAGTTCTTACATTCTTCAACTCTAAACATTTTAGGGTTACCTAGTCATCAATGATGAGGTATTAGAAGTGATATTTCTTAATTCTTCAACTGACAACACTAGCAGCTACACATTCCAGTAACCTTTCCTTAAGCTCTATTTTAAAATGAAGCTGCTTGACCTACCTTTTAAAAAATTCCGCTCTACTATCATTCAGCTGTGTGTTTGGCCCATGTCTATTACCATAACACTCAATAATGATAACTTACACTTGTATAGTACTTGGTGAACTGTGTCCTATTTACATTATCCAACTCTATCTTCACAACTCTATAGGGTAGGTGTGGATGGTGTTATTATTCCCATGTAAGAGCTCAGAAAGGGGAAGTGCTTTGCCCAGAGTTACAAAGTTAGTAGGTAAATGGCCTAAATCCAGGTCTCCTGACACCAAATTCATCCCCTGTTCACCATACTGCTCCTTAACTCTCTGACACATATTGTGAGTCCTTTTTCTGGTAATGCTGATGGCTTACATGGAGCTACTCACTTTATTTGTCAATCTCTCTTATGATAAATGACACACATCTGTGAGATGGCTGGGGTTAGCTGTAAATTTTGTTCTCTATGGGAGGCTAACTAGTTTATATGGAAACTGACGTTAACCTTGGCCCCGCCTTCACTCAACTAAACTAGCTGGGTTTTCAATGCTGTCTTAAATGGCTTGGCAGGACAAAGGAATCAAGACATGGTCTGTTTATTACCTGCTATTAAAAAAAACTAAATAATATGTAAAAATCAAGTAAACAAAAGTGGAAACACATCTTATAAGTTAGATTTAAAACGGTATAAATGTGCCCTGAAAGCAACAGGTATTCAGTCAACTGGTTGAATTAACGAATGATTCACAACCTGCTATCTGGGCTCAAAGTTTCATCTGTAATTACAGTGGCTGTATCATCTAAACACAGATGCCTCTGACAGGAAAGGAGGGAGCTATTAATTATACCACATAACTGGGATTGTCCCAGGCAAACCAGGATATATCTAAAAACTACTTAGACACTTTTATTTCATTCCTAAAGACAAGTTAATTTAGATTTAACTTGAGAAAATTCAAGGGATTGTAGAAAAAGATTAATGAGGATGCTAATAATACACATACAGAAAGTACAATTTCTAAATTAAAATTTCTTCCCGGATTTTTGTTTCCATTAACTTTGTGTGCTTACCAAAATAAAAACAGAGGCATTTCCTACAATCATAAAATAATTTCTCACGTGCACTTCCCAGAAAACAACAAACAAAAGGATGACTTCGCTCACTTACATGGCACGACTAACGCCATCTTTTAATGGCATCAAGCCAAAATCTGGGGCCACAAGGAGCATTTAAGGGTTAAAATAAAAGAACAGCACTTTGGAGTAATGCTGAGAATTGGGGCACGCAGAAGAGCATTTACAGTGGATTACTAAGCTTCCCAATTCACCAAAGAGGTAAAGTCCAGCAATATAAGACTCCTTTGTAGCTAACTAAAAATACATTGTCAGTGGATTTGTCCAGTTTTATGTATAAGCAATACTTCTTTCACCTGAACTAATACTAGTAGTCATATAAGCCCCTTATTGCCATGTGCTGCATTTTTTTTGTTAATCTTCAAGGATTTAGCTTCTTTGCCACATACCTCAGGGCACCAACTGATAAAGCTCTAACTCTCCATTTTTCCAGGACACCAGCAGTGCGGCCTTGCAAAAAATGAAAATCGCTCAAGAGATTTAAGGGGGAAATTTATTTTTAAAATCCTGACTTGAAGCAAAGAGGTGGATTTTTAAAAAGCTTATCTGTAAAGAATCAGTTCAAATTTAAATTCTATCTGGGAACTCTTTCATGCATTCCAGCTTTAAAGTTTATCTTTTGACAGGGACTTTCTGCAAAGGTAATGGGCAGCTTTGTCAATATAATCTGTCCAAGGTTTTTTATTTTTTATTTTTTTAATGTTAAACTCCTTTCATTAAAAAAGAAAACCCACCATATATGTATACTAGCTAGGGTAGCAGCACATTTAGCAAGTGCTAGTTCAGATTCCCATCTATGCTGTTATGTTAGAAAAAAAACTCGTAAATAGTACTGATGAAAGCTCAATTGAATAACCTAACATTTGGATGCTGAACTACGGCTGTAAGCATCTTGTATCTCTCAGCAATTAAGGTCTTTACATTATTTCCATTTAGAAACACAGTTTAAGTAAACTCCGATAACTATTTAAAATATTAAACAGAGAGTTAGAAAATGTGCAGTTGTGGTTAAGTATAACAAGTGCTATCCCACGTAGACAGCTGAGAGAGAACATGAGCTTTCCTGACTGTGCTCAGAGTGTACAGTCAGAAAGGCTGGGAGCTGGCTTTGGGTAAACTACAAATTTAAATATACTCATTGAAACATTAAGCTTCTTGTTTCCTCTTGGAACATACAGTTACGAGAAACAGGAAGGAAATATTTCCCTCCCCTTTATTGGGTTTCTTTATTTACCAAAAAAACCCTTCGTTTCACTAATTACAATAGCTGATTAGAAAAGACTTGGAATGAGACTATATTACTTTAAACAGAAGGGGAAAAGGATGAAAACCTTTCATTAAAGCCACGAACCAATTAGATGATTTATCATTCTCTAAAGAACAAACTGTTTAAATTTAATAAAAGATTTTTGGGGGCAAATCCTACCGGATTTGGGGATAGATTAAAGAAACATTAAAATTTTTAATTGTTCTGATTGCTAAAGTCATAAAAGTGTAAGAAGATCCCTTTCCTGCTCTTTAAAATACGGCAGTTAAACAGGCGCTCTCTAAGGTATCTCCAGGAACTAACATTTTATAAAATAATGATGTCCCCTTACTGTCAAGCATCAAACCATTCGTATGCCCCTCATTTGCAACTGTCACTTAGGTCACCAAAGCAGACTGAGGGAAGTGGCCCGAGAAGGCCGTTCTGGGCAGTAAAGAACACAGGCCTCGGGCAGAGAGGCCTGGGCCCTCCCCTCACTGGCTGCAGCAAGGTACTCGACCTTTCTGTGCAGTTTTCTCAACTGTAAAACAGGAACCACTATACGAAACCCTCAGAGCTGCTGGGAGAATTAAATCATTGAATTCTGGCTAGGCCTGGAATCTGTAGGCACTCAAGAGGTGGCAGATGCTATCATTTACTATCGAGTTAGTTTATTCAGTAGCCAAAGTTCAAATAAAACAATTCCTCAATCAACAGGATAAAAAATGTTGAGAATCCTTTCTAGAATTTATGGGCTTTCTATTATCAACAACTCCCAATTATGCATGGGTTGATCATCAACACTATGGGATATTTGTATGAAAATTCAGAACTGTTATAGTCATCTACTCATCTTAATTAAACAACACAAACTGCTCTTCATTTAGTGTTTTCTAAGAGAAGGCAGAAAGAAGGCCTTTGAAGCCAAAATATTCTTAGAGAAGGTATGAATCTACTGTTTTTAAGCAGAGATAAGTTAAACTTTAGAATGCTGCTGTCTCTTCCCAGTTTTGAATGGGAGGAAGGAGACGGAGGAAGGAAGCAGAGGGTCTGTGAGGTTCAGAGGTTGGTGAATAACGAGTAAGTGGCAGAGCTGGAATTTCCACCCCAGTCAGTGTGGCTGCCAAAGCCACGCTCCCTCGGCCAGCACTGGACTGACTTACCTACAGGTGGTGGGTGATGTCAGCATTTTTGGGGTGAAACTCTACTGTGCCTTTCCAGATCATATTCGAATGTAAAAACAGATTCCTCAATTTGACAGATAGATTTTGGCTTACCTTCTGTTTAAGAATATAGGTATAACCACTGAGTTCCACTAACATAAATTTAAAAATGCATTTATTTTTTCAAAATGATCCTCCTTCCAAAAATCACTTAAAAGAACAAGAGGAATTTAAAGTAATCCTGTATACTCATCTAAACCACAAAGATCCGTGCAATATATACGATGACACACACACAAATTTTAATAGAACATTTTTTAAAATTTTACTTAATCCCAAATGTGACAGTATTAGTAACAATTTTAAACTGTTCTGAAATGTACTGTTAAATTTATCACTGCTACAACTATTATGGCTGTGACTGCAATTGGATAACATAATTGCTCTTAACACGTTTTTTTTTTCTTTTTTTTTTTTTTAAGACAGAGTCTCTCTCTGTCGCCCAGGTTGGACTGCAGTGGTGTGATCTCAGCTCACTGCAAGCTCCGTCTCCCATGTTCACGCCATTCTCCTGCCTCAGCCTCCCGAGTAGCTGGGACTACAGGATCCTGCCACCTATGCCTGGCTAATTTTTTTATATTTTTAGTAGAGATGGGGTTTCACCATGTTAGCCAGGATGGTCTGGATCTCCTGACCTCGTTATCCGCCCGCCTCAGCCTCCCAAAGTGCTGGGATTACAGGCGTGAGCCACCACACCTGGCCGTCTTTTTTTTTTAAAGACAGGATCTCACTCTGTTGCCCAAGCTGAAGGGCAGTGGCACTATCCTCCCACCTCAGTCTCCCAAGCAGCTGGGACTCCAGATGTGCACCACCATGCCTAGTTAATTTAAAAAACAGTTGTTGTTGTTTTTTTTTGGAGAGAGTCTCACTATGTTTCCTAGGCTAGTCTCAAATTCCTGGCCTCAAGCAATCCTCCTGCCTTGGCCTCCTAAAGTACTGGGAGCATGAGCCACTGCACCTGGCCATTAACATGTGTTTTATAAAAAGTCAATGTGGTTCTATTTTAAATAAGTGACAGTCTAGACTCCCAACCCTGACTAGGTGTCTGATTGCCCACAAAGGGGAACTAAAAGCTTGCATAACTCACCACTCTCTGGATTTGTCATCATCAACAGAAAAACAATTTGAACTTCTTATGGTGAGTTCCTAACCACATGATTTCACTTATCCCATTTTAACATAACACAGAAAAGTGTGGTAGTTAGGACCATAAATTATAGCATCTGACAGCCTGGATTTAAATTTTGACTCCTGTTCAATCACTTAACAGATGTGTGATCTTGGGCAAGTCTATTAATCTCTCTAAGCCTTAGTTTCTCATCTTAAAGTGACAATAATTACAGCATCTGTCTTAGAGGGTTGCGGTAAGGAATTAAAGTGCTTAGCATGGTGTTTAACACATAGTAATTACTCACTGTTAACTATGACTGTTTTGCTGTTTTTAGTGTTCTTATCATTATCTCTAAAGATGAAATACTTAAGGATTAAAGAAGCTAAAAAACTTGTCCTGGATCTTATTCCAGGTCTGCTGGATTCCAAAGCCTGAAGCTCCTTCTACCTACCAGGCAAATCCCTGTTTAATTAATCACATCTTTATGGGTTCTTGGTATTGATAAATGTCGATAAGGCTGGTAAAGGGTTTATAAACAGGTAAAATAAATGAGGAGATTAAAAAATTTAAACAAATGCTCTTGCTTGCCGATCTGGCAAGTGTCCATGAGAATTGCTCTTGGTCAGGATGATGAGAAGGGAAAACGAGATTGTGGCCTTCATTCTTTTGGCTGAAGACATTTTCTTGGGGCAGCTTAGATATGTCTCACTTCAGTTTACCTTTGGTGCCTTACTGCTGTAGATTTGTTGGAAAATTCTTGGACCATATGGAACCGCATTTCAGGTGTGTTTTTGTTTACTCATATGCCGTGGTGCTTGGGGGATTTAAATGGGGTTGAAGAAAGGGAAGTCTTAACGTTTATGTCACTATCCCAATTACTACTCCTTGTCAATGGCATTTCCATGGGTTGTCCTAACCTTTATCCTTTCCTATTTGTATCAAGGGCTAATATTCCAAAGAATGCCAAGGAAGTAGAATAATTTTTAAAACCTACTAATAGCTGACCTGCCCGTATTAACACAGGCTAGCTGATACGGTCCAATGGAGCAGCAATCTCCAGGTTCCTACATTTTATCGTCTGATTCAGAGTGGAACACCCTCTCCATCTACTGACATTTATGCATCAGATATGGTACTAAGCACGCCCTGTATGTTCTCATTTAATCCTTATATAAATAACTTAACCATTTCACAAAGGTCAGGATCTGAACTCAGGTCTAACTCTATAGACATTACTATTTATTATTTATAAAGGTCTTATAAGATAGCTGAATTTTCTACATTTTTATTTTTGCCATGTACCTGCTCCACAGCCCATCAAAACTGATCCAAGAACGTGTATCTTTCTCTCAGGTGAACTCTGTGCTTCGAGGGACTGAGCCTTTGCCTTCCACCAAGGTGGTCTGAGGGACTTTTCTTCCCTAAAGTCAGGTAGATGCTGTAGAAAGGCATGGGACTGCTGTTACAAACCTAATCTGATGGCTTCACTCAAATTCATAACGGCTGTTGAAACAACTCCATTGACTTTCCAAAGTGAAGACGGTGGTGAAAGCAAGAGTCCCCTGTTTGATTTACTGAGGGCTCAGCTGCCAAGTTACTAGTTACACGAGGGATAAATGACTAACTGCAGTCAGGCAACATCTCTAACAACAAACACCTCACCATGTGAAGTCTCTCTGCAGTGTAACTCACCCAGCTCTTGCTAGCTGTGTCATCCTGATCTTGGCCAAGTCACTCTCTCAGGCTCAGTTTCTCTTCCATAAATATTGCTAATACTACCTGCTGGACCCATGTCACAGACGTGTTAGGAGGAGAAAATAAGGTGTATGGATCTGCTTTAACACCTGACAACTACTATATAGAAATCGCATAATAATATAATAAAATGATTTTTTAAATGGAAATAAGAGTTGGATTTCTGTGTCTTGTTAACTTGTCAATGTTCAGTTATTGATATCAGAATTCCCATTTCACTTCTTTATATTTTAGAATAGCCAAAGAGAACAAAGAAAGAATCAAGGTAGGCAGAAAAATGGGAGTTGCCATTACTGCTGTCAACTACACTAATTTTTCTAGGTAAGTTTGAAGTTAAAAATATTCCAAATTTATTGGTAATACATCTGCTGCAGGTCAAACACATCAAATTTCCTCATATGAAAAAAATTATTGGATATTTTGTAGCCAAGCTCAAAGAGGATAACTTTCAGAGGGAAAGGATCATTAGGAGCTCTAGGGGTGGCACCATGAATAGATACTTTTTCAGAAAGTTTATGAGAAATTTTCAAATAACCCAGCCGGCTGCTGTAATCCAAGGAATCATGGACTGAAAAGCAAAGGCGGGTAAGCAGAGGTCACAGCCTGAGGACTGAGGCCCCAGTGTCTACAAAACTGTGGGGTTTCTATCAGTTTCTCTGGCTGTACACGACGAAATTAAGTCTGACTTACTGAAATGGTGAAACATTTCTGCCATGTGGGATTACTTTCTGCCCACTCACCAGGCTGACAGACCAGCCTAGATACTCAGAAATGTGCCCTTATCTTATTAAAGCAGAAAACGGAAGGAATAAAAGATGCTATGGAAAGTTCTGTAGACAGCCATAATCCTAAACACATGCCAAAATGGCTCACCAAAAAGAAAACCAAAGCAGTGGTCCTTCCACGGGCCTTGCTGTCCTCTTAAAATAGTGCCGTGGTTTTGCATGCTTTTAGAAATATGGATGCTGCCTTTCTCAATAGTTGGGTACAAAATATAATGTAGTAGACTTGATAATTCACATAAATATTATTCACAATTTAAGAACCCAGATTTGCTTTTTTTAAATTGCCAGAGATCACTATAGCTAATAGAGAGTTTATAGTCTGTGATTAGATGCCTCTTAAGCTATGAATTTTTAACATCTGCTAGTGTATTGAGGGCTTGATTACAGGTTTATGGGTTTTAGAATTAAAATTAAATTTTGTAACCTCATTACAAATGTATTTCCACTTAAGTGATGGGTGATTTACATCCAGAATACAGATACAATTTGGGCTTTGTTTACCTGTGTTTCTCACTAGGACTCTGTTCAGATAGGGCCAAAAATGAGAAACTGCTTACTTTTTCATGCTTGTGTTTCTCCTTCTCTTTTTCTCTCTTCTCTCGCTCTCTCTTCTCTTTCTCTCTTTCCTTCTCCTTCTCCTTCTTCTCCTTCTCTTTCTCCTTCTTTTTCTTCTTCTCCTTTTTGTCCTTTTTCTTTTCTTTCTCCTTCGGCTTCTCTTTCTCCTCAAACAGTTTTTCCGGAAGCACTGGTAACAAAGACGGCAGCATGGCTGGGACCCTGGCGGCAGCGGCCGGGCTGAACAAGGGCAGGGCCAACTCTTTTGGGGGCAACACCAGTGGGGGTGCTGGGGCTTTCATCTTATCTTCTCTGCCTTTATCTTTCACTTTTTCTTTCTCTCTCTTATCTTTATCTTTCTTGCCTTTCTCTCGATCTTTCTTCTTATCTTTATGCTTCTCCTTCTCCTTCCTCACAAGTCCATCTTTCAATTTCACTTTGGGATCAACATCTTCCAATTCTTTGATTTTAAATTTATAGGGATCTGCCTCTTCCTCTTTAAGAAATTCCTTCCAGGGATACTTTGCTTCCCTGCCGGCTTCCTTGTCTTTCTCTTTCTCTTTCACTTTATCCTTCTCCTTACTTCTGTCCTTGTTCTTGTCTTTTTCCCTCTCCCTATCTCTCTGCTTTTCCTTCTTTTTCATTTTAGTCTTGAGTTCCTTTTTCAACTTCTTCTTTACCTCCACAGAGGAAGGCAGCTTGGTTTTCTCCTCATACACCTTGTGGAGAGGTTCGGGAGTGGGAGGAGACACTGACGGAGAAGAAATATAAGGAAAGTTGGGCGGCATATTCGAAGGTGTTCCCAGTTTTGCTTTACGTACAACCTCATCAATGGAGGCATCCATTGTCCATGAGTTATCGGAACTTGAAGTTCCGCCGGAAAGAGGCAGAGGAGTGGATCCTGACTTTGTGAAATTGTTCGTGGAAGTGGAAGCTCTGGGAGTGGCACACTCCGGGCCTGAAATTCTCTTAGGGCTGGTAAAAATGTCTCCTTCAGATTCTGATCCAGAAGAAAATTCGAAAGGATCTGGCTCTCGCTCAGCACAGGCTCGTGCAATCACAGCATCGATAGAGGCCTCAATGGTTTTATCTGCTACCAGAGCCTTTTTCGGCTGATTCTCATTGTTCAGTTTCCCAGCATCAGGGGGGGTCTGTATTTGTTTTACCTGCATAGTCTCTTTACTGATTTTTTCACTGACGGTAGCTGAAGGCGTCCTGTTTGGTGTTTCAGGCCTCACAGGTGTTTGGGGAATATGAGTCATGACCTTGGGGCTCTTGGGACTCTTGGGGCTCTTAGAACGTCCAGGTGATTTCTTTTCTTTGGATACAGTTTTTGGTGATCGAATAGGACTTCCGACCATTGCTGGTGACTGGGTGGTTTTAGGTGATTTAGTCTTCTGTCCTGGAGAGCTAGTTTTAGTCTTTGTTTTAGGTGTAAATGACTTTGTTTCTAATGGTTTTGCAGTTGGCATTTGGGATTTTGCAACTGGAGCCAACATTGGAGGCTCAGGTGAGGGAGGTGCCAAGTCTGTACTGTCCTGTACGTGGACTGGAGAAAGCATTGGTGGGATCTTTTGAGTATTTATTGAGCTGAGTGGCTCTCGAGCTTCCAATAACACAACATCTAGCGTGTCCCCTTTAGTGCTTATTAGCCGAGGCCGCTTCATGGCTGGCAGTTCTTCAGCTTCAGGACTATCCAGTGGTCTCTTACCCAAGAAATTCTCATCATTAATAATTTCTTCCTCCTCCAATTCATCATCTTCTTCCAAGGGAACTTGCATGGCTTCTGCTGACGTGCCTCCATCAGTGGGCACCTGCTCTTCTTCTTCTTCTGATAAAGGAAGAAAAAGGAAGAAAAAAAGAAATATTATTGGAATGTAACAAAATCTAAGAAATAAAAACAATGCTTCAAACATGATTTCTTTTTTCTTTCTTTTTTATCATTAAAGTTCTAGGGTACACGGGCACAACGTGCAGGTTTGTTACATAGGTCTACATGTGCCCTGTTAATTTGCTGTACCCATCAACTTGTCATTTACATTAGGTATTTCTCCTAACGCTATCCCTCCCCTAGCCCCCGACCCCCCAACAGGCCCGGGTGTGTGATGTTCCCCTCCCTATGTCCATGTGTTCTCAATGTTCAACTCCTGCTTATGAGTGAGAACATGCAGTGTTCAAACATGATTTCTTAAAAAAAAAAAAAAGGAAATTATTGACAGCATTTAAAAAGTAAGTTAGTTTTCGAGGATCTTCCAAACATGTGTGTCATCATTCTCAAAAGAGCAGTAGTCAATAACAGCGAATGTACACATAGATCATTGCCCTTTCACATGGTCTGGCCCTAACCTCAGGATCCGGAAATTGCTCAGTGTTTCCAGTTGGCCTTCTGTTGTTTCCTGAATTAATTCTTTTCCTAACCAGTAAACACCTTCTTTCTCTATCTCCCTCTCATGCACATAGAAGCACATGTGCACAACCACACGCCCATCTAAAAAATCAAGAGATGGATTATTATAGGACTTAGTATGGATTATTATTATCAGGAATGACAGAAAGGTATTTTTAGGACTTTTATAACAAATTCATATACTACTTATGTCTTCTATTTTGCTTGCTTGATGTGAGCCACTTGGAGAGGGAGTATGGTGCAATGAAATACACTTGGTTTAAGCACTTGACAAATGGTTTTTCGGCTAGAGTTCTGGCACTAGAGAGCAACCAGCCTTAGGGACTCTCTTAACCTCTCTGAGCCTGTTTCCTCATCTTTCAAAAAGGAGCCGATGTCACTTGCCCTGTCTACTTGGCTGAGTTGTTCCAAGATCAGATTATTTCTCCCGACGCTTATTAACTAAGTATATAATGCACAGTGATAAAGTCTAAAAGAGCCACCGAAATAAATCAGAAATAAATCATAACTAAAAGAGCTCACAGTTTAGTGCAGCAATAAAGGATGTGCCTAGCCCACAGAAAGTGGTTAGTGCCACAGACAGATAAAGTGCTACAGCAGGTCAAAGGAGAGACAGATCTCAGTGAGGTCAAGCATGCGGGTGAGGTTTGACTAATTATGCAGTGTTTGGGATACTTGGAGACTGGAAGTGGTGAAGTCCAGGACAAAGGGTCAGATGAAAAAGAGATGAAGGTGAAACACAGGGAGTGTATGAGAAACAGAAAATGATTTGTCTGGAAAGTAGAGTGCAAGGTGGGGAGCAGTAGGAAGCAGGTTTAGTAAAGTTGCATCCAGATTCTAGGACTTTTGAATTCCAGAAAAAGAAATATAATCTTAATTCTACTGGTAGTTTGGACCTAGAAGGCTTTTAGACAACAGAGAAAAACGCGTGGGGTATGTGTTGGGAAAAGTCACACTGGCAGGACCATGCATGATGGATGGGGGTGGGAGGTAACGGGTTATGAAGGAGAGCAATATCATGGGTTACTGAAGTGATGTGACAGGAAGTAAGGGTCAGAGCTAGAATAGTGGAAATGATCAGGAAGCAGCAGAGGTGAAGGATATTCTGAGGATAGAATGGATAGAATCTGATAAATGATTTGGGTATATGAATTGAGCAAGGACTCAAACACAATTTCAAAGCTTTGAGCCTGGTCAGGCATGGTGGCTCATGCCTGTAATGCCAACATCTTGGGAGGCCGAGGCAGTAGGATTACCTGAGCACGGGAGTTTGAAACCAGCCTGGGCAACATAGCGAGACCCCGTCTTTACCAAAAAATACAAAAATTAGCTGGGCATTGCGGTGCACGCCTGTAGTCCCAGCTACCTAGGAGACTGAGGTGCGAGGGTCACCTGAGCCCAGGAGGTTGAGGCTGCAATGAGCTGTGATTGCGCCACTGCACTCCAGCCTGGGCGACAGAGCAAGACCCTATTTTTAAAGAAAAAAAAAAGGGGGGGGAAAGAAAAAGCTTTGAGCCTTGGTGAGTGATAAATGTAGTGATGAACAGAAACAGGAAATAAGGAAATAGAAAAGGACAATGATTATTAGCTCAATCCCTAGACACAGAGTTTGATAAACATTTAGTCTGCAATGGCTACTCGGCAGCTGAAATATAATACAGATGATCAGAAAACAGGGCAGAGTGCGTGAGAGAAAGAACGTTGTTGAGATAACTAAAGTCACCGTGATGGATGAAATGAACAAGGAAGAAACAAGAGGAAACAGGTTCAGGTATTTTGAGGAATACCTACACATAGAAAGAAGAGGAAGAAGGATTAAAGAAATACATGGAGGGTCAGATGTCAAAGAGATCAAGGCAGCAAGAGTTTTAAAGCAGAGGCCAAGTGAACAAAGCCAAATGCTTAAGAGGTCAATGAGGATGAGGCCAACAGCAGAAGCCATGCTGCAAAAGCATGAAGGGTGCACAGATAGAGAACACGTGAGGTGATGCATGGGAAAGCACTTAGTAAATCATAAAAAAAATCACAACCTTATCAATTATGCTACCGATTCACGATAATGATGGCATCATCCACCAGGTCCCAAGTCAGGAAACTGGTGTCATTCTAGATTCTCTCCCGTCTTCTCCTCCAGATCTGAATCGACAGCACAAGTTTTCTACTGTTTGCTTTCATGTGCTTTCCCCCTGCTTCTGTCTGGTTAATTTCAGTGTTCAGCATCTCTTCTCTGTAGGGCTGCAAGGACCTTCTACCTAGTCTCTGCCTCCAGTGCAGCTTTCTCAGAACCATCTCTCACGTCGTCCTACGGTGATCTTCTGAACACGCAAATCTGAGCGTCTGGTTCCTCATCTTAAAAACCTTTCACTGCTTCCTTCAGAAGCAGTTTGTAAAAGGCATCCCTTGGAAATTGAGGGTCTGTAGAACCCCTTCTGAGGCTACTGCGCAATAGAGACGGCTGTTCTTTATTACACGGAAGAGTTATGCCTCGGGTTATTTATTTTACATGCAGAGCTTCTACAAAAGCTTTTGTTGTGAGGCTAAAACATGTTTGAAAATCACTATTCTAAAATACAAAAATCCTCTCCATCTGTGAAATTGGAGGAAAAAATAAAATATAAAAATCCAATTTCTCCAGTATGACTGACAAGGTGCTCCTTCAAACAAGCTAGGGAAGTAACCTCATCATTCACAGTGAGCTCCTGCGTGCTCTACCCATTCCAGCCACGCTGACTTATCTGCAATCCCCAAATATGTGGTCACACTCCTGTACCTCTGCACATGCGATTCCCCGCGCCTGAAATGTCTTTTCCTTCCTAACATGTTGGCAACTTCCAAGGCTCCCATCAAGTATTACCTCTTCTGTAATGCCTTCTCTTAGCAACTAGAAATAGCCATGTACTCCCTTTGGGCTCTACTGTGCTCCAGTTATACATGCAACAAAGAAAGCCTAGAATATTTACCATTCAGCTCTTTACAAAAAAAGGTTTGCTGACCCCTGTCCTAGACCTACCACATTCAACTCATCTAAACTTTTCCCTCCCTCCCTCCCTCGCCTCCGTTATCAGAATGACAAGACGGACTTCAGATCTGCTCAACTGCCAACAGATAAACATCAGAAAATCAGAAAGAAGGCAGCTTTAGGGTATTCTGAAAGTGAATGGACATTCACTTATTAGTATTACATTTCCAAATTTCAAAGAACCTCCTCCTACTCCACAGAGGTTCATAAATCCCAATGATGCCAAAGCAGAACGACAAAGGTCTGGCTTAAGCAGGATAAAGGGTCTTTAGAGTATGTCATAGTGCACCCTGCTCTTCTAACTCTGGGGACTAATCTGGATCTAGCTCAGTTCTACCAACGTGTGTCCCTCAGGGAAGGCCTTAGGGAGATGCTGGGAGACCAGAGGGAAACTGCTGTACTCTAAGCATTCCCTAGAAAGGGAATACAGGGGATACCCAGGACTACTAGTAAGACAGTTTCAAGTCTTCTGGATGTAAGGCCTGTTTTGTAGTTAGAATAACTTGAAAATTTGGACTTTTCTGTATAGTAAGACATATTGTATTATTTTACTAATGTGGAATTCTATCAGATTAGAACTGGCAAAATGGCTACAAGATGGGCCTTTGAATGAAGGAAGAATGTGAGGCTTGGCTAGGAAAAAATGGGATGGTTTCACACAACTACTTTAGAAAATATATTGGTTTATTTTGAATTTAGAGCTCAAATAACTCATAAGGGTATCAAAAAATTAATGACGGTTGTTTGTGTTTGAGTAAAAAAAAAATTAACATTAAGCTTGATTTAAAGTAGGATGCCACAAGTTGGGGGGTTTATTCTGTTTTTGTTATTTTGTTTTTATTGTTTATTTTCACTTTTGTTTTTCAGGTCCCTACCACAAAAATTTATATTCATTCCTTTATATTACTTAATACTGCAAAAACTTGGATTCATTACTTTATGTTATTTAAAGGAATAGAAATGAATTATAAAACTAAACCACTTCAAGTGTTGGTTTTAGGAATACTCAAAAATACAAACGTTTTAAAATAGTTTTTTTTAGAGCCAACAAAAGTTTCTTATTTTTATTAGTTTAATTTACACTTTCTTATTTACTTAAGATTTTATAAGAAAGCTTCAATTGCAGCATCAAAATCAGTTAAAATGAATGAAGGACTTCGTCAGAAGAAAAAGCCTGAAACTTTTTTTTTTTTTTTGAGACGGAGTCTCGCTCTATCGCCCGGGCTGGGGTGCAGTGGCGCGATCTCGGCTCACTGCAAGCTCCGCCTCCCGGGTTCACGCCATTCTCCCGCCTCAGCCTCCCCAGAAGCTGGGACTACAGGCGCCGCAACCACGCCCGGCTAATTTTGTGTGTGCGTATTTTTAGTAGAGACGGGGTTTCACCGTGTTAGCCACGATGGTCTCGATTTCCTGACGTCGTGATCCGCCCGCCTCGGCCTCCCAAAGTGCTGGGATTACAGGCAAGAGCCACGGCGCCCGGCCAAAAGCCTGAAACTTTTAATAAAAAAAGGAGAAAGTGTAAAGATACTTAAACAATTTTTAAAATTAGAAATGATCTGATATCTACCAGCAGGAATAAGTAACGCGCGTGGAAGTTACGAAGCACAACAATCAGTGAGTACCTGCGAGGCCATCGCCTACTTCAGAAGAGCATGAGCAGGGCCCTCCCAGTCCTGCGGCTCCTTTCCCATCCACCCCTGCTTTCTCCACTCCTACCCCAGCCCCCAGTGAACTGCTATCTTGATCTTCAATCTGTTTCCTTTGTAGTTTTACCACATTTGTACGTAGTTTGCTTGTTTTTAAACTTGATATAAATGGTATGATACTATAATGGTCTTTTTTTTTTTTTTTTAACCCAACATTATGTTTCTAAGATTACCCCAGGTTGACGCAGGTAGCTATAGTTCACTTCTTTTCACTGCTGCAGAAATGTCCAATGGTGGTCAATCCATTCTCCTGGTATAAAAGTTCTTCACTTGAGTGAATATATTTTATTTTAAACATATTAGAATTTTAAAAATTAAAACAAATAAATACAGTTGATCTAGCTTCTGCCTGCTCAAATGCAGACTTGGTTGATGGTTACACATAATGAGTATCTGGCTTTTTACTACATGAATAATTTTAATTCTATGTTTTAAGTGTTTGGAATAAGACAAATGTGTAATGGCCATTGAACTGTTTAGCCTTTACCACTGGTAAAGGTGAACTTCAGTTTGATAATAATTGAATGGCAACATGCATGCATGTGTATAATATAATATAATATATAATATAAATGCATGCATGTGTATAATGACCATCATTTATTAATAATCTGTAAAATATCCTACAAATGTCTTAAAAATATTTTCCTATACTAATCTGTGGAAGCCTGTGTTATTATAAAACTGCAAAATTTGGTCAGCATAAGCTTAATATTACAAGATATCTAATCTTGATATGTTATTGCAAAAATAGTAAAGAAAATATTTGGGTCACAGGCCCTTTCTACTTTAACACAAATATAGACATCATCATCATCATCATAATAGCTGTGTTCCAACATCGAGAAAGAGAGAGAAAGTGAGAGAGCGAGCATGTGTATATATGAAGTATTTCAAAGATTTTTATTTCCAGAGAACTAAGAACTCATTTTCTGTTATTTTAGTGTTCTGAAATGGAAGAAAAGGACTCTCCTGTACATATGTGAGAAACAAATACTGAAAAAAGTAATTTAAAAATTTGATTGTTAGTTGTAAGTTTTTAAACAAGTTCTTCAACTTCTTAGTGCACTGGAGTTCCTTGATCAACAAGACGAGTTCATTAGCGCCATTTATCTTGAGAGCATTCTGAAAATTAATTGCTAATTAAAGGTAAGTATTCAAACTTCTAAATAATAATACCCATCAATAATAGAGATATGTCTTGTAAAGTTAACCTTACAACCCTTTTGAGAAGATTAAAAAAACAAAAAACAACTCTCCTCCCCGTAATCTCTGTAAAACCATCCAACGGCAGCACACGTCCAGAGTTAGCATCTGTGGGTGACGTGACCATCACCTCAGCCATCTGCCCTAATCTCTCCATCGCGCCATGAAAGCAATCGAGGGCTGTTGGGGAGGCTCTGAAGGACAGCGGGTATTTAATTAAGGAAAGGTAGTTCTGGATAGGTATTAATGCTCATGTCCCTAAAGGCATAGTAAGGATTGTTCACAAAAGTGGTGTCACTTTTTCTGCTTTTGCTAAAGTTGGGTTAAAGTTAACGGTGTTACCTTTTCTGCTTGTGCTAAAGTTTGGTTAAAGTTAATAGTGACATGACTTTTGATTTGCTTTTCCCATCTGTGAGAATGTGTTGAATATTATGTTATGTGTTATAATTGATTAAACTGTCATTCATCAAAGAATCCCATGAATTATGATATAACCCCTATATTTCTAGTAGAAAAAAGACACTAACAACAACTAAAGACATGAAGAATCACACCTAAACCAGGGTGGTAATACCTATTTTCAAAAAAATCTTAACTAAAATTCATGTCCTCTCTTAACAACCCTAGTTTTTCATGTTTTTCATAGAGTCACTAAAATGTGAATGCTAGAATTCCAAGAAAAAATGGCCACAGTAAGAAGGAACTCTTCATTCTGCCAAATGTTTTGCATGTCTGGTATACTTTTTTCACCAGACCAAAAAGGGAAACGATGTGAAATAATAAGAATGACTCGGCACAAATTCATCACCACAGCTAGAGATTCACTTTTAGATAGATATTTAATTGGTAGTTGGGTATCTGATCATAATGTATACAAAAATAGGGAGACAGAGATGCTTTCTAAGGTATCTTCTTGTTTAAATAATCAATGGTTCCAGGTCAACATTTGACTGTAAAATTATTTTTAAATTATTATTATTATTATATTTTATGAGACAAAGTTTCACTCTGTTGCCCAGGTTGGAGTGCAGTGGCGCGATTCCAGCTCACTGCAACCTCCACCTCCCAGGGCCAAGCGATTCTCCCGCCTCAGCCTCCCGAGTAGCTGGGATTACAGGCATGTGCCACCATGTCTGGCTAACTTTTGTATTTTTAGTAGAGACAAGGTTTCACTATGCTGACAGGCTGGTCTCGAACTCCTGACCTCGTGATCTGCCCGCCTTGGCCCCCCAAAGTGCTGGGATTACAGGCGTGAGCCACCGCACCCAGCCTATTTTTTAATTTTTTAATTTGAAATAATTTCAAACATAGAAAAGTTGTAAGAATACACAAAGAATTCATGAATACCCTTTAACCAGATGCACTAATTAACATATGTATTATATAACTACATATATTAATATAATTACATAATTATAGTATAATTTTGGGAAACTATTTGAGAATAAGTTGTAGACATCATGATCCTTTACCCTAAAAGCATCAGAGTGTGACTGCAGAACAACTGTCAAATTCTTTTTAATCACATAAAAGCAACAAAATGTATCCATATTAATCCCTATCTTTCAAAAGCTTTACAAACGTGGATGGGAGCAGGACACCACAAACTCCATTTCAATTTTCCTTCATTAATAACACAAATAAATAATCCACACTCCCTATATTCTCCTGAGGAATAATGAGAAAAACATGCTTCTTTTCTAAACTTCTCAGACAAAAACAGAACAAGACAATAAGGTCTGAACACACCAAAAGGATTTTTGGGAGGTTAATTCTAAGCTACTATAAATACTGACTTAGAACAAAATATCTTTTTAACTAGAATAGTAAATGGCTTTAAAGAAACACTATAATCTAAAAAGTTCATAGACATTAGGAAATAAAGGGAAATTGTTTGCACATGGCATAAAAGCTTTTTATCTAACTACACAGATGTGTGCAACTTTAAAATTCAGTGGCATGTTCTCAAACTAAGCAGAAAATACGCTTGTATTCTTAAATTTTAAGCAAAGGAACAACAAAATGCTATCTGCATATATTTCATCAAAAATTAAACGTATTTAAAGCTAGACTTCTTATGATTGGTTAAAAGTGTACACACAATCTTGTGTCAGATCTGTAAATGAAAAATGTATGTAGATGTAGAAATTAATTTCTACAATGATGCACAAACTTTCCTATTAGTCCATACATGTCACTGTTTTTATGATAGATTCCTCTTTTACTAGCAAATGAAAGGATCATTTAAATGAATGCTTGGACAGCGTGGGAGAGGTGGGGCAGAGAGTTAAAAAACAAAACAGCACACTTTTTTCAAAAAATACCTTTCTATTTGTCGAATTTAGGTATATTTATTGTAACCGGTTCCTTGAAGTGACTCAATGCCACTAAAATTCATTCATTCACCTATGGAGTGCACTCTGAACCTCACTGTGGAGAGCTCTGTGTTAACTAGAACTAATTCATTCGCCTATGGAGTGCACTCTGAATCTCACTACAGAGAGCTCTGTGTTAACTAGAACTAATTTACTCATTCGCCTATGGAGTGCACTCTGAACCTCACTATGGAGAGCTCTGTGTTAACTAGGACTAATCCACTCATTCGCCTATGGAGTGCACTCTGAACCTCACTATGGAGAGCTCTGTGTTAACTAGAACTAATTCATTCATTCGCCTATGGAGTGCACTCTGAATCTCACTATGGAGAGCTCTGTGTTAACTAGGACTAACCCACTCATTCGCCTATGGAGTGCATTCTGAATCTCACTATGGAGAGCTCTGTGTTAACTAGGACTAATCCACTCATTCGCCTATGGAGTGCACTCTGAATCTTGCTGTGGCGAGCTCTGTATTAACTAGGACTAATTCATTCAAGTATGGAGTGCACTCTGAACCTCACTATGGAGAGCTCTGTGTTAACTAGGACTAATCCACTCATTCGCCTATGGAGTGCACTCTGAGCCTCACTATGGAGAGCTCTGTGTTAACTAGAACTACAAAGACAAATAAGACATGATTGGCTGTCCTTAATCAAACACATTTTGTGGCCATCAGTTCAAGTGGTAGGCAGGAATCTGCACAAGGTACACACGGAGCCACATCAAGGGGTATGAAGGCAGGAATGGAAATGTTGGCTGGCCAGGAAACTGAACTGAAATGACACCTGGGATCTGTTCACAGAGCCAAGTTCAACCCAGCACAGCCCATTTCATCTCCCAAGACCTAAGTTTTCTCATCTGTAAAATTGAGTACTGACATCTGACCTCCTCCTTATAAGAGATGAAGATCTTTATTATTAGGGTCATCTCTATGTGTAGTTGATGACATGTGTGGGATGATCTAAAGGGCAGGACAGAGTTACTCCTGCCCCTAAATATCTCACTGAGCAGGCAACGGTTCTTGAAATTCTACCACTTGATTTATGTGTTTGGGTAAAGGCAATATCTTTAAAATGTTGCTGTGAAAATATTCTTAAGACCATGAAATTAACAAATGAACAACTCTATCCTACTTTTTGAAGTGAGAAGACTGGGAAAATGGAACCGAAGTGAAACAATGTGATGGAATGTTGAGGATGAGGTGAGTGTGGAACACAGGGTATTACTGCCAGGAAGGTCAGGGTCAGGCCCAGCTGGGAAGCTGCTGTGAGGAGAAGAGGTTGGGGCAGTCAGGAAATAATAGGAATACAGGCGCTGGATGCTGGGAAGGAAAAGAAGGGAATGGCGTCAACAACAATCAAAATCCACTTCATCATTACATCTTCTAGTACTAAATGAGGCTAAAAATATTTAATTTCATTGACATCTCCTTATAAAATATTTTAAAATTGTCCTGTCTATAATGTAACAGAAATTAGACCCTTAAAACACAACTCAACATGTGTAAGTGGGTATGTATTTTTAAAATAAACCTGTTTACTTAAAAAATGAAATTACTAGCAAAGACAAGACAATTAGGCAATGACAATTCATACATTACAACCAATCAATAACACAAGAAATTAATAGTAGAGTGAATATGATGTGTTATAAATACCTAGATACACACTGACCTGTAAAAAAGCACTATTTCACTAACATTCTGTACAATAAAAAACTAAAATGCTATATAAGCAAGCCAACCTGAAATGACACCTAGTATTATAAATGGCCTAATCTATATGTTAATACTGTTGTATCACATAACTGCAGCAAGACTAAGATAACAATATGACTTTGGGGTTTCTATGGCTACATCCTGGGCTAACGTGCCTGAAAGGGCTGGCTGCTGACACCACACAACCATTCTGAGTGCTTCTTTTTGGTTATTTATGATATGATTTATGATAACGACAACATCTCCTATTTTCTCTCCTCCTCAGATACAATAAATTGCTATCGTTAATCACCCTTCTTGGTTCAACCATGATTACAATAGCATAATAGGGCCTGGCTATGGTAATATTGTGGATTTTTTTTTTGCAAGAAATAAATACAAGTAGATCTCTTCAGACAATGTCAATATCTCTAATATTTTAATAATCTTCCTTTAAGTCTTTCAGGATAAATTCTGTTACAATTGAGATTCCATATCCAGGATGTAGGCCATTTGTGCCAATCGAATTTATAATCAAACACCACGCATTCACAAATCACTATCATCATGATTTTCCTGAACTTAAAATAGTAAGACTATGCAAAGGATACAGTTTCTTTTCTAAGAGAGACAATAGTATTGCTCTATAGGGATGAAACTAATCTCAATGCAATTCCTTCCCCACCCCAGGAATCAGACAAATTAGGCAAATTAGCCACTTATCTATAAGAAGACAAAACAGTAGAGACAGAATAAAAACCCTACAATCATAGAGACATGTATGATGTGCCTCTGCCCATTATTGGCTATGTGGTTCCTTCAACCTTCTGAACTTCAGTTTCCTCTTACGCCAGTTTGGGTTAACAGAAAGTACTACCTCTTTGGCTTTTGAGTAACCGTAAGACAAAGTATGTAAAAAATGAGTTTGTATGTAAATGACTTAGTATGAAAACTATGAGTCAGACTGTAAAAATGAACAGACATTCTCACCCTCCCTGCATCTATGCCCTTCCACAGGGCTTCTACAGCTGTTCTCATCAAGAGGTGGAGATGATTTTGGGTGGCCGTGTGACTTGCTTTGGCCAATGGGCAAATGTGACAGAAGCAGAGGCATGGAAAGCAGCTGCACCCTAAGGGCTTGCCCTCCTGGCTGCTCTTGGGAAACCTGCAACCACTGTCACAGGAATGAGCCCAGGTTAGCCTGCGGGGTGATGACGTGTGTGGCCCAGGGCCCCAGCCAAAGCACCAGGCATAGGAGCAAAGCCATTGACCACCAGCCAACAGTAAATGTATGGGTGAGCCCAGCCTCGTCCAGCAGAAGAGCCGCACAGCTGAGCCAACCCAAAATGCAAACTCATGGAATTGTAAGCTAGTAAACGGTTGCTGTTTTAAGCTGCTAAAGTTTGGGGGTAGCTTGTTACACAATGACATGTCAGCTATATATTCATATGTACACATACAGTCACTTCTTGTTATTTGCAGTAGTTATGGTAACACAGAACTAACAAATACTGAACCACTACTCCTAAGAGAAATACAGGGTTAGGTTCCTATAAGTCTCTGGTCACAACAGTTTCATCAGCTAATCGATGCATACCCTGTTTTACATGTGCTTCTGCTTAAAGACACCTTATCTAAGACATTAATGATCCATTAACATTGAACTCCCAGTGCATAGCACTGTAACTCATGCCTAGAAGAGGCTTATGTAACACATGCATTTTCTCTGTGAGGCACATCACTGCCTCTGGCATTGGGACCACTAGACGGGACTTCAGCACTATGCTTAGGGGCCATTTTAAACACAAAATTCCCAACAAAAGCACAGAATGAGAAAAACATGGTACTACTGAGATGGTGAAAACCAACACTTCCTTATAGTGTGAGAGCTGACACCGAAGGCAGAGCCCTGCCTTGTTCGACCTCAGCTGGGAACATGCAACACACACGACTGAATTTTTGCTGCTCTGCATGTCTTCAAATGATCGTGAAAAACAGAATCTGTGCATAATGAGGATAATTGTATATAACTACATGGATATACACTCATCAACATCCAGTACTTTGATGGACTACTGACTTAAAAGACTTTGCTTGAAAGTGATTCCATCCTCAGAGGCATTTCATGAAAAGAATAAATATGCTTCAGGAACTGTAACACTATGACTATATCTGGTAAGACGTTTCTCCAAATCCAAATTAGGACATGTTTGAGTTTAATTCAAAGAACTAGCCATGTGAGGAACTTTCTGCTCAAGACACACAATTATTCTCCAAACTTCTGGAAGGCACCAAGGCCTTTCTCTCCGCAAGGTCTTCATGCCCACATAGTCTGCTCCCCTCCCATGGGAACACTCTTCCCTGGGTCACTCTATACTTCTCTATCTCCCTTTAACTCTCAAGAGTAATACTGTCTTTTCAAAGAAGTATTCTCTGGTCATTCTACATCCCCAAAATAAGGAGTCGCAATTTGTAACTGTTTGACTGCTAATGCATTTCTTGTCTGTTTCCCCAACAAAGCTTCACTGATACGGGAACCACGTCTGCCTTCAGCTGTTAAACAACCATTACAGGCTAATAATATGTACTTTCGCCAGCAGTGCTATTATTAGAAAAATGAGAGAAACTATTTCACCACATATCATTGACTCTAATTTATTAAAATATGAAAACAAAAATGTGCATCTCTGAAATTTGGCCATCTCTTCTAATCAGCAGTATCTTCCTATCTTCACTGGACAGGCGGGACAGGCGGTGGTGATGTAGCAGTCACTGCCTGCCAATGGGTGAACTTGACTGCTGCTCTTGGTAGAATGACCGGGCACTGCAACCCTTCTATGTTTCAGTCAATAAACCATTTAAGAAATTTGAAGTGTGTGTTCTATGCAGTTAAAAAAAATGTTTTATATAAGAAAGAATTGCTTCACAGTCTAATTGGCAATGTTTCAGATTCTAAACAGCGCCTAACCCAGAGGAGGCCTTCACAGCTGCTGAGAGAAAGCTCTTAACCACTGCACCACCTGGCCTGCGGTAGGGGCTGGAGGGGCCATGCATGCAGGAAAGGTGGCCTGCAGAATGCACAAGAGAGCAGAGAACCAAGGGCAGGATTCTAGGGCTGCCAACATTTCAGTAACAGCAGAAGAGGGGCCAGAGAAGGAGACGGGACAGCCAATAAGTTGGAGGAAAATCAGAAAAGATTAAAACAACAACAATGAAGAGAAAGTATAAGCAAGTATAAGAAAGAAAAATTGTGGCCAGGCGAGGTGGCTCACACCTGTAAAGCCAGCACTTTGGGAGGCCGAGGTGAGAGGATCTCTTAAGGCCAGGAGTTCCAGACCAGCCTGGGCAGCATAGCAAGAACCCGTCTCTACAATAATTATTTTTTTAAAAAAGAAAAGTTTTAACAAGTAGGGTAAGTATTCTATTGTGTCCAATATTAGAAAAGCATCAAATATACAAAAAAGGTGTTGTTATCACTGTGATACATGCTTTGAAATAAACAGGATAAAGGAATAGAAAATAACAACTGGGAAGGTGGTGGTGATGTAGAATGCCACCTTTTTTCTTTTTTTTTTTTGAGACAGGGTCTCACTCTGTCACCCAGGATGAAGTGCAGTGGCACGATCATGGCTTACTGCAGCCTCCACCTCCTGGGTCCAAGCGATCCTCCCACTTCAGCATTCCAAGTAGCTGGGACCAAGGACATGTGCTACCACACCTGGCTCATTTTTGTATTTTCACAGAGATGGGGTTTGGTCATGTCGCCCAGGCTAGTCTCAAACTTCTGAGCTCAAATAATCTGCCCGTCTCGGCTTCCCAGTGTGCTGGGATTACAGGTATGAGCCACGGTGCTTGGCCCACCACCTTCTTAAATAGAACGAAGCAACTATGTGAATACTGATTAATGAAACTGAGATGGGAATAACCAAAACAGCTGGTCAGAGACAAGCCAGGGAAAGTACTCCAGGCGCAGGGACAGCATGTGGACAGCCACACTGCGTAATGAGTATTTGTGTTTGAGGCATAGGAAGGAGCTAGTGAAGGCAAGAAGAAAGGAGGTGGGTTGGGTAGGTCAAGAGGGCTTCATGGATCATGGGAAAGAGTGTGAATTTTATTTGAAGGGTATGGGAAGTCACTGGTAGCTTTAAAATAGTTGGATCCAGTTTCGAGAAAGATGACTCTAGCAGCTGTGTAGAGGATGTAGTAAGGTTATGGATGACCTGAGAGGGTGGCTTTAGCCCCATGGAGGAGGTCAGGGCAGGAGGACAGTCAGGGTCAGGTGTGCATCACAAGGTCAAGGCAATCTCATCCATCCATTCATTCAACAAATATTTGTTAAGATCTGTGTCCGGCCAGCAATGCGGAGGTTAACAAACAAAAGACAAGGTTTCTCTATTCATAGATTTTACCAGCAGGGCAGATAGGCAACAATATATACAAAAGGAAAATTCACAGTTAAGTGCTAGGGAGTAAGTAAAATGGGATAATGCGTGTGGAGAGAAAAAAGGCGATTTTAGACAGGACAGTCACTGAGAAGAGATGGTTCAGCTAAGAGCTGATTCAGGAGGAAGACTAGCTGTGTGATGATGTCATGAACAAGCATTTCAGGGGCACAGGAGCAAGGGCAGAGCCTTGCTGCCGGAACAGCCTTGCCCGGGGTGCAGCCGGGTGGGTAGTTAGTGTGGGGGCGGGAGTCAGTAAGGAGCTGCAGCGCGAGGGTAGGCCTGGCCTTCCTGGGGCATCTACAGAGTGTCTGCGAAAATGCTCACCATGCAGATAAACAAGATAAATTAGTAAGTCAAACAAACAAAAGAACTGGAAAATACAGTTTTTTTAATCCACTAATGGGAAAAAAATGCCATAGTAATAAGTAAATAAGATGACTGGTCAGATTTAAAACAACCATACCCAATAGGAAATCAATTATTCTGTGAAATGGCACACAAACAAAAACTCACTAAGCAAACAGGATCAGCATCCCTCTGTTCACCTTTCAGAAGGTGAGACAAACTGACCTACTCCAAACACTGCAATCCAGTCCTCTAATGCCACGGGTGCCAGAGGCCAGGGCACTTCAGAATGGGCATCGGGAAAGGCTGCCCATCTCCGGGACAAAGCCTTATCCTATTTTGAACAGTTTACTACCATAAAAAATGAAAATAGAGTAAAAAATTACAACTACACTTATGTAGTCCGATGCTACGTTTTCATGCTGTCCATATTTCTAGGTAGAGACTAATATATATATACCTTTAATCAAACCTTTATTCTAATGTAAGATTATCCTAGTGCTCTAAATGACCTTGACAAAATTCTGGAAAAAAATATCGCAAGACCTGGGGCTCTAAAGCTATTTTAGAATTAACTCTGAATAATTGTCCCAAAATATGAGTTTCTGATTAATTGCTTAAGATAAGGCCTCCCTTTCCTTGTGGCCTCCAGTGGCTCCCTCCAGTTCCCATAATCACTTTTGTCTCATTCTTCTAAACCCTGGAAGGCTAAGAGAAAAATCAGAGATACACCAATTCTATTACTTGAGGATTAGCTAAGAGATAACCCTTTGTATTCCATTACTGACCATTATTTGAGTAATTATTCAATAACTATGGTACGTTTGAAAGATGCACTAATTGTTTTCTGAGGCTCATTCCTGCTGTATCTCAGACAAAGTTAGACCTGCTATGTCCTTTAACATTGCAAATCTACATTTGGGTTACATGAAAAAAAACGCATAGTAACTTTTACTGCGTGTCATTTTTGATTTCTTTCTCTTAATAAAAAGTAAAAGCTAAAACAAGAATAATTAGTCTGTTGACGGTCTTACTGACTAACTAGAAAATTAGGACTCTATTTTTGACCAGATTTATGTCTTACAAGAGTCAAATTTCTGCATAATTTAGACAGAAAATTGGCAGGGGATGGCTGTTCCATCTAATTTCAGCAAAATTAGCATTCAGCCACCTGAATTTTTGGCAGTATTCCAGTGTGTTTATCCCACGCAGTAAGTAGACAAAAAATAAAATTGACAATCATGCCTAAACGAGGTAGTTTTTCTATCTACCTTTTCCCTCCCCCAACAACACACACACACACACACACACACATACGTACACACACACACAAGCATGAACATTTTTAAAAATGAGTGAATAATTTCAAAAGTACATTTCATGAATGGATTCGTGGTTTTGCATTCTTCCTCTTATGCATATCAGTCACAGAAAGAACAAGAAAACCCACCCCCTTTTCAAAGTATAAAGAACCCTACTATAATGAGTGGACTCAATCTTGGTTTACTAGGGGTAATGATTTTTTAGAAATTGCTCATCCTCCAAATAAAGCAAATCAGTTATATCAGTTCCTGACTATCTGTGCTAATAGATGGAAATGATAGTGACAGTAATTCTAAATTCATTAGTAATTGCTTTGGAATACATCCTAATAAAAAGCTGAAAACCCATACAACTAATTTTTGCTTACCTTTCTCCCCTCGTAGAATTATATTTGGTTGGTACAGAAATGAAAAAGCCAACAGGCACAAATTATGCATTTAATGTGTACCGAGCACCTACCATCTGTATGCCTTGAGCTCAGAGGAAATGACAAGTATTTATTCTTCAAGCCCATCTTAACTTGTGCCTAGCAGTGTGCAAGACTGGTGGCTCTCAGACACTCCTGGCAGCTAGAACAGAACTGGCAAGGACAATGAAGCACGGTGTGAGGTTTGGAAGCCATGGTTTTAAGGCTGGCAAAAGAGGGGCTCCCACTCAGCAAGTGTATCTTATACACTTACTATCAAGGTGTACCAAGGGTGCTAAGAAGGCAAATACAAAAAACACCCTCCAAATGTTTCCCCAGGAAAAGCTTACAAACTAGGAAACAAATGTATCATTTAAAATGTAGGAGTTTGCAATGCTAAGGAGCAAGCAGAATGTGATGCATAGGAGCCAGAATCAGAAGACGGAAGCCAAGAATCCAAGCAAGGTGAGCCCAACACGGAGCGTTTGTTTCTTTCAAGGCAATGGCGAAGGCAGTGCTGGAGGCCGAGTGGAGTTCTTAAGAGTCTCACAGAGCTACAGGGAACCACAGGATCGGCCTCCTTTGATCTGAGCAAGATCACAACAGCTGCCAAGTCAGGACAGACTTTCGGGAGTAAACAAACACAGACACAGAAGGAAACTGGACAGCAACTGCAGCAACTCAGGAGAGATGACTGTGGTTGAACGAGACAGTCAGGGCTGTAATGAGGGTCAAATGCCCATTAAGAGCAGAAGACCCGCACAGACAGCCTACGGCTGCAATCCAACCTGCAAATGTGATTTTTGTGTATGTGGTCTGCACAATGTTCTAAATATTTTACATTCACTTCTAAGAGTTAAGAGCCCAAAAAAATATTTTAACTAAATTTCCTGCCTTTACTAAAACATCGCAAGATCTAGAACTCCGTGCCCACATGCCCAGGCTGCCCACTTGAGATGGGGCCTCTGGACTTCACTGCCACCACATCCCCTAGCTCTTCTTAGGATCTGTGTTTGCAACCCCTAACAAGAGAGCTGGAAATGGACCTAGCCCAGGATTTTCTCAGTCAGCAATGTCCCAGGACTTGCTTGGATTCCCTCAAGTTTTCTTGGGAAAACCCAGCAGATTTTGTTTCAGAAAGCAAAGCTTACGGTTTTATAGGCACATCAGCAAGACTGTGTTACAGTACTGTTACTCACATAAAGCAATGTCATATAAATATACAAGTACATTTTGAAATTTTTTGGCTGGAAAAAAATGTATTATAATTTTCAGCTGAAAAAAAAACCTGAACTACTGGAGGTAAGTTCTATACATAAGCCAATGAAATTTAATTAAAGCAGATGGGTTAAAATATATTTGATAAAATATTTACCTTAAGTATCTTTTCAGATAAGTAATATTTATATACTCATACTATATGGGCAGGCTCGACTGAAATCGACAAAAGGCAATTTATGCATCGTCACGGGTGACTGCTAGACTGACTCTCCTTTTCCCCGGCTCTCACAGAGGGATGTCTTCCAAATCAGAATTATAAGAACATAACTAATAGAACATTATAGAACTTAATAAAAATGTCAACTTGTCACCTCCTGAAATATAACTGAAGTGGAGCCACATGATACAATCCCACTTGTGAAGCAAAAAAACTGACCTCAAAACAAACATTCCTGACTCCTTGAAGCTGTACTAATCTTGACACTTTGGGAGAAAATGACAAGAAGTAATTGAAAACAAACTATTAAAAACAAACAGAGTTCCAAAGTAAAAGTTTACCGACTTTAAGAAACTAGGAGCCCAGAGCCAGATCCAACACAGGGCTGTCTCTCCACTCTGTTGCTGACACACATGCTCCAGGCTCTCTATGACCAAACACCCACGAGTGTAAAAACCTAGCTACCACAACCCTGCCCTTTTCCTCAACACTGCCACCCAGTTCAAGTAAATAAGTTCTTATACTTAGTGACTCCATGAGAACTTCTTATTTTCCAGACCTAACAGACACAGTCAGAAGGAAAGGATTTCACAGCCTTGAAGGCATCTGCGCAGCAGGAAGGACGTCCACGATGATGATACAGTGAGGCAGTGGCGAAGCAGAGGGCAGCGGCTCTTTCTCCTTTGCCAGATTGTGCCAAAGAGCACATTTACCTTGATGACTCTATTTCACGGCCCATTCACTCTGAAACTCTTCACTCTCTGACCTGCCCCAGCCATTCACTGGAAACGTTTCCCCCGGTCCCCTGTAGCATCCTCATGTCCAGTTACGAATAATCCCCACCCTGCTGACCTGTATCTAGCACCACCTGCTGAACACTTTTCCTCTTTCTTGAAATTTTATTATTCATTTAAAGTTTAATTCAACAAATATTTACTGTATGCCCATTCGATGCCAAACAGTAAAGAACTACTAGAGAGGAAAGACATTCTACCTGTCAACAAATTTGATCTAGCAGGCAAAACATGGTCACTCAGCTTGCTGGATTAATCCTCCTAAAAGACATCTCTCCCAGTGGAAATCTTCTCAATGACTCCCATGCCTTACTTTCAGCTTCATATTTGTGACTCTCTATAATATGTTGCCAACTTTTCACCCTTATCTTCCTTCCAACAGGACTGCATCACTTCAACAGGTCATGAGCTTTCCACTTTTGTGTTTTATATTGTTTTCTTTTTCTTTTCTTCTTTTTTTTCTTTGTTGGGATAGGGTCTTGCTCTGTTGCTCAGGCTGCTCTCAAACTCCTGGGCTCAAATGATCCTCCCATCTCGGCCTCCCAAAGTGCTGGGATTATTGGCATAAGCCACAGTGCCTGGCCACTGTGTTATTTCTGAACTGGAATGCTTTTTTTCTCATACCTGCTTACGGAAATCCAATCTACTTTCAAGAACTGTCTCAAATAATAATTCCCTTCGTGAAACTGCTCCCAATCTGATTTGCACTATCCATTCCTCAAATCTCCACAGCAGTTTCTAACTTTATGAGAACTGCACACTGTTTTTTATACAGTTGTTTATCTGAGTTATCCAGGATTAGGAAACTATAAGCTTATCAAAGGCATGGACTGTGTCTTAAATCATTTTTGTTTTCTGAACCTTTTCATTTAAATCTATAAATATTCATCAGATAGTTATTATATGCATGGCATCACGCTAAAAATATAGTGGGTGCTTAAATATCTATTAGATTTAATTACGTTTAGACTGAATCATCTGGTAGTTTCCTGATAAGAGATGTATGGGAAATAAATGTTTTCAGACTCCACGTGTCTAAAATGTCCCTATTCTACCCTCAGACCTAACAGCTTGGTTGAAAATAGAATTTAAGGTTGATATTATTTCATACAAAATTCTGATGGTATGCACTAATGTCTTCTAACCTTCACCACTGCACCTTCATTCTGACTCCATTATGAATTGCAGTCCTTTGTATGTGACTGGCAAGTATGTGTAATTTCCTCCTAAACTCTGGTTTCCTCTAATTCGCAATAATATGCCTTGGTATGCATTTTTATTCAGTCATTGTTATGGGTACCATTTAGACTCCTGTAATATAGAGATTTATATGCTTTTCTTCTGAAAAATTTTCTTGTGTTATTTCTTTGATAATTTCATTTCCTTTAGTTTCAGTGTTCTCTCTTCTTAGGACTCCTTTTAGTTGGCTATAGGACCTCATGAATTAACTCTGTAGTTTTCTCACTTTTTTTCCTCTCCTAATGTTCCTCTCTTTATCTAACTGTTCAGGTTTTCGTGACTTTATCTTAAAAACCCCTCTATAGAACTTTTTCTTTTGGTTATTATATTGTTATAATTTCTAACTTGCTCTGGCTCTTTGATGGCTTGTTCCTCTTTGACATCTTCTGCTCTTGTCTCTTGGAAGGGGTGTGTGTGTACGTGTATGTGTGTATGTGTGTGTAGTCTTCTTCTATTTCCTACGTTGTCTCTATTTCTGAGGTTTCAGCTTCTGCTTTTCATGTGGGATACCTTTCATGTCTGGTAGTTACTGGGTGTTTAAGCGTGAGTTGCTGGAAGCTCTACATGTAAAATATTTGGGGCTTTGCTAATTGGTGGGCTTCACTGTAAGATAATCTAGCTCTAAAATGTTATTGTCAGTATGTATTTTCCCCAGGACAGCTCAGTTTTTTCAGAGGAGAATCCTCCAATTTCCTGCACACTAGGAGTCTGGTGCAGAAAAGGAAGAAGAGTCTCGCCTTTCAGTGTGGAGACTTAAACCTAAACTGCATTTCAGTATTGAGCCCAACTCAATACTTGGCACTCAGTGTTTAGCTAATAAACTAAAATATTGAGTTTACTAAAAATTCAAATGTTTTTGCTAATAAACAAACATGTACAAACAGACTTTATATCTTCTAAATCCCTGCCTTCTGAAGTTCCTGATGACCCCACTTCTGAACTCTTGGGGAGCAATCATCTTGTTTCCCATAATCTTCTCCTCTGCAGGCTGGTATGTTTCAGCTTCCTCTGCTCTGCTAAGTCAGTTCCTACTTTCCATCTCTTCCCTTGCTCTCTTATCCTTATGGCTTTGTACATTTTTTAGTACTTTCCTATCATTGCAGTGGGGTTTAGGAAGAAACACAAATGAACTCATGGGTCAATCCACAATGACAAACAGAAATCTCTGTTCCCTCAGGATTTAACTCCACTGTTCCTGACGTTCAGTTATTGATCAACTCGCAGTCTCTTTCAATACTTAACATTCGGCATTTCATCCCTTCTCATGAGCTTAGCTATCACATTAATGTTGCCGACTCCTAAATCTTTATCTTCACTTCTTTCCTCCTCTCTTATCTCAGTTTCATTTGCTTTGATTTCCTACTAGGCATCTTGGCTTGACTATTTCACTATCATTTCAAATTCAACATGTCATACATTGGCCTTATTATTTCTCCATTAAAGGAGGCTCACATTTTCTTGTCTTTTCTTTTTTTTTTTTTTTTTTTTGTCTGACTGGCCGTTCAAATTCTCTCAGTCAACTAGAGACATGAGTTTTCAAGTCTTCCCACTCACCATCCATATCTAGTCACTAAACAAGTATTATTCATTTCCCTTCAAAAAATCTCCTGTAATCACCATTTTCTTTATTATTCCCATTTGCTACCTTAGGCGAGGCCCTCCTGTCACACTGCCACTGAACTAAAATGTAACAGCCTGATAACCATCAACAGTCCACCTCCACCCTGTCCTCCTGTGCAGCGGAGCCCATGTCCTGCCAATACTGTCTTCTTATCCCCACACACCTCCCCATCCCCTGCCACACCAAACTCCCAAGGCTCCTCACTGTCTCAAGTTAGGGATTTTTAAACTCCATGAGTCTTTTTTTTTTTTTGAGACATAGTCTCACTCTGTCACCCAGGCTAGAGTGCAGTGGTGTGATCTCAGCTCATTGCAAGCTCCGCCTCCCAGGTTCACGCCATTCTCCTGCCTCAGCCTCCTGAGTAGCTGGGACTACAGGCGCCCACTGCCACGCCCAGCTACTTTTTGTATTTTTTCGTAGAGACAGGGTTTCACCGTGTTAGCCAGGATGGTCTCGATCTCCTGACCTCGTGATCCGCCCACCTTGGCTTCCCAAAGTGCTGGGATTACAGGCGTGAGCCACTGTGTCTGGCCAACTCCATGAATCTTTAGGCAGGGATGCCACAAATGATTTAACCTACCTAAAAAAATATATTTATTGTTTTAAATCATAGGACTCTAAGTTTTATTTTGTTGAAAAAAAAGTTTTATTAATAAAATCATTTATATTTCACATCTAAATACAGCTTTCTTATTCTGGGATTTAAAGCACTAAACAAGCTAGCCACCAGCTATTGCAAAATCCATCCCCTCTAATCGGCCCTCAATATAAACCCCACTTTCCAAGCAGGATGTTCCACTGACTGGTCTTAAATGTGGGCTCCGTTCCTTGCAAATTATGCAACCTTGCGTACCTTATTTAACCTCACTGTTCCTTCGCCAACACTTCTACAAAACAGCATGAAAAAAGCACCCCTTTCCTAGCTAAGAATAAACAAGTCAAAGCATGTAAGAGTGCTAAGCACAGGGCCTGATCCATAGTGAGTGCTCTTGAAATGTTCGGTGCTGTGACTGTTACTATTCCCTGCGACCTGTGTGTATGATTCCCTCTCACCTGTTACTCATCCTTCAGGATGGAGCACAACTGTGAGGAGAAGACAAGCCACAGACTATGAGAAAAATATATTTAAAAGGCATATCTGATAAAGGACTGCCACCCAAATATACAAACAAACTTTTAAAACTCAACAACAAAAAAATGAACCTTTCAATTTAAAAATGGGCAAAAGACCTGAACAGACAATTTACCAAAGAAGATATACAGATGGCAAATAGGCACATGCAAAGATGAGAAGATGTTCCACATTATAAGCTATTAGGAGAATGGAAAGTAAAACAACAAGATCCCACTACACACCTATTAGAATGACCAAAAGCCGAAACACTGACAACGCCAAATGCTGGCAAGAATGCAGAGCGACAGAAACTCTCATTCATTGCTGGTGGAAATGCAAAATGATACAGCCAATTAGGAAGACAGTTTAGCAGCTTCTTACAAAACTAAACATACTCTTACCATAGGATCCGGCAATCACACTCCCTGGCATTTACCCAAATGAACTGAAAACTTACGTCCCCACAAAAACCTGCAAACAGATGTTTAAAGCAGCTGTATTCAACTGCCAAAACTTGGAAACAACGAAGAGTTTCATTTGGTGAATGGATAAACTGTGGTACAATCAGACAATGGAATAGTATTCAGCACTAAAAAGAAATGAACTATGAAGCCATGAAAAGATATGGAGGAATCTTAAATGCATATTGCTAAGTGAAAGAAGTCAAACTGAAAAGGCCACATACTGTATATTCCAATTACGGCATTCTGGGAAAGGTTAAACTATGAATACACTTAAAAAAAAAAAAATCAGTGGATGCCAGGGGGTAGAGGAAGGTGGGGATGAAGAGAAGCATCAAAGAGGATGTTGACGGCAGTGCACCTAGTCTGTGTGATACTGCGATGGTAGATAAATGTCTTTATTCGTTTGTCCAAACCCATGGAAGGTACAACACCAAGAGTGACCCCTAATGTAAACTATGGTCTCTGGTGACTATGATGTGCCAATGTAGTTTCATCAATCATAATAAATGTGCCACTCTGGAGGGGGATGTTGATAGTGAGGGAGGCTGTGGAGGGAGCAAGCAGTGGGTGAATGGGAACCCTCAGTACTTTCTGCTCAATTTTACTGGGAACCCAAAACTGCTCTAAAAAATAAAGTCTATTAAGAAAAAAAAAAAAAAAAAAAGATGCAGCTCAGGTCCTACCCTCTTCTGATATGCCAATCCACAGAAATCTCTGCTTTTTCTCAACTCTAAAAGAACTTGCTGACATTTGATCCTTAATCGTATAATGCTTTAAACCGTAAGAGAAATCCTCGTCTTATCTCCCCAACTAGAAGCTCCCAGGGATGACATTTTATAGCTTTTGACAGACCCCACAATGCCTAGTCAATTACAAAAAAGAAAAAGAAAAAGGGAAATGAAAAATTTCAATTAAGCAAGGCTTGTTTTACTTTGGGAAAATATTGTTACTGTGCTTGGGTTTCATTCCCAGTCTTTGAAGAAACGCACACACAGCTAACACTCTGTCTACAGGGCCCGTCTTCCTTATTGTCCCCTGGGTTCACGTGTTATTTGAATACTGTGGTTAGAATCGCACCCTCTCTCTGTTTTACGATACAACCACACTAGTCCAGGACACCGCCGCGTCTCTTAGATTACCTCCACAGACTCCATGGGGCCTTGTTGCTTCCCTCCGTGAGCCCCTACAATTGGCAGCCGGAGTAAGACTCGAGAGTGCTCTACTCCTCCAGCACAGGGCTTCCCATCTCCCAATCCTACCTGAAGCCCTCTTCGTGGTCTGTAAACGCCCTCCGTACTAGGCCATTTTTATCTTCCTCTCCCTCATTCAGGGCTAGTCCCACTTTTCTCCTGAATCAATGAGAAGTCTTCAGCCTCAAGGCCTGGAATCTGCACTTCCTCTCTTTGGAATGTGCTTCCCCAGTGGACCTTTAGGGCCTCTCCCCGATTCCCTAAGTCCCTATTTAATTCTCACTTATCAGAGCCCCCTTCCCTGAATAACCTATCTAAAATACGAACCCCCAGTATTCTCTGGCCCTCTACTTAGCTTTAGCTTTATTTTTCTTCTTAGTATTTATTTATTTATTTAGAGACAGAGTCTTGCTGTTGCCCAGGCTGGAGTACAGTGGCACGATCTTGGCTCACTGCAAGATGAGTGAGGCCACTGCGGAGGTCTTCCAGGTTCAAGCAATTCTCGTGTCTCAGCCTCCCAAGTAGCTGAGATGACAGGCGTGCACCACCACACACAGCTGATTTTTGTATTTTTAGTCCTTGGCCTCCAGAAGTGCTGGGATTACAGGCGTGAGCCACCGTGCCCAGCCTCTTCTTAGTATTTATTAATATTTATTGTTTTATGTGTTTTTCCTCCAGAACAAAGCTTTATGATGGTACAGACTTTGGTTTATTCACTGATGTATTTTCAGCTCCTAGAACACGCCTGCCGCATGGGAGGGGCTCAATGAATATTTTTGAAATGAACAGATTAGTTAGTAAACTGATAGCATTTGATGTTTATAACTGCAATGATCACTGTTCTAAATCATAGTACTTTTAAATATTAAAAGAAGGGAGGCGGGGTACAGTGGCTCATGCCTGTAATCCCAGCACTTTGGGAGGACAAGGCGGTTGGATCACTTGAGGTCAGGAGTTCAAGACCAGCCTGGTCAACATGGTGAAACTCTGTCCCTACTAAAAATACAAAAATGGGCCGGGCGCGGTGGCTCAAGCCTGTAATCCCAGCACTTTGGGAGGCCGAGACGGGCGGATCATGAGGTCAGGAGATCGAGACTATCCTGGCTAACACGGTGAAACCCCATCTCTACTAAAAAAAAAAAACAAAAAAAAAAACCAAAAATGAGCTGGGCATGGTGACGGGTGTCTGTAATCTCAGCTACTTGGGAGGCTGAGGCAGGAGAATCGCTTGAACCTGGGAAGCAAAGGTTGCAATGAGCTGAGATTGTGCCACTGCAGCCTGGGCGGCAGAGCAAGACTCTATCTCAAAAAAATAAAATAAAATAAAGTAAAATAAAGTAAAAGAATGGAAGGACATGAAGATTTTTATATAAGGAGGGAATGACTGCCGCATTTCATTGAATCTAAGATGCCATCAATTACAAGACACACTTACTTTACGTGCCATTAAGGAAAAAACTCCTGCCAATTAAATTTTGACAATGCATTTTTATCACTTAGGAATTTTATTTTACACTAACTGAACACCTCCTTAGATTTTCTTACTAGATTGCCCATCCATACATTTTTAAAAAATGAAGTAAGTTGGTTAAGGTAGTCTAAAAGTTCTTTCCTTTCAGTGTCTAATTCTTCTGAATTATTTTTCAGCCCTGAGTTGTCAGCATCCACGCCTTGCCACACAGTATCAATCTCTATGCTATCAAGAGTGTTAGACAGGCAGCATTTTGTGCTCAATGAGCATCTCTGGGATTTTCCTACAAGCCACTGACACTCATTCTGCAAGTTTCAGTGCATGTGCGCAAGCGGTGACGACCACATGACAGCTGCCAGGCAGCGACTGTGAGATGCATCTGGATTTCAGAAATGCTAAAATAGGGGGGAAAATGTGCCTCTTTGAATCCATAAAACATGTTTTTTCCTCCAATATTATAATAGCCAAAGAATAGGCTTAAGATGTTTTCCATAATTTCATAGTTTACACTGTACATTCTTTTTCTGTATGGGCCCTGCCCCTTTTGTCCCCTGCCCCTTTGAGGACTGAGGATTACAGCAGAAAGAATCATCACTAGGGTCCTGTGAAAGACAGCACTGATGTGTATATGTGCGTGTGCAAATGCTGAGGACATTTTCACTATCACATTACCACTGTGAATACTGTCCTGCTTTTCTTTCTACTTAGATCTGGGGAGGAGGGAAAGAGACAGGATGGAGAAGGAGAGACAGGGAACCCAGCACAGAAACTCCCTTGAAGATGTTATCACAACTGAAACAGTCACCTTCAGTCACAGATCTGCTGTCCAATAGCCCAAGTGAGGTGTCGCCAATGGTTGCATCAGAGCTCGCGGCGCAGCCTTTGGCTCCACACTGGGTATTTCCCTTCCTCAGGTGGGTGCCATGCAGGAAGCTGCTGCTCTGGGGAGATGCAGAGTGAGCAAGATGTGATCAAACGCTTTCCACTATGTACCTCTGATCTGGAATTTATTTCATGTAACCACTGGTATGTTCAGTGAGCTGACATCTTAAAAAGTAAAATGCCATAGTGTTTGCATTCCTACAGTGAATTTCTATGTACATGTTAAGTGTTTCAATAACATGAAATATAAAGGTAATCTTGAAGAGAATATAATACCTACTTATTTCAAAGTAGCCAGGTATTTTTTTGGTTTGCTTTATCTTATCCCTTCTTTTAAGGCAGTGGGTTATCATATCCAACTAAAAGGATTTAGGCAGAATTGGGTTTGCTTCTGGTCTTGCTCACTTAATATTAAGTGGAACACAGGCTGGGCAGCACAGAGGTTCACGTCTGTAATCCTAGCGCTTTGGGAGGCCAAGGCGGGAGGATCGATCAAGCCCAGGAGTTCAAGACCAGCCTGGGCAATATATTGAGACCCCCATCTATACAAAAAATTTAAAAATTAGCTGGATGTGGTAGTGCATATCCATATTCCCAGCCACTCTAGGGGCTGAGGTGGGAGGACTGCTTGAACCTGAGAGGTCGAGGCTGCAGTGAGCCATGAATGTGCCACTGCACTCTAGCCTGGATGACAGAGCAAGACCCTCTCTCCACAAAAAATAAATAAATAAATAAATAAAGTGGAACATAAATCAACATCAGCTACACACTTGTATTTTGGACTAAGAATGGGGTTAACACAACTGATCTTTACCCCGGGACTCCTTCAAGTTAGAGAACACAGGAATATTCTGCTTTGACTGGTGACTCTGGTTACACATTTAAAACGTGACCCCAGACTCATAATGGATCTCTCTCCTCCCGCTCTCATACCCTCCTTCTCTTTCTCTCAGTCTGTCTGTCTGTTGACCTTCGGATATTTGCTGCAAAAAACACTGAATCAGTACTTCCAGCATGTGTGCTATCTGCTGGAACACTTGCTAGTTGAGATGCCATTCCCTCTCTGTGGTGGACCGTACAAGGCTGGCCAGTACACACATTCCATGAGCTTTTTGTGTTTTCCAAGAAGCGGGGAAAAGAGAATTATCTGCCCAGGTGAAAACTGACACTACTCTTTAGTGCACAGATCTATTCCTTATACTATTTGAAAGCAGATCAATTGTCACACTGACTGATAGAGGTAGCATGTTCACCTTCTTTTACTTTTTAAAAACAGTGACTAGGCCGGGCGCGGTGGCTCACACCTGTAATCCCAGCACTTTGGGAGGCTGAGGTGGGTGGATCACGAGGTCAGGAGATCGAGCCCATCCTGGCTAACACAGTGAAACCCCGTTGCTACTAAATCTACAAAAAAATTAGCTGGGCGTGGTGGCGGGAGCCTGTAGTCCCAGCTATCTGGGAGGTTCAGGCAGGAGAATGGCATGAACCCGGGAGGCGGAGCTTACAGTGAGCCGAGATCATGCCACTGCACTCCAGCCTGGGCGACAGAGCGAGACTCCATCTCAAAAAAAAAAAAACCAAAGAAACAAAACCGTGACTATACTCCCAGTATTGAATATGTTCCCAGTTAAATCCAGTTTTTCCAAGAAGTAACTAAAACATAAATCCATAGAGGATCTCTGCATTTCTGCATCTCCACATAGGGTGGTATAATAATTTTCTTGAATAAAAGTAATTATAGGAAAATATATTCTGGTTGCATATCTTTAGCACTTTGTACTCCTCAAGACCCAGTACATTTCTATTATTTCATCTGCCACATTACATTGTCATGAATTCATTTATGTTTTTATCTTATCCATGAGGCCAAAGACAACACAACAATCCTTTGAGCAGGTAGGAACTGTCAGTCATTTGTATATCTAGTCCTTTACATATAGTTAACTGTCCAGAAATGTTTGTGGATTAAATGAAATAAGCACTCAGTATTAATACTTGTTGCCTGATTGATTACCCAGAACGAATTTACATAATAAAATTGCAGAACATACAATGAGATTTGAAAACATGGGCTTTTTATCTAAGAAATCCATTTAAGACTCTTCAAGGTATAATTACCATTTTCTTGCTTTTTAGAACCTTCATGAAAATCTGTGGTCTGTTTATTTTTATAGTCTCATTATGTCAGAAGTGTAGAATATTGAGAACCTGTACCTGTCCCTGTGGTCTACCAGACTTAAATGAGGGGCTGAAATTCCCCGAGATGCAACGTCACAATTAACAAGAATGTCAAGTATCTGTGGAAAATCTATTGCAGGGGAAAATAGTAAGAGAACTCTGTTGTAATGAATTTCAGGGTCAACAGGAATCTAAATATGGCATAGTGGGTAGGAACAGAGTTTCTTGGGGTTTGCCGGCGATCAGCAGTGATGCACACAGAAGTTACCTGACTTCATAGTGACTTCATTCATCATCAGTAAAATGGAGAGAATAACAAAACTGACTGTGAGTTACTAGGAGGCGTGAATTATATAAGATAACGTCATACATATCAAACACTCGATGCATTTTGACTACGATGCAGGTGGATTAATCAAAAATACAGCAAAAATTAAAAACACCAGGCAGTGTTACTATTATTATAGTATCAGATGCTCTTACTGGCAGCAGATGGCAACAGACTTCACTGGTATTGTAAAGTCAAATTAAGTTCTTGTTCTATTTATAGTATGCAGCACAGATTTGGTGGAAACAATTCTGGAAAGACAAAGTTGTGGGACTTATAAAGATCCTTTTCCTTCTAGAGATATTAACATCTTGTATGTACTACAGAAATATAAACCCTTATATTTTTATATACAAAAGTATAAAAAATATATATTATAGATATCAATATCCTCTGCTACTTTTGTAGTGATAACAGAAAAAAAAATGGATACTGGTATCGAGTATATCTACAGAACTGTTGACTACAAATTAATCAAAATTATTTTCTCAGCTGGATTCTATTTCTTAGAGAATACATGACCTATTCTGACCAAATGGTGCTTTAAAATGCGGATGACTGTACTCAGGTACTTTTCCCTTAGTGCCCAACATAAAATAAATTTGACTGCCAAGCTACTATATAGAATTAAGTTCCCATTAACTAAACAAAAAGAGGTAATTGTACTGTAGTTTAATACACTCCTTATGGCCGCAGAAAGGCAGTGAACATACACATTTACCTTTTGTTCCAGAAGATTGTGTCAGAGGAGCAGAAAAATCAATTTGTACTCCCTAATCTAGAAATAGGGCTGGACAAGTCTATATACTAAATGGTTTGACATTTAGCATTACTCACTAATAACCTATTCATGGATGATTAAGAATTTGTTGTATCTAGTTCAAGTAAGTATACATTTCTCTTTTTCCTCCCTTTCTACCCACCCACCTCTTACCTACATATGTATCTTGCTTATGTAACTGCTAGCCTTTTAGGATTTCTCTTAGGCTGTATCTTTTTGTTTGTGTTGAGAAGGTGCCACTCTGTTGCCAGGCTGGAGTGCAGTGGCATAATCACGGTTCACTGCAGTCTTGACTTCCCTGGGCTCAAGTGATCCTCCCGCCTCAGGCTCCTAAGTAGCTGAGACCACAGGTATGTGCCACCCCACCTTGCTATTTTGTTTTCGGTAGGGTCACAGTCTCCCCATGGTGCCCAGGCTAGTCTTGAAGTCCTGGGCTCAAACAATCCTTTCACTTAGGCCTCCTAAAGCGCTGAGATTATAGGTGTGAGCCACCACGCCTGGCCCTAAGCTATATCCTGAATACTTATACAGACATGTAATTTCTTACTTGGACCCACTCTTACTATTCTCTTTTCTCGTCATGCCTGGACCTTTTTTTTTTTCATCTTACTACTTCAGAACCACTGAAAAATTAAAGCCTAGCTCTTAAATGAGAAGAAAGAGTATTCCCTATTTTTATTTATCAGAAATGTTGATTAAACAATATAGCCTTATAATTTTTTAAAAGTAAAAGATACAGATAAGCAATGTAAACATTAAAAATATATAGGGCCAGGCACGGTGGCTCACACATGCAATCCTAGCACTCAGCTAACCTGGAGGCTGAGACAGGAAGATCACTTGAAGCCAGGAGATGCAGGTTGCAATGAGTCAAGATCACGTCACTAGACTCCAGCCTAGGTGACAAAGCCAGACCCTATCTCAAAAAAAAAAAAACCAAACAAACAAAAACATCCATAATCCTACCATCTAGAGGTACTACTTCCTTGTATGTATCCTACTTCACACAATCATTCCTTAACTGTAAATAACTGACTTGGTAACAGTAGTCTATTAATATATTTTGGAAGACTATCACCAAAAAAAAAAAAAAAAAACAGAAAATAAATTACTTCTCTCAATTAACACAAATGAAGAGATTTTCATAATTCTAGTTATAGTATAACTATAGTAAAGTATAGCTGAAGACCTGTCTGTATATAAAACATTTTCTAATATTTAGAAATTAAATCCTTATGAGTGGATGGAGGGCAGTCTGGAAGGCAAAAACCTCCCTTAAAAACCAAACCTAAAATATAGTTATTACATTAAATTCAAGTTTCTGCAAATTCTGCTTTGCAACAAAAAAATAAATATTCTCTTCAAGACTCCAGTTCTAACAGTAGGGACAAATGCAGAACACTTAAAAAAAATTCTTCTGTGGAGACAAAAATTTTGCCATAAGCACCATGCTTTCAACTACACGGTGTAACTTACTTTATAATATGCCTACTTCTCCAGAGGTCAGGCTTCAAGAAGTCTCGGTATTTCAGAATATAGTTCTCTGAATCTGAAAACAAAAGCTGCTAAATGACAGCTACAAGTCCATTGCATTACTTGATAAGAGAAAGGGCTCCAGTCTTAGGCCATTACCTAGATCATGGTGAGTAGAATGATAGAAAACCCCAAAAGGAATAGAAAAACATTTACAACATTCATCCTTATCTGTTCTAAATCACCAACACAACGGTTCATGGTTATTAACACAAGGGCAGTCCTACAAGCTTCACTGGCCCACCTAAGAATTATAGTAATTATTATTCATAATGACATCCTTGAGTCAACAGGCAAAATACGTCTGAAATACTCTAGTTAGGAAATTCATAAAACCTATGACACAATTTGAAGATTTCCATAAATGCATTAAAATGGAATTTTTTGACACAAAAGGTAAAATTACATTTTGTGACCCACTCAGTTACCTAAAGATGCAGGATTAAGGTATTCTGCTATAGTGTAACAATTTCAATTAGCTCACTCAAAAAATACTGAAGTACTTCCTATGTGGCACTAGGTCCCAGGTACTGGGACGCAGCAGTGAGTAAAACAGGCAAAAATGCCTGACCACATGGAACTTACATTTTAGTGGAATATACAAAACAGTAAGAGTAGTATTTACTTCCCGGTCCTTTCATTGGGGAAGGTCAAAGGTCTCTAAATGCATGTTGTTACTACCACCTTATAGATCTAAAATAGGCACAAATGGAAGAGCTCTTAATCTTTTGTTTTACAGCCAAGTTTTAAAGACTAGTCCTTTTTAAAATAAAATGTTAGAGACAGTAAAACAAATAATGCTTCATCAAAAATTCAGAACTCCAAAACAAAAGGCGAGGAGCCAAAAATGTCCAGATTTCGAGAAGGAAATCTTGACCCTGTGATTCCAAGGGTGATGACACTTTTAAACATATCCCGTTATTTCTGCAACTTCCTTGTTACTGAGAAGAAAGAAAAGGAAACAATGCCTCTTCATAAGCAAAATATGACTATAACTCTTATTTTATTAACATAATTTTTATACTTTCTTGTATGAATCATCTGGTCAGGTGGTACTTATTATATTATCAACTACATATATTTATTTCATCACAATTAAACATCACAATTTAAGGAGGAAGGGGTTATAACTGATTTTTATGAAGTAGAGTCTGAAAAGATTCTTCTCTGGGCATTATCTGACGTTAAAATATAGAGCAATCATTTTTGTAGATTAGTTGGTTGGGCAACTCATAAAAGATTTTGATTCCACATTATCTACAACCAAGTATGGAGAAACTGAGATACTGCTGGAGGAGGAAGAAAGGACATTTGGGGAGGACAGCGGAGGGGACAAAAAAGGGGCAGAATTGGGAAATTCTCTTCCACATTTTCAAGCCTAGGCTTTAGAGGTGACAATTCTTAAACATTTAGACAACTAGCAAAGGACTACTGGAGTGACTTCCAACCACTAACATGTTGGAAAATGGTCAGAAAAACACGTGGAAAAAGGTCAATGTCAGTGGAGAATGGAGAGAAGAATGTGAATGACAATTACATGCCCACCATGGACAAAATAATTTGTGCTCATTATCCTCCCCTTTGCAAATTTAATGACTCAAAACCATTTGAAATTAATTTTAAACTCATGGATATGAAAGATGAGGGTATAACATTAACTCAGAAAGTGTTCTCTGAATGAGGGCCCTCCACAATACTTGGGCATGACCAGTGCTTGTTTCTTTATCATTTGGTAAGTCACCTAGTTATCCCATTGTCATGATCTTACCTTTTTCTATGTTTATCCCCCAACCCATGTGTAATGTTTTCCATGGTGGGCCACTTTCATCTTTGGATTCTCAACCTCTAGAATACCACTACTGATAATATATATACACGCTGAACCAAAGAGTGAAATAGCTCTTAATTCTCTCTGACGTTGTTAATACTAAAATGCTGAAAAAAGTTGTTACGATAAAGTAAATTTACCCATGATTAAATAGCACCAAAGTTTAAAAACTATTGCTTACTAATCTCAAACTTGAGAACTGAAAAGTTTATTTTAGATATAATGGGTTCAAATTCAGATTCTGAAAAGGAAGAAAAAAAGAATTACTGAAGTAACTGTATTAGTGGATAAATTTTAAAGACATATTTTGTTTTAATTTTCAATTGACCAGAGTAATTATACAGATTTTAAAAGAACTTATTAGAGATGTAATGCTGGATTTCCATAATAAACAGACAATAACTCATGTAAGAAGCGGCAACAATTGCTCACATATAAAAAGCTAATCTCGTAAAGTCTTATAAGAACACTTTGTTCTTTTAAACTGTAAAATACAAGCACTTTGCAATGCTGTTTATACTACTATGGACCTGGGAACACTTTTTCCTAATCAGATGCTTGAAAAGGGATTTTTAGCCCAAATGAATCATCAAAATTCTGAATTAATGAAGTTTAACTTTTACTAAATCAAGTATGGCAGGACTTACTGAACATTCACAAAATGTACAACATCGCAGTGGCCAAAAAGTTTGATATATTAAAAGATGAACCAATAACTCATTGAGGGAGAAAGTAAAGAAAGGAAAATATCACATGATTATTTAGGTCATTCAAAGAATACCTACAAATTAATTCACCCTTTCTCAGTCAGATCGGTAACACCAAAAGTTAATCTATTTTTTTTTTTAAAAGATCAGAGATCTTCAATATTTATAAACAACAAAATCCTTTCTAAAAGCAAAACTTTTTACATAATTATAAAAGGCAGTCGCCCAGGCTGCTCCTGAACTCCTGGGCTCAGGCAATCCTCCCACACTGGCCTCCCAAAGTGCTGGGATTACAGGCATGAGTCACTGCACCTGGCCTTACCAGTCTTAAGAGATTATTACAATCGCAGCATATTCTTCAATTAAACTAATCAAGGTATTGAAATAGTAAAAAAAATCTTACTTTTCCTTCCTTCCTTTTTCTTTTCTTTCGTTTTTTTTTTGAGACCAAGTTTCCTTTTGTTGCCCAGGCTGGAGTGCAGTGGCACAATCTCGGCTCACTGCAAACTCTGCCTCCCAGGTTCAAGCGATTCTCCTGCCTCAGTCTACCAAGCAGCTGGGAATACAGGCGCGCCACCACGCCTAGCTAATTTTTTGTATTTTTAGTAGCAACAGGGTTTTACCATGTTGGCCAGGCTGGTCTCGAACTCCTGACCTCAAGTGATCCACCTGCCTCGGCCTCCCAAAGTGCTGGGATTACAGGCATGAGCCACTGTGCCTGGCCAGAAATTTTAGTTTTCAAAGACAACCATGTAAGTTTGTTACAAATAATCAAAGTCAGACAAGAAACACTCCATGTTTATAAAAGAGGTTAACACCTGCATATACCATTGTCATCAGGACAAAACGTATTCACATGCATTTACTTGTTGCCTACAACTAAGCCAAGGTGAGTGCAAAGCCAAGGTGGTAAGTCAAGGCTGAGTCATTATGGCAGAGCCTTGCCTGACTTGCCAGAAGGTTCACACACACGTCCACACCGACGTCAGCTTTCTGGTTCCATGTGATGAGTAAATGTGTAATGAACATAGTTATTTAAAACATCAGCAAAGAACTAAAATTTTAGTCAGGTACACATTTTTGAAGTTTAAAAATAGACGTTTATCCCAAGGTTCACAGAAAACTTGTTAGGTTGCCAGTATTAGTTAATGCCTCTGTGGTCTCCTGAGGGTTGAAATTTGGTACCCTATACATTTGTAAAAGTGAACTAAAAAATTATTTATATAGTTTGAACCTTACAAATCTAAAGTATTTCTCACTTTTAACAGCATGAAACAGTAGTAAGATGAGGTATCAGGAAACTAAATTGACATAGTTACCCCAGAAGTAGAATCCTTAGCCATCTATACTTTCTGAACAACTCATGTTTTAAGTGAGATATGAACATGTTTGTGTGGTACGATAAAGTGAAACAAATGTGACAACGAGAGAACTAGGGATTTTTCTCTAAGTTTCAAAATTCATGTCCCTCTCTCACCACAAGAATAAAAAAAAGCACAGATAGTGTTCTATTGGGCTGGTGAGATAATGAGCATTTTTCTTGTCTACTTTTCAATTTTCCTGTAATGTTACATGTATTTAAAAATAAAAAAGAATAGATTTTTAAAGGATATTTGTTCACTCACAGGATCACTACCAAGATAGCACATTCTTAACTTCTACCAAAAGAAATAAGTTTCGTGTTAGGGAAGGTTAAAGAGAAAATGGTAGACATGCCCACACAAAGATGTGCAAATGACCTACACGCGTGACTTCTATGTTTGTTATTGTTTGATGGGCAGATCCCTGGACTTCACAAGCAAAGCTCACAGGGAATTTCAAACTCCTAAATCAAAAAGCAAGCACAGACACTTACTAAGTCACAACAGCTACAGTACAGAACAAAAAGCCCATACTACTCAGACGTCCTTCTAAAATCCAAACACGCTAGCAGAGAACCGCCGCTTTCTTCCACGTTTTTGTGCCAATATGCTTTCTCATCGGGCTAGCACAAAATAAAATAAACTCGGTGTGCTCTACCAAAAAAGAAGTTCTGGCTTTCCATTTCTCCCTCACACTTTCTCAAATACCCTGGCACCACGTTTAGAACAGTCTGTCACAAACACTAAGAATGACATACTCAAACTTAATCGCGTCGACAGTCAAGACTTGGAAGCATTCTTTGGAATGGCATTGTTGTGCGCAAAGAGAATCTTACCTTAATCAAACGATGGCCTCAATACTGTCAACTATAGACTTCAACTGTCTGAAATTTTCTGTTTCTATCAAATTTTTAAACATTCAAGTACAAAGTATCCTTTATACCTTGGAATACTCCTTTATTTTCAAAATGAAATTGAACAATTCCATTATAACTTCATATCAAATGTTAGCTTTATACATATTTCTTAAGATATCAGCTTTGGTTTCTGTATTAAAAAGTCAATCGTGCAAAAATTCAATTTTTTCCCTATTTATTCTAATACAATGGATGATCAACTATAGCAATATTTGTATAGTTATCCAAAAACTTGGGGGAGGCCATTTCTTTTTTGCATTTAAAAGCAGGGAGGTACTCTTTTCAAAAAAGTTTTGCCATCATGTATCGGCTACTCTATTGAATTCAGGATGAAAACCAAAGCAACTGTTGGGGGAGGGGGCTTTTTTTTTTTTTTTTTTTGGCTATACAGCAAATACGGCAATACGTCAAAACCAAAATAAAGCCAGAAAAAAGTGATTAAGCCCTTTCTGAGATATTTTAAACATAAAGATGTGGCACATACTGGAAGAATAAAAGTTAGCATTCGTTTTCATGTAATATTACAGAATACAGATATTCCACCCCACCCTAAAGTACACGAGTCTGTTTTCATAACACACACAAAACCTACAACAAAAAGGTAATAAGCAGACACATAAAACACACTTATATTATTTCAGATGTGAAACAAAGCAATTTGAAATTACATCTGACACCCTGTTCTTATCACTACTCTATTTTTAAAAAAAAAATTTTTAAACACCAAGTTGAATAAGACACCAATCTGTTTCTGTTCACATACCAGGAATCAAGGATATAGAATGTTAGCCTTCAACATGCATGGTTTTGCTATTGGAGATTTCTGTCATACTCACAGTAGAATGTAAATATAATTGCTTATATTTAATGACATTTGTTTATTCATATAGAAAGAAAAAACTTTTAATAATGATAGCATGAGACACCCGTTTAGTAGGCAGCCCAGAAGTCCTATATAGATGATTTATAATACAATAAGAGAAACTAATGTTATTAAGTGGCTTAAGTGTAGAATCTGGGAGATACAAATTTTCTAATAAGCCTATTGTTTATGACAGATCAAGACCCTGCTCCAATTATGCATTTTAACTGCTTTTGTTATCTCTAAAGTGATAAAGCTGAGATAAAAATGAACTCCAAGTGATTTCTAAATATTTCAAGAAGTAGCATTGTATTGTAACATCACTTGAAAACAGAACACCTTTCATATGTTCCGGTATGTAAAACTGGCATTTAGTAATGAAACACCAATAACTTAGTAAGAAACTATGACCGAGGGATTGCCAACCATCTGTTTACAAACCTATTATTTAAATGAGGACAGGGTACAACTGAGTCAACAATCAAGTCTAAATCACCAGGCAGTCATCTCAACGTGTTACGCT
>NW_012101476.1:7725245-7729308 GCF_000951045.1 Mandrillus leucophaeus
TGTGTAATGAACATAGTTATTTAAAACATCAGCAAAGAACTAAAATTTTAGTCAAGTACACATTTTTGAAGTTTAAAAATAGACGTTTATCCCAAAGTTCACAGCTGTCTCTTATACACATCTAGATGTGTATAAGAGACAGGTACAACTGAGTCAACAATCAAGTCTAAATCACCAGGCAGTCATCTCAACGTGTTACGCTTTTATTCAAATAGTTTTACTTAACATAAAAACAACCTACATTATTATTCAGCACATTGTAATTTGCAATGTCTTAGGATTTAAAAAGATATTGAGGTATCTGTTTGCTATTTGGAATATCACTTGATAATCATCTATGTTTTACAGAAAAGAGAGGCTTGGAGAAATTGAGGAATGAGATCAAGACAGTACAACATTCACAATGGAAAAGTTCTACAAGTTTCTAACTCACAAACTGGTCCTCTGATTCTATGAAACAGCAATAAAGAAATCTTCCACATTAGGACCCAAATAAAACCTAGTCTAAAACCTTTTCACAATTAACATTAGTTCAGTGTTAGTTTGTTTACTCAATGAACAAAGAATCCAAGCAGACAGAAGTACACAATTATAATAAGGCTTGAGAAATCTGACAGGATTCAAGAGGCAAATATTTCTTTTAAAAATTCCTTCGAGTTTGAATACTGAGAGTTGAATTTTTTAAGTAAACAGGCCACCACTGTTAAGGAAGTAACATAAAACAAATATGAACATAATCTATTCCAATTCAAGTCTGACAAAAATTTGTGATTATTGGAGATGGAAAATTATACCTTTATACCCATTCCCTGAAATAAGAGAAGTATGATTTCTGCTTAGCTCTGGCATTTAAGCTTTTGATCATATGACAATGTCAGAATTAGAAAAGAAAAATCACTTTTAAAAATAAGTAGTTTCTTTAAAAAAAAAAAAAAAGTCAGTCTTCCAAATTCTCTTCTACAATATTCAACTAACAACAATATCAGCCATTTGGCTGAAATCTCAAGATTTAAAAATGCAAATGCTTGCAAAAAGGACTACACAAACTTACCTGAAATAATTCTCTGTAGTAATCATTTTCAAACTTTGGTGGTGACCCACAGTAAAAGGTATTTTACATTTTTCACACTCACATATATATTCACACAAATATATCTGTGTAAGTGCAACAAAAGTTGAAATAATACCTTGTCTTACTAGGAGCTATGTATTATTTAATTTTTTAAAATGCTGGTTTCAACTCACTAAACTGATTTAACAACCATTAATGGGTCATGACCTGACGTTTGAAAAACACTGCTCAGAAAGTTTAAATGGGGGAGGGGAAGTATCAAAGAAAGTTGATAAAGTACTTAATTTAGCTTTGAACAAAAATATTTTGGCTAAGTAATAGATGACTACAAAGTGAGAAATTTTAAAGGCAGTAGGGTAATAACCTCACTCTCAGTAGCCTACATACTACATTATATTTCTCAGCAACTAAAGTGGAAAGGATAGAAAAACTACCAAATAAAACTGCTCTTCCCCTCTACTTCAAAGTAAAGCTAATTATGTATTTTATTAATTAGATTTCAGATAGTAGACATTATTAACAGAGCCAAGGAAGAATTAAGAAATCTATAATACAGCATTGCAATAAAGAAAGAATAAAAAAAATTAAAGAAATATATAACGTCTGAGACAGCTTCTGGCCTAGAAAAGAGCTCCTGAGAATTATCTGGGGATTCCAACTTCCCTCACACAGAACGCCACTAATATCCTCCAGATTGGCTGGCCCAACCCCTAACCACCTCAAGAAAATGTTTACATTAAAGCTGGGTTCAAATGGAAGGTCAGTTAGCTTTAAGATTTGGGAAACCAGCAACAGCTTTTTAGCTACAGTATAAATCACTGTTTAAAAAATTATTAACTTTCTAAATTGACAAAAACTCTATTTCAACGCTACCAAATTTCCTTCAAATATTTGGTAAGATAAGCTTTATTTCAAGAATGTTTTACCCACAATTCAAAAAGCTTTTCAGATTTAGCCATATTATTTTAAAGAATGACAACAATTAACTGTGATTTTCATCTCAATTCTGACTTTTAAAATGGCAGTTTATATCAAGTAAACAAGATAAGGGATTTATATTGTACAAATTCAGATTTGTTCTTTAGAAACTGTTTCTGTTAATAATACAGAATAGATACCAGAAGATTATTTTCTATTTCATTATATGCTACACAAAAATCAGTATGACTTTATTTGGAATAAGACGGCCAGAAATGTTTTTATCATTTAAATTGCAGAACAAAATGCAAAGCATAAAAAGCTCAACTTTAAGAACCAAGACTGAAATCACACAACACACCCATAGCGTTCATCTAGTAGAGGAGAAAACCCAACAAATGAACCAAGCATTCACACACACACACACACACACACACACACACGTATGTTTAAATTTTTTTTAATTAAAAAATTATTTACTCAAGAAATAAATAAATTTTGTCATGCGGGTTGGAGTGCAGTGGTGTGATCACATCTAACTTGTAGCCTCGATCACCTGCACTCGAGAGATCCTCCCATTTCAGCCTCCCAAGTGGCTGGGAATACAGCCACATGCCGACATGCCCGGCTAATTTTTATTTTATTTTTTGTGGAATGGGTCTCCCTATGTTGCCCAGGCTGGTCTTGAACTCCTGTGCTCACATGATTTTCCTGCCTCACCCTCCTAAAACACTGGGATTACTGGCATGAGCCACCACACCCAGCCTAAGTTTTAAATTATTTGACACTAACATCAACAAATGAAAAACTCATTATAGGATATGAGGGGGGGCTAAAATTAATGTATACAATATTTTTCTATGTACGTACAAGGGAAAAAAATGTCATTAAGCATACAGTCAGCCCTCTGTATTTGTGGGTTCCACATCTATGGATTCAACCTACTGTGGATCAAAAATATTTGGAAAGAATAATAATAATAGCAATAAAAACACAGTATAAAGACTACAGCATTTATACTGTATTAGCTGTTATAAATAATCTAGAGATGATTTAAAGTATATAGGAGAATATATGTAGGTTATATGAAAATACTATACCATTTTATATAAGGGACTTGAGCATTTGAGGATTCTCTGTGGGGGGTCCTGGAACAAATGCTCCATGGTTATGAGGGACCACTGTACTATAACCCCGTTCCCATTGGCGCTCTGTATGCACATTATCATTTAAATACCTGCAAGGCTAGTATTCATTCTACGGGTGAAAACATCGAGCTTGGGAGGACCACAGAACTTGTTCACATGTACAATGGACCTAAGTAACAGCAGGACAGCACGCCCCGCAAGATTTCAGCAAGGACTTGGTAGGACCAACCCTCCCCAGGCTCAATACTGTCCACTTCACCATCACAAACTGCTTAAGAGACCAAGCCCCAGATGGGGCCTACAGAAAACTGAGTATTACTTTCCCCTAGGAGAAAATCAAGACCGATAACCGTATTTTACATCCCCCATTACCTTAGCCAGAAGCTAGGCCTCCTAGGACATCCAACTGGATTCTAATTCTTACATGGTTTTCCAGCCCCTAGTCTCACTCAGTCTCCCATTTTGTTCAGATTTTGTGCCCTCCAAAATGCACAATCTGTCATTAGCAAAATCTCCTCTACGTGTCCAAGGGCTTTTCTAACTGTTCCCTTCACCTTCCTGTTAAACCTCTGAGGAGTCTACCTCCATCACAGCCCCTTCAACTGGTAGCAATTTCTTCTTCTGTATACCACGCAGCTGTCTGGAGGTGAGGTGAGTACCTCCTTGTTCTTCATTTTGCTTCTAGACTATTTTCCCTCCCTCCTTCCACCTGCTATCCCTCCCTGTAGCAAACATCTTGGAATGAAAGGGTTATGCAGCTTCCTTTTTTGAAGACTTTAGTACCTGGTTTACTGTTCTCTCCACTTCTACCCAAGTGTTCCCAGGCAACAGATAGAGCTATGGCAGAGATATGGTCTACAGAATATAATACATCCAAGACCTCGATAAGCTTCAGGCTGAGTGCCTGGGTCGGAGGTCCCAGCTT
>NW_012101476.1:7729358-7731827 GCF_000951045.1 Mandrillus leucophaeus
TCACAAACTGCTTAAGAGACCAAGCCCCAGATGGGGCCTACAGAAAACTGAGTATTACTTTCCCCTAGGAGAAAATCAAGACCGATAACCGTATTTTACATCCCCCATTACCTTAGCCAGAAGCTAGGCCTCCTAGGACATCCAACTGGATTCTAATTCTTACATGGTTTTCCAGCCCCTAGTCTCACTCAATCTCCCATTTTGTTCAGATTTTGTGCCCTCCAAAATGCACAATCTGTCATTAGCAAAATCTCCTCTACGTGTCCAAGGGCTTTTCTAACTGTTCCCTTCACCTTCCTGTTAAACCTCTGAGGAGTCTACCTCCATCATAGCCCCTTCAACTGGTAGCAATTTCTTCTTCTGTATACCACGCAGCTGTCTGGAGGTGAGGTGAGTACCTCCTTGTTCTTCATTTTGCTTCTAGACTATTTTCCCTCCCTCCTTCCACCTGCTATCCCTCCCTGTAGCAAACATCTTGGAATGAAAGGGTTACGCAGCTTCCTTTTTTGAAGACTTTAGTACCTGGTTTACTGTTCTCTCCACTTCTACCCAAGTGTTCCCAGGCAACAGATAGAGCTATGGCAGAGATAAGGTCTACAGAATATAATACATCCAAGACCTCGCTAAGCTTCAGGCTGAGTGCCTGGGTCGGAGGTCCCAGCTTGCCCCTTCTCGACTGATGACTGGAGGCCTGCCCCCTGGGGCATCTGCTTCTCTACCAGCAACAGGAGGACAAGTACAGAATCAGGCCCAACTCCACCCCAGGACCCACATTCCTCTCATGCTCCCAGCTCCTGTTCCTGGCTGCGCCACAGACTGAACTTGAGCCAGCTCATAGTCTCTCCCTCCCATGTGCCTCTTCCTCACCATCACAGTCACCTGGCCCAGTCCCAATCCTAGTCAAATCCCACTTTTCCCTTACTGTAAGTCTACATGTGGTGCTACATTGGACCCTCTTTAAACACAGAAACATACATTCCAAATGGGCCCACAGCACTGTCCAGCAATCCCACCTCTTGCCTGGATCATTCTCTCTCCTGCTCTTAGTGAAGACCATTTCATACCTTCTCGTCTCTCTTCAAACCTTCGTCATGCTCCTTTTCCTTTCCTGACTCCCAGTCCTTAACTGTGTCTTGTTTTACGCATTTCATTAGTAAAAACAACCAGAACTACCTCTTCCCAAGTCAGCCAATGTACTCAAGGCCTCTGTTCTTCCACTTATCCCCATGCCAACCATCCATGAGCATACAAACATGCCGTAATATCTCGATCCTAAAAGCAAAACAGAACTAACAAATCCCCCTGGCCCAGCTACCTTCCTGTGTCTGCTCTTTGTCACGTCTAAACACTGAAAGTGCCTGTACCTGTTGTTCCTTCCTACCTTCCACTCCTTCTCTCCTCGGTCTTCTCCAGTCAGCCTTTCACCCCAACCATGCACTCAGATTGCTCTTGTCAAGGTCCACAGTGGCCTCTCTCTTGCCAAATCCAATGGTCCATTTTCAGTTTTCATCTTATGTAACTTCAAAAGTATTTCCTTCTTCATTCCCATCTTTCCTCATTTCCTCTCTTCTCCTTGCACCCCATATCTAGTCCAATAGCACATATGCTTGTTAGGCTTTCACGGCCACCTTGGTGGGGGAAACCCCCATACCCCATCCGGTGACAGCCTCAGAACCCGACATATTCTCCAGAGAGCAGACCAAATGCACTTGTTAAAAGAGAAATTAGACCATGCTGCATCCTTGACCAAAACTCCTTTTAGATTAGAAAAAATCCCAAGTCCATTCCATATCATGGCCTACAAGGCCCCGTAGGAACTGGCCCCTGTCTCCCTCGCAAATCCACCGGTCATTCCACAGTTACCTCCCACCATTCTCTCTAGATTGAGTCCTGACACAAAGCTCACTCCCTCTCATGCACAGCTGGTTTCTGAGTAACAGCATCTGCACTTGCTGTTCCTTGCGCCTGAAACGTTTCAACCTGAGCTATCCATGTGGACTCCCTCCCTCAGATTTGCTCAAATGCCACCCCGACGGCTCCACCAACAGCAACTCCTCTCCCGACACTCCATCCTCGCTCTTTCCCCTCCTTCCTTCTTCTCACAGCAGTTAATACTGCCTGAAATCTTATCAAATGTTGACTTTTATATTGTCTGTCTCCCCAACTAAAATGTGGGTGGCACTACAGAAGCAACCTCGTTTCATCCACCGGAATATCTGCCATGTCAAAGGACTTACTGGTACCTGTTGAGCATAGAGAGGTTCTCCATGAATATTTGCTGAATGAATAAACTTAGTAAGCAGCGGTGAGGCTTTGAACCCAGATCCCTGTGAGTCCAAAGCCTATGTTCTTTCCAGCACACAACAGACAGTCTGTATTTCTCCAGAAACTAATTGAGTATGAACCCAATTACATTTCTTTTTGTCAATTAACTTACTTCAAAATCCTTATGTATTAAGATAAATAATA
>NW_012101476.1:7731877-7733864 GCF_000951045.1 Mandrillus leucophaeus
CAAATCCACCGGTCATTCCACAGTTACCTCCCACCATTCTCTCTAGATTGAGTCCTGACACAAAGCTCACTCCCTCTCATGCACAGCTGGTTTCTGAGTAACAGCATCTGCACTTGCTGTTCCTTGCGCCTGAAACGTTTCAACCTGAGCTATCCATGTGGACTCCCTCCCTCAGATTTGCTCAAATGCCACCCCGACGGCTCCACCAACAGCAACTCCTCTCCCGACACTCCATCCTCGCTCTTTCCCCTCCTTCCTTCTTCTCACAGCAGTTAATACTGCCTGAAATCTTATCAAATGTTGACTTTTATATTGTCTGTCTCCCCAACTAAAATGTGGGTGGCACTACAGAAGCAACCTCGTTTCATCCACCGGAATATCTGCCATGTCAAAGGACTTACTGGTACCTGTTGAGCATAGAGAGGTTCTCCATGAATATTTGCTGAATGAATAAACTTAGTAAGCAGCGGTGAGGCTTTGAACCCAGATCCCTGTGAGTCCAAAGCCTATGTTCTTTCCAGCACACAACAGACAGTCTGTATTTCTCCAGAAACTAATTGAGTATGAACCCAATTACATTTCTTTTTGTCAATTAACTTACTTCAAAATCCTTATGTATTAAGATAAATAATACGGCTCAGTAAGTAAAATGAAAAGCACCATTGTTGAAAGAAGAAACCTACATATACTCCTGGGTTGACTTAAGGCAACAAGATATATAACCATCCACATTTATACATAAAAATAAAAATGATTTTTAAAAAGATTCCCTTAAATATCAAATTGTGCTAAAGCAGTTAACCTGGAATTTGAGCTACAAAATTATACATATATATATACACACACACACACATACACACACACACACTTTATTTTAAAAAGCTCACCTATTATTAAAAACATGTCTTTTACAAGTTTAACTGCCTTGAAATTTCCATTAAAAAGAAAATTATGTGTTAAACATGATATTAGTTATTATAAATAAAGTACAATAAAATTGGGAGACATGTACATATATTAGCAGATACACTGACATATTTTTAGAATGAATTCAGTTCTTGCATTCTTAAAATTAACTGACATATTTATCCTACTTCATAGCTAACTACAATCTACATGTGACGCTGATGAGTTACAGCAGGGTGATGGTGCGTAAGGCTAATTACATGATTCGTTCTACTTTTGTATGTGACAGTTTTATGCATGTATGCAACTTAAAACATGGTCAAAAACTGAAATACATACATTAATTACCTGAAGGAGATTAAGACAAAGACATAATGCAATAATCCATTAACAAAGGAAAGTGTCTATCTCACTGAAAGCAAGGTTTCTATCTTCTAAAGAACCTGAACAAGTCACTCCTGGGTAGCATCCAAACGAAACACCTTGGGTTAAGAGGTGGAGCTACACTGAAACCGTTACAATCCATTCACTCCTCTAACACAATAAATACAACAGACTGTTTAGACTCCTAACAAGACTGGAGCTTTAAAAAGAACACTGTTTTGTTTTGTTTTGCTTTTTCTTAGTCATACTCTGTCACCCAGGCTGGAGCACAGTGGTGCAACCTCAGCTCACTGTACTCTCTGCCTCCCTGGTTCAAGTGATTCTCCTGCCTCAGCCTCCCAAACAGCTGGGATTACAGGTGCCCACCACCACATCCGGCTAATTTTTGTATTTTTAGTAGACACGATATTTCACCATGTTGGCCAGGCTGGTCACAAACTCCTGACCTCAAACCTCAAGTGATCCTCCCACCTCAACCTCCCAAAGGTGCTGGGATTACAAGCATGAGCCACTGCGCCTGGCCTACATGGTATTGTAAACCTAGGGTGACATGATTCTTTAGGAGTCTAAAAAGCCCTCACCTATACTGTAAATGAGACTTCGTCCCTCCGGCAGTACAGGAAGAGCAAAGGGAATAGCGCAGGTTCTTCATAAAAGGCTGGGAGTGGCTGGGTGCGGTGGCTCACGCCTGTAATCC
>NW_012101476.1:7734099-7748177 GCF_000951045.1 Mandrillus leucophaeus
TATCATGTACAAGGAAAAGGCTAATGGGTCAGTGATTTAACAATGCAGTTTTCACTCTACCTGCAGTACTAATGACAAGTGCCAACCACTTCAGAAACGACTATTTAAAAGGGTCATATTTGAGTCCTCAAGAATAAAAGCTTAGGACGCACTTACTACCCCATCCCTCAGAAAAAGGTATGCAAAGAAACTAGACATTTATAATAGATTTTATTAACAATTTACAGTAAAAGTCAAAACACAGAAACATCAAAATGCAAACGTCATCTGAAATAAAATTTCTCCTCATACACTCTTTTGAGACGTATTTACTGAGAACCTGCCACAGGCCAGCAGTGTACCAGGCTCTGAGTATAAAGTGGGCAACCAGGGATGGCTCCTGTCCTTCTGCAGCTTATAGGCTGAGGTAAGAAAGACAATAAATACATTAACAAAATACTCTTGCCAATAGATTATAAGCGCTGTGACACAAACCAACAGAGTGAAATGATTGAAATTAACAGGACGGGGAAAACGTCTGCTTCAAAGATCTCCCCCGAGGGGGTAACAAGCCAAGACCTGAAGGATGAGAAACCAACCATTTTCCTCCTACCCTGATGTAGTTTAACACAAATCTCAGACATCAGATTATTTCACCAGTAAGTAATTCCGTACATATTTCTAATAGAAAAGATATTTTAAGAATATGTACAGCCACAATGCCATCATCACACCTAGCAAAATTAATAACAATCTTAGTACCCGGTCTATATACAAATTTCCTCAAAAATTGCAAAAAAACTCCCGAGATTTTTAAAGTCAGTTTCTTTGAATCTTTGAATCTAAAAGAGGACCACACTGCAATTGGCTGACATCACATAAGTCGCTTTTGAACAATCATGGTTCCCCCCGCTCTCTTTTTTTCATGCCACTGATTTGCTGAAGAAATCAGGTCATTGCTTTGGCAGGATATCACATTCTGGATCAAGTTGCTTCCCTCCTCCTGTATCACTTAATCTCTATCTGTCGTGTTTCCTATAAGCATGTAGCTGGATCTGAAGTCTGGACTGCACTCAGGTTCAATGTATTTGGCAAGAACAATTTATAGGTGACGCAGTATACCTCTCACTGTATCACTAAAGGAGGCACAAATATCTGCTGTCTCACTTTCGGTGATGTCAAGATTCATCAATGGGTTGATGTGAGCAGAGGACAGAAGAGTGTCCCTGGCACAGCGACCACAGCGCATGCCTTAGGCAAGGACTACCGGGGAATAAAGGATGCCAACAAGCTGGAGAATACAAGTTTATACAGATAGGTTTGCCAGATTGGGTGGTGAGTCCCCCATTCAAAAGGATTTTAAAAATTAATCATAAAATACTGTGGCATTATAAATGGGTTGGCAATCTTTTAAAAGCAGGATCAAGCTTCTGACTTCTCTATTTTTATTATTTATGAGAGAAGGGGGTAGAAAAAGGCTGCAAAGTATTGCCTGGATCAAGCCCAGGCGAATGAGAACTGGAGTGGCTGCTGTGTGACCTGGGCTGCTTCCCAGGCACACCCTGCATTTCAGAGAAACCCTGGCTTCCTTTCACAGCCATCTGCTATGAACTCAATCATGTCCTCCCACCACTTCACACCTTGAGTCCCTAGCCCGCTGTGTGCCTGGATGTAGAGACAGGGCCTTTAAGGAGCTCCTCAGAGTTACATGAGGTCAGAATAGTTGGGCCCTGATCTGATAGGACTGGTGTCCACACCGGAAGAAGAAGAGAGACATCAGGGGTGTGTGTGCACAGAGGAAAGGGCCCATGAAGACCCTGAGAGACAGGCGCCCACCTGCAAGCCGAGGAAAGAGGTCTCAGGGGAAGCGAAACCTGCTGGCCGCTCGGTCCTAGACTTCCATTCTCCAGAACTAGGAGAAACCAACTGCTGTTGCTTCAGCCACCCAGTCTGTGGCAGTTTGTGATGGCGGCCCGAGCAGACACCACCAAAAAACCTAACAGGAGAAGTGGAGGGGATTCTGGGGTCCAATTCAGGAAGGAAAAAAAAGGCACTGGTGCCTCGCCAAATAGTGTTTCTGCAGCCACAGAGGACCTGGGCTGACGCATTAAGCCACTGGCAATGAACCATTGAACTGGATCCAGATTTGTAGGGAAATATTAAATGATTTGTTGTAATAACTCTGATATCCGCAAAAGTTTCTAAACAGTAAACCTACAAATTCCCAAAGATTTCTAAAGGTTTCTCACCTTCAGAATTACCATATATTTTCAGAAATTAAGAAAATCATGTTTTGTTTTGTTTTTTTTTTAATAACCAGAGGGGTTAGGTCTTGCTTTTCAGTCTTACTTTTACAGATAAAACCAGTATCTACCGGTTACTGAAATGTAAAACTAGTTAGTCACATGGCTGTTCCCAGAAAAAAAAAAAAAAGTATCCTAAATTATTATTTTTTCCACTATACCGTGTTGTTTCTTACCCATAAAAACCATCATTTTTGGTCAGGCTCAGTGGCTCAGGCTTGTAATTCTAACACTTTGGGGGGCCAAGGGAGAAGGATTGCTTGAGCCCAGGAGTTTGAGACCAGCCTGGGCAACATCATGGGACCCTGTCTCTATTTCTTTTTTTTTTTTTTAAATAAAAAAACTAACCTATCATTTTACAATTTTTTCTCCTACTTGTATTTAGTTTAGTCAACATGGAAGGCTTCAACTTCATATTTTATTGTAACTATTGATTCTTTTATTTTTCCATTTCAATTATTCAAAGACATCTTTCCTGGATGATGAAATAATGAGGATAATATATTTCCTATTCTACATAAAAAAAGCTCTCCCAAAATACAATGACATAAAAGCAATAAATAAATCATGAATAATCATTATGATTTCAGAATTCTGGATGATCCAAAGTGCATATGACTCGTGGTAGCCTGGACATGATTTAAAGTAGGGGTTTTAAACGTAAGTGCCTTTAGGGACCAGAAAGGTGAAGCGAACGAGTAAAGCAAGCTGGGCCCATTACAGAAAGGAGTCCTGAAAAAGGAAGAGAGAAAAAAAAGGCTTGGCCCCAGGTCACTGTGGCCATCGACCAAAATGGAAGCTCAATGGTCCCAAATCTTCAAATTTCTAAAGAAAAACATAAACACTGGTTATTTGGTATGCAAAATTTTTCTGATTTAAAAATGCTGGCAACAAAATCTGAATTTTAAAATACATAACATGAGACAAATGAAGTGTACATTTGGGATGAATGAAAAGTGTGTCCCACACCCCACCTCCTTTGCAGCCTCTGGTAAACGTCCTGCTGCTGCCAGCCACTGAAATCTATCAAACAAAGCTAATGACATTCCCTAAGTACTTTTGTAGAATAATACCACACGAGGTATGTACTATCACACCAGCCATTTCTTAAAATGCATTACTTTATTTCCTTTGGGTCTGCTTCTCTGCCTTGTGGCAGAGGACTTGCAATCTTCCGTGAAACTCAGAAGCAAGTGTTCGCTTTTCTATGCAAATAATTTCAGTAACTTAAGTATTTTCTCTTAAAACTCTAAATATGTTTTCTTAAATGACAATAATTACTGTCCCAGATTAGGCCAGATTTCACTAAGTAAATATCATCAAAATGCCTCATGGGTTTGAATATTCAATCCCTTCCTCACGTTTGCTTGTTGCCATTTCTATTTTCTAAAGAAGTGGGTTTTGATCATATCAATAATTAACACACATTTTTCTCTTAAAGCACCTTCTTTAAAAGACCTATACAGTAAGACTACACTTTCAGGTGTGAGTCTTCTCCCTCAAAATCATACAATTAAAGTCAAAATACCACCTGCACCCCAAAACATACACTTCATTTAGTACTAAGAATGCGACAAACGAAAAAACAAAGACACTCAGAAGCTAAGGTTAAGCGGGTCCAGAGCTCTACATCACAGGTAAAATATCGTTCTCGGTCAGATATTATTTGTTTGCATTTTGTTCTTATTCCACTACTTAAGAGAGCATATATTATTTCTGGCTTGAACTTACTGATATATTTTTTTAAAATTCTAGTCTGGTTTGTGATTCAGTATACAATAAATAAATTCAGTTTAGAGCTCACCGAATTATTCCCGTCTTTTAGTTAGTAGTCAGGTTAACATCTTTGAAAAAACAATTTTCGCTTTATACCCAGAATTAAAGTTTATAATTAAAATTTATAAAGCAGATTGGGTGCAGTGGCTCACACCTGTAATCCCAGCACTTTGGGAGGCCAAAGTGGATGAATCATTTGAGGTCAGGGGTTCAAGACCAGCCAGGCCAACATGGTGAAACCCTGCCTCTACTAAAAATACAAAAATTAGCCAGGCATGATGGCAGGCACCTGTAGTCCCAGCTACTCGGGAGGCTGAAGCAGGAGAATCACTTGAATCCGGGAGGTGAAGGTTGCAGTGAGCCGGGATCGCGCCACTGCACTCCAGCCTGGGCAATGGAGCGAGATTCTGTCTCAAAAATAATAATAATAAATAAAATAAAATAAAACATATAAAGTAGAATTAATTTCAAAAGTCCTGACATTTAGAAGTTTGTATGTTGTAGCAGTATTTTCTATTTGCAGTACGTCACACTATATATCTTTATTAGACACTTCATACTTAAATAAAATAGGAAAATTTCCGTGTTTACAAATACTAAGTGCTCAGTATAAGGAGGGACTGAAGGGCGCTAAGAGCTCAGGGAAACAGCTGGCCTCTGTACCCTACCTACAGGCTGTGCATCCTTGGACTCCGCCAACTGCAAATACAAAATATTTGAGGGGAAAAAAACAATAAAAGTAACAATACAACAATAAAAAACTACAAAAATACATATAACAACTATTTACATAGCATTCATGTTATATTAATTATAAGTAACCTGGAGATCATTTCGAGTACACAGGAGGATAGGCATAAGTTATATGCAACCACTATGCCATATCAGGGACCTGAGCAATCGTGGAGCTGGGTATCTGCAGGGGTCCTGGAATCAGTCCTCCACAGATACTAACGACTTCTCTAACCATCCCTACCAGCGAGTGGGAAGAATAAAGGTTTCAGTTTATCTCCTGGCTCTGTCAATTACTAGTTGATTCCTATTCTGCAAATAAAGATACCTTTATAAAGCTATAAAGTGGTAAATCTCCACTTTGCTATGAGAATCAAATGGGCCTAAGAAAGTACCTGGCATACATTAGACTGTTAAGCACTATAGTTTCCTTTTGCCCTGGATTCATTGCTATCAAGCATAAATAATATTTCTTAACTTTAATTCATCACCCTTTCGAAATATTTGGCTCATCCTTCCATCTTCGGGCCTTCTTTGCTTTGACTCATTTTTTGAAATTAAGTTGTTAACAGATGCGGTGGTTTATCCAATGACTCTAGTTTATCCAATGGCACAGTGAAGGCCAAGGAAGCTAATGTAGAATCAAGTCTTTAATTTGGCAGAAGTGCTGTTCTGAGGGGTAGACAGTGGTGGAGGCCAAGTGCTGAAGGTGGTGAATATGGTTCTATCCATGGGTGGTTTCTTAAGCTGGGCTCTTCCTCCTGACTAGGGTACATGTACACCAACAGTTCCCAAACTTCAGCATGTACAAGAATCAACTAGAGACCTCTCAGAAACCCAGAGCCTGGGCCCCAGAGGCTCTGATCCAATAAGCCTCGAATGGGTCTATGAACCTGCATTTATGACAAGCTCCAGCTGAGGCTGATGCTGCAGGTCAGAGGTCCCCACTTGGTCTAGACGACCAAACACATTCCAGCAACAGCCCCTGGCAGGCCTCCAAGGGAGAGGTGACAGGCCCAGCGATGGTTGGTAAGGGACATGTCTCCCTCCTGGCCTTTGTAACTGCTAACCTCCAGCACAACAATTCTCCACTGTGGACTCCCAGCCCTTAGCATCACCTGGGAACTTGCTAGAAATGCGAGTTCTGGGCTCCATCCCAGGGCCACTGACTCGGAACCTCTGGGGCTGGGCCCAGGCACGTGTGCTTGGACAAGGCCTTTAAAGGCTTCTGATGCAGTGAGAAGCACTGCTCTGGGAGACAAGCAGCTCTTCATAACCACTTCAAACAGAGCAGATCCAAACTAATCTCTCTTACATATCAGGTTTCCCTGTAAACGTTTGTTGAAGAAAGGGTTTTGTGGCTTGAAAAATGTTTGATATCAGCTTCTGCCTCATTATGTGCTTTGTGGCTCTGGTGGCATAGGGTAAGCTGGATGCTTTATACAGATAAAACTCTGTGCTACTTTTCTTCAGAAGCTCTCGGTAACCCAGATCTAGAAGAGGAGGTGGATATGAGGGTGGGGATGGTGACCATGATGGTGTTGGGTAATGCCAGATGACATTTATAAGGTGTTAGGTCTACGGTCTTTCATTTACGAACCCATTTAATCTTCACAGCCACTCCCATGAAATAGTAATTGTCATTGTTAGAATTTAAAGTTGTCAATGCTTAAAGTTTAGGAGATTTTGATTAATTATGTGACTTTCCAATTTTTAATGTTAAAATGGAAAAAACTGACAACACAGGGCTTGCTTTCCTGCATGGGAAGAGACAGCTGAGCTAAGCAGTAGCCGTGGCCTTCAGGTAGAAAAAGCCTCCTCCAGTTCAAAGATCCCCACCAGTAGGCCCTCTGAATCAATGTCATGCATGCTTGGTTCTGGAAGGCATCTGAGTTTGTGACTCCTGTTTTGGAACAAATGAACATGTCTATGTATATGCAAGAGGAAATGGCAATGGAGAAGGCAGGGAGCAGTGGAATGAAAGCAGGTTGGAAATGTGGAGTAAAGGACTTGATGGAAGATGACCCAGAGCTGTGGGCACAGGGCAAATTCCACAGGCTGCTGAGCAAATCTGCACCACTGCTAACTTCTACATATCTCCTGGACCGAGCCTCTTCTTTCTATTCCTGCTGCTGCCGCTCCAGATTCAGTCCCCATCTACTCCCACTGGTTGTCACAGAGCCCACTTCACTAGCTCCTGCCCTCTTGGTTTTTCCAGCTTCAACCCACCCTCCGTGCTGTCTTTCTAAAACACAGATCTACTCACTGGCCCACTCACCAAACACCCTTCATGGCTCCACATTATTATAATAGCAGCTTTCATACTTCAAGACACAGAATCCTCCCTTGAAAGAAAGAGCTTACCTGGGAGATGCATGTATCAAAATGGGCAGGGCAACGGATGAGGCATTAAAGGCTCTGCTACGAATCACCCATCTAAGTCACTTCATACCAAGTCAGTACTGCCCAAACTTTCCGTTATTGTATTACCCTCATAATTTGTTTGCAATGTCAGCATAACATCTGAATTCTTTATTATCCCTTTATTTCTCTTAAATTGGCTTATTTTTAACACTCACTTTACCCTTATTCTAAGCAGTAATAGCCATGAACTCACTGGATCCTTGAGCTAATTGTATTTTTCTAATATAAATTAAATACAAAAAATAAATCTAAATGCCCATTGGTTTTTCACCTAAAATTATCTCATCTGCCTGCAGGGATATGAATAGCACACTCTGGGCAACACGGGGTTTCAAAGACCTCATCCGGCATCACAATTCTACGATCTAAGTTGCATCAGTGACAGCCCTGCAGAAGGGCTGTGATTCTACGGGTGTTGGGAAGCTCTGACGCCACTGCACCCCGATGTGGGTGTGACTGTGGCCATGCTTTCAACTCTGGGAGATTCAGGCTGTGCTGCTGCTACTCCATATGTGCCAGACCTGGCTTTGACATTGTACAAAAATTGCTGTAAGTTATTCAATCCTACAGGAAGCTAAACCAGGTGGCCCTACGAACACTGCAATGACAGTCACCTAAATTTCAGCCCTAAATGAATGGGAGAAAGTAAGGCGTCAGGGAAAGCCCACACTTCACATGCGAAGTCTTAAGACAAGAATCATGCTATTGGGTCAGGAATGTCAAGAGGCAAAAAGAGACCAACAGAAGAATAAGGTGTACGCTGGGCATGGCGCTGCACACCTGCAGTCCCAGCTTCTTGGGAGGCCAAGGCAGGAGGATCAGTTGAGCCCTGGAGTTTGAGACCAGCCTGGGCTCAATTGATCCTCCTTTACAAAATAAAGGCATAAGGTGCCTATTTGTAGAATTTCAAAACTAAATCTTATGTGCTGCTTGCGCTCTTGTTTAATTCGTTTGGTTCCTTCATTACTTTTGTAGGAATAAATTTCAATATTTTCCTGTTTGGGAGGGAAAAAAAAAAGCATAAGGAGCCTTTGTCAGTGTCACATTTGTTCAGGTCCATAAAGCAAATTAATTGTGTCTTAGCAGAAACCTCTAAGGTTTCATAAAACAGCCACCCTAAATCTTTTTGTATTTTTCTGGCTTTTCTCCTCTGAAAGGAGAAGGGAGCTTTAGAACAGTAATCTTAATCAGCAAATTGTTCCCCTCCCCAGTGCAGCAGCCGGTTTTGCCTTTGAATTAGAATCATGTAGCTGTAGTTACCACCTGTTTCTGATAGCTTTGTCACTAAGCAATGGATACTGAATAATCCAGTCGTGCTCTGTTTAAATGCGGGCATTATCAGAAATCTTGTTTGTTTTACTCTTTGGTGAGGAAGAGGCGCCAATCATTTGAGAGAAATGTTACCATCCAATATTGAAATTAAAGATAAGACACTGAAACTATAACTTCAGTAAGAAAAATAAAGGAAAGTTGAGTTGGAGGAGAAAGAAGAATTAGACAAGAGATGAAACATCACAAATATATTCTAAAATACTCAAGCAACAAAAGAAAACTCCTTTCATGGGATCAGGTGTTATCCACGAGCACTGTGAATTACCCTGACGCGATTCACTAAAGCACATTCTATTACATTCTATCACATTTCCTCTTGCCTCATTAGCAGTTGCCAACAAACTTTGGAATATAACTTTCTACCAAAATTGGTGCATTTACCATATATTTGATAAAGCACAAACATATAAAGCAGAATCTTTGCTTAAGTTTTTTTTTTTTTTTTTTTTTTTGGGACGGATTCTCACACTGTCACCCAGGCTGGAGTGCAGTGGCACAATTTCGGTTCACTGCAACCTCTGCCTCCTGGGTTCAAGCGATTCTCCTGCCTCAGCCTCCCGAGTAGCTGAGATTATGGGTGCCCACCACCAAGCCTGGCTAATTTTTTTGCATTTTTAGTAGAAATGGGGTTTCACTATGTTGGCCAGGCTGGTCTCGAACTCCTGACCTCGTAATCTGCCCACCTCAGCCTCCTACAGTGCTGGGATTACAGGTATGAGCACTGTGCCTGGCCCTGCTTAAATTTTTAAAGGAGTATTATTGCCTTGCAATGTTTTTACCCCTGACTTGTAAATTTCATTAAAAACACTCAAAAAATGGGCTGTAACACAGCTCTGCCCAGCTATCTGAACTTGTTATCCAAACTAAAAAAGTGAATGAAGTTGAATAGCAAGAATTACTTACATTTTCATTGCGTATGAAAATAAAGGTTTTGTCTAAAAGAGAGAAAACACCTACTACTTTATTTGAATTAAAGTTAAGAAAAACTCTAATGTCAAAATCACTGGCTTCCCCTGAACCAGGTGCTTCTCTGAACTTTGCTATTTATACTAAAGGCAGCGCGTGTCACTCTTCTGTTTATCGCTTCATCTCTACCTGTCAGTTTCTGTACAGTCTACCTCAGGGGTCTCAAACTCTAACATAGGGTATATTTCATAAATAGCCCCGCTTGGGTTGTATTCTTACCATAGAGACACTTTATTTGCATATTAAAAACTAAGAATATTCTTCACATTCTCAAAGAAAATACCCTCCTACTACTTGGAGCCTTTCAGTCTATCTTTGGTTTTTCCACTTCTCGAAGAGAAACGGATACAAGAAATGTTTCACTTCTCCTTTCACCTCTAGCAAAAGAAAAAGGGCAGCGTGAGGGAAAGGATGAAGGGCAACGGAGGGCTCGGTGTGGAGGAGGAGCGGGTGGGGGAGGAAGTGTGGGGAACTGGGGTGCGTGTGTGCAGCCTAAAGGGAGCACAGCCAGCTTCCACGAGCTCAGCCAGTTATGGTTGGCCCCATGTCACCAGATCTTCCAGTTCTTCCAGAGAATCTGGAAAAAAACCCCAAGTTTCAAATGCTGGTAACTATTCCAAGTTTCTACTAAATATCATGAAAGCTAACGCTGTGCACACTACGCAGTTCCAGCCCACCCACCTGCCAGTTGCAATGTGTGCTGGAGCCCTTCTCTCCTGTTCATTCTAACTTCCCCCTTCACTACTATCTTCGTAGCAGCTCATCTGTTCACTCCTTTATTTACTCCTTCCTCTGTTCTTTCACTCATTCATTTACGCACTCATTCATTATTTCTGATTCAGTCATTTAATTACTCAACAAATATGAGATAAATGTTGTGTATCAGGCACTACTAGACTACTAGGTGTAGAATATGCAATGATGAACAGGACAGACAACGTCTTTCTCATGGCATTAACAGTATAATGGGGGTGACAGGCCTTAAAGAAAAAAATACATCAAAGATCATTTCATTTCAGTTGTATTAGGGCTACAAAGCATGAATAGGAAGGAGCCTAGTCTTCTTTGGTGAGGGAGGGCTCATCAGAGACACAATGTTTCAGGGCCTCTGTAACTCTACTGTGCGGGCTACTACCAAACTACCCAAGCTCGTCTCTATTTGAGATAACCCACTGCTTCTGAAGAGCGTGTCCCAACCTCACTATGCGAAACTGAACAGGCTCTCATTGCCTCTGGAATTCAGAACAAACTCAGTCTGAAGTTCAAGGCCTCTCTAAACTGGCTTCATCTTATTTCTAGCACTTCTACTGCTTCCCTCTGTGGTCCTCGTTTCAAAGTACATCGGACTCTGCTCCAACTCAGACATACCGTGAAACTTCTCAGACACCCTGACCCAGATCTGCTGCTTTCCAAATACCTACAATACCATAAAATATTTTGACACTTACTGTAGGTTATCTCACATTATAGATCTCTGAATACTTGTCTTATGTCCCTTATGTCCCCTAACAGACTGTAAGCCCCTGAAGGGGAGGATCTATATCCTACTCATTTCAATACTCACAGAACTTCCTAGCAAAATAATACATATTTCTTAAATATGGGCTAAATAAAACATATTTATGTCAGCCTGGAAAAGATGACTAAATTCAAAGGAGAAGACCAACACTCTGATCTTTTCTTTAACTGTAAATTCTGCTTCTATAATTCTAATTTTTTATATATGGTGCAATGCTAAACTCTGTATCAGCTAAGAAATTCCAAAGATGAACTAATCAAAACATTTCCTTGTTTTATAGATAAGAAATTGTTTCCTAAGATAAAAACATATTAAATCACAGGCTTACAATACAGTTAAACACCGTTGTCCTTATTAAAAATTATAAATTTTGCTAAATACCATTTCCCCACTAAAAGGAGTAGGGCTTTCAGGAGAAAGAGCTGCTTCTAAGGCTGAGACAAGGAAAGGAAGTACACAGTGAGCTTGGGGCTTCTTGTGCCAGAAGAGTAAGAAAATGCTCAAAAACTGAGATGGACATTTGTCAAAGGACATAGGAGTCACCTGGAAGGGCCTCCCGTTTGTCAAATTTGGGACAATTTGAGCAGCAGCATACATGATGACAGAAATGGACTGTTACATTTTTGTGAGATAGAGTCTTGCTCGGTTGCCCAGGCTGAGGTGGAGTGGCACAACCACCACTCACTGTAGCCTCGACTTCCTAGGCTCAAGCCATCCTCCCACCTTACCCCGCTGAGTAGCTGGGAGCACAGGTGTGTCACCATGCCAGGCTGTTTTTTTGTTTTTTTAAGAGCTGGGGTCCTACTATGTTGCCCAGGCTGGTTTCAAACCCCTGGGATGAAGCAATCCTCCCACCTCGGGTTCCCAAGCAGCTGGGACCATAGGTGAGCGCTACCACACCTTTATTATTTTTAAACATTAAATAAAAAAAGAAACCTGAGTCTAGTCTAATCACTAAAAAAGGGTACAGGAGTGGAAGAGAGACAATTCTTTTTTTCTTAAACGGAAGATTTCAATACAGAAGTGATAGAAAATCAACATTCTACAACCACAAGTATAATAACTGACAAGAATCATCCATAAATGCTAAATGAACATGGAAGATCAGAACACTCACAAAGTCTCACAGTATCCCTCAGCCTATTACTCATCAATTATAAAGGGAGAAAGTGACCTTTACATGACAAACATCTGATAGACACCATCTGAACTACATAATCATCCCCCAGCACCCAGAGAGCCTGATATTATACACCTCCTGATGTAACACGCCGAAAAGGCAACAACAGCACCTATGAAATACCCTGAGAAACGTTTTTCCCCCTGAGTTTCATCAGGAGGAAACATCCACACACAATCCATATTGGCCTGGACTCTTAATAACGTCCCGTAAGAAAAGATTCTTTTTTTTTATTATTATTTTTTAGGACGGAGTTTTGCTCTTGTTGCCCGGGCTGGAGTGCAGTGGTGCAATCTCGGCTCAATGCAACCTCTACCTCCCGGGTTCAAGTGATTCTCCTGCCTCAGCCTCCCTAGTGGCTGGGATTACAGGCATGTGCCACCAGGCCCGGCTAATTTTGTATTTTTAGTAGAGACAGTGTTTCTCCATGTTGGTCAGGCAGGTCTCGAACTCCTGACCTCAAGTGATTCGCCTGCCTCGGCCTCCCAAAGTGCTGGGATTGGATATGTCCACACTGAACATTGGACAGTGATGTCACATCAATGTTAAAGTCCCTAAATATGGTAATTTGTGGTTATGGAGAAGAAATGTCCTGTTTCTAAGAAAACGCACGCTGACGAATGTGGGGTGCAGCGTTAGTGTCTGCCAGGACTCTCAGTGGTTCCAAACATAAAGTCTGGAGGAGCGTCCATGTGCACGCACACATCTGTCAGTTTAAAGGGAAGAAAGCCAACGTTGCAAAAGGATAAGATTATCAAATTTGGAATATACCTTCCAAAACATAGGAGATATCTACAAAATATCAGGAAAAAAGGCAATGAAAATATCTATTTTCTGAAAAAAAGTTATTTAAATGTGACTGTCACAGCCTTAGTCACTCAGCTGTAAAGTGTTTTTAATACCATTGTATTTCTGAAGCATCTTAATATAAAATATTAATTTAAGAAGTCTTCTGGGTATTCCCAATACAGCTTAGATGTTAATTCCAAACTAAACACACAAAATAACTGTGCTCAACGCACACCTCACAGCGAGTCTAAAATATAACAAGCCATTGAATTCACAGATCATGGGAAAAAAACTGATGGCCAAATGGAACTGGCCATCTAAACAGCCACACATAACATTGTTTTCTACTCAAGCCCAATTTCAAAGGAAAGTAGTTTTCAATGGTTGGTTGGTCAAAAACAACATTAAATAGCAAGCACTAAAAAGTTAATTGAATGTTTGCCAGAAAGAGTAGAACTTGTTTTCATACTGGATAATTAATTTCTTTGTTTTTATAAGAATTTTAAAGAGTGACCAACATGCACCCTGTGGGTAATTAACTTCATTTCAGAAAGACCCCTTGCTTCTGTGGCACGGACTATGTGGAGGTTTGGAAACATTCCAAGAATGCATTTATGTATTTTAAAGTTTTCTTTTTAAAGTATTTTCTTCATCTAAAGGATATGCATTATAGTTTTATGTTATTTAAACTTAATTACAAGTAGCTTTAATAAAATCATTGACAGTCAACACCTAGATAAGTCCCCATAAAATATACAGGTTTATAATATGGGGGCATTTAAAAATGAATTATAATCAAATGCAGTGGATCTTAGTAGTTTCAAATGTGTAACCAGAAAACTAATTTTTGGATGATCAGTCTGGGTTTAAAAAAAAAAAATTGAACCCCTGGAAAGATTCACCATAACCACATCAGAAGAAATTATAAATTATCTACATACACCACTACTTCAAGAAGCACTCATTTAAAAAATAATTTAAAAGATTAATATGGTATCCTAAATGTGAATTGTTTTGGGATAAATTTACTATGATTTTTAAAAAGTTTTATGATCTGCTAATGTCAGAGAAAATCTAC
>NW_012101476.1:7749441-7755846 GCF_000951045.1 Mandrillus leucophaeus
AAAAAAAAAAATTCACCATAACCCCATGATCTAGAAAAGTCACTGATACTGCAGTTTACATTTTCTTAGTATTTTTCTGTGCATATATATATTCATTTCCCTACATAATGGAAATCATACTAAACAGTTTCTGTTCTATTTTTACAACATACTATAGTGTACATCCCTAATGTAATCTTCAAAAACATGATTTAATGAGCACTCAATAGTCTATCATATACATAAATCATTTTATTTAGTAATGTGCTTACTGTTGAACATCTAAGTTTTTCCTCTGATTTCCTCCTTTGTGTTCTTCAGTATCAGTGGGAAGGGAAGCTTCCTGAGCACACAGACTGTCTCAGCCTCCCAGTACCAAGCACAAAGCTGCACATGGAATATATAAATAGAGAGCAACGTTCTAGAAGATGGAGAAGGGGTGAATGCGCGGGTTTAACTGTAGAGAAAGAAACGCTGCAAAGAGAAATGCAAATGCGTAAGTAAACTGCTCCTCAGGGCAGAATCATGGAGGAGTCTGGGGACCAGAGGTGCCAGGTCCCTGGGAAGATGGACATGCGACTTACTGAATGTGTGTGCTGGAAGCCAGCCACCCAGATGACCATAGCAACCTCAAGTAGCCGGGCAGCGATTCCTTCTTCCCTTGGGCAGAAGACATGAGATTTTTCATCTGGGGAAGGGAAGGAGCCAGGCACAGATGGATGGAGGAACCGAATGAGAACATTTCCAGATTGAGGGAGACTGTGTGCAGGCAAGGGGGTAGGTGAGGCCCAGGACCGAAAATTGCAATATTGAGTAAAGCTTCAATCTGATCAACAAAAATATCAACCTTCTTAGGCCAGTCTCTTAAATGCTCTCTTAAAAATGCTAGCAGCCAGTTACAAGAATCCCTCCCTTCCAGGTAGACTGGGGGAATCTCACCAAGAATAAATGAAAAAACCTACAGGAACTGAAATTAATGGTTTTTAAAGAAAAGGCCAATTCCCAGTCACCGTAAAGTTCAACGCACCACGCACCATCCCTGACGACGTGCGTGAACATTTCACTTGGTTTTTGAGTGCTTCACTCTCAAGTCTGAAACCACACCCAGCAATCCACAACATTTGAGATCATTTCCACCAAAAGAGAAAAAAAAAAAACTCAAAGAAAACAAAGACAATTTAATAAAAGAGTTTCAAAAAACAACACAATATTCTCAGAGTGAAAGGAAAAAACATGGTCTGAAGAGCTTAAAGAGAGTCTACCTCTTTCTTTCTGCTTTGGCACGGTAGTTTTATAAGAACCCAGCGCTTGAAGAGCTGCAGACAACTTCCAACCGAGAGGAGAGACAGGCTGTCACACACCAAGAAAAACAAGGAAGAAAGATGGAAGAGGCAGATTCTTTTTTTTTTTTTTTTGAGACACAGTCTTGCTCTGTTGCCCAGGCTGGAGTGCAGTGGAGTGATCTTGGCTCACTGCAATCTCTGCCTCCCAGGTTCAAGCAATTCTACTGCTACAGCCTCCCAAGTAGCTGGGATTACAGGCACCCACCATCATGTCCAGCTAATTTTTGTATTTTTGTACAAAAAACTCTATTTTGTAGAGACAGGGTATCACTATGTTGGCCAGGCTGGTCTTGAACTCCTGACCTCAGGTGATCCACCCACCTCGGCCTCCCAAAGTGCTAGGATTACAGGCATGAGCCACCATGCCCAGCCTAAGAGTTAGATTCTTGATGACACCGTTGAGCCCCTGTGTCAATTTTGGGAACATAAATTCCTCATTCCTATTTATGTTTAACAAATGAATTACTACTGTTGAAGCCATTTGTACTTGTGTATTCTATTACTTGGAGTTGAAAGCATACCAGCTGAGACAGAAGGGTTGATAGAAAAAATCAAGAAAAGCTTTTGAAAAGAAGAATAAAAGGTAAAGACATAATAAAACGAGAAAGAAATAAGAATATTAAAAATTCAAGAGATTCAACATCCAACCAATAAGAATTCCAAGAGAGAAAATAGGGACCGAGTGTGGTGGCTCATGCCTGTAATCCCAGCACTTTGGGAGGTTGGAGATGGAAGGATCGCTTGTTCCTGCAGTTGAAGACCAGCTTGGGCACCACAGTGAGACCCTGTCTCTACAAATAAATCAAAAAGTTAGCTGGGCATGGTGGCACACACCTATGGTTCCAGCTACATGGGAAACTGAGGCAGGAGGCTCACTTGAGCTCAGGAGTTTGAGATTGTAGTGAGCTGTGTTTGCACCACTGCACTCCAACCTGGATGAGAGTCTAAAAAAAAAAAAAGAGAGAGAGAGAGAATAGGAAATAGGAGAAAGGAAGTTATGCGAAAATAAAACAGGGAAACTTCTAAGAACTGAAGGGTATGGATTATCTGATTAAAAGAGCCCATCAGTTGCCTAGTGGTACCATGAAAAAAAACAAAACATTCATGAAGGCAAATCACAGTGAAATTTTAAAACATGGCTATTAAGAGAAGAATTTAAATTTGCTAGAGAGAAAACTCTGACAGTATACGTAGGATTGGGATTCAGAATGGATCAGAATTTCTCAAGTATATTATTCAATGCTAAAAGATAATGAAATAATTTGCTCAAAATTCTATTGGAAAGTAAATATCCACACAAAGTTCTTTCTTCAGTCAAATGAGCTGTGGTAGCCAGAATGCTAAGAGTGACCCTGCCACGACCCTGGCTTGTGTGTGATCCTGTCCTCTTTGGGTGTGGGTAGACCCTGCGAAGACAATGAGGTGTCGCTCCCAGGATGATGATGCACAAGGGAGACTTGCCAAGCGGGCCTGACCTCTTCACATGAACCTTTTAAGTGCAGAGTTCTCCCTGGCTGGTAGCAGAAGAAGTTGGGGAATCAAAGCATGAGGATTTGACAAGTCACTGCTGGCTTGAGGATGGAGGGACCATGTGGTCAAGAATGTCGGCCGCCCCTGAAAGGTGAGCACAGCTGCTGGCTCACAGCCAGCCAGGAACAGGGAACTCAGTCCTACGGATGCAAGGAACAATAATCTACCAATAAAGAAGTTTGGAAAAGGGCCCCAAGCTCAACTGGGCTGACATCTGACTTTGGCCTTGTTGGACCTTAAAGAGAGAATCCAGATGAACCACAATGAATTTCTGTCCTACAGAAACTGTTGGTAATAACTCAGTGTTGTGTTAAGCTGCTAAATTTGTGGTAATTTGTCATGTGGTAGTAGAAAACTAACACACTTACTAATCAAGTATTTTGCTATTACATATACTCCTCTTTTCCTAAAAGCTCAATACTGAAGGAAGAAAAAAATCTACTTTATGAAAGACCTCTGTCTCACTTACTGCAACTTAGCTAAATCTGTCCCCAAATGAGACTGTCAAATGAGAGGTCGCAGAACATGGCATGCATGTTGTGTTGGGCTATGGCAACTAGCAACCTATGACACAAGCATTCCCAGCTGGCTGAGTAGGTGGCAAGGAGTGGCTGGTGACAAGGGGTGGTCTCAAATACAAAGCTGAAAAGCCTCCTCCTGTCCTTCTCCCTTGTCGTAGGACCTCCTCCAAATCCCTGGGAGTAGTAGCACAGGACAGCATTAGAACTTACAATGTTTTGGGGGTCTATGTTTTTCCCCCATTCACGGAATCACAAGAGTAAAAGATCTGAGAAAAAGAATACAGAGAAGGGTTATTATTTTATTAGAAAACTGAAAGTTTCAAACAGAGTTGTTTTTTTACCTTACTAGCATACACAATAGAACAAGGTTCCAATATTCCATTCAGGGCTCGGTAAACTGAGGCTCAGATGCAGCTACTTCAACTGTCATCGGTAACCCGCTCCTTTTCCTTCTTCTCCGAATCCTCCTATTCCATTCCCACTCCTGCTACTCATATGTATTTTACTATTTATACTATTTACAGTCACTGGCCCAACTTGGGATTTCCACCTCTGCATGGTCAGCTTCGGTGTTCAGTGAAAGCACCTGATTCCTGTCACGTGACAACTAAACGTAGGGGTGGAGAAAGAGCAACCCTGACATCAGTGAATGCCTACTGAATGCCAGAAAAACTGCACACGTGTTCTCATTCCATCTTCACTTCACCCCTAAGAAGCAGATACTGTCATCCTCATTTTGTAGATGAGAAAGCAAAAGTTCTATAACTGTAGACAGAGGCCACACAATTAGTGGGAAAAAAAAAGTGTGCAATGGAAAGTGCCACTCCAAAGCCCAGGCCCTTTTCAATTAGAATCATGCCCCAATTTTCCAAGACTCAACCTGCAGCCCTCTGCCTTTACCCATTTCCTTGTGATTATAAATAAGACTCCTATACTTATGACCAAAAGTCATACTGACAACTCAGCAGCATAGACGTGGCAGGCCAAGGTGTTCGTGGCAGGACCATGACATCAGTAAGAAAGCGTGATGCATTGGTTTCAAGGAAAGCATTGTCTGTCTTCAAAATACTTAAGAACAGAGCAGTGGGATGTCTAAGGAAGAGATAAGAACTGTCTGCTTGCTTCAGAAAAGAAATGATTGTCACAAAATATAAATTTAATGGGAACCTGAAGCCACTGCTGTACAGATACAGCAAAGAATTTTCCAGAAAAGTTGAAATCACCAAAAAAGAAGGCACTCATGTTCTAGGCAGATGTCCAATGAGCCAATAAAAACAGGGGGTTAGGACTCACTAAAGCTGTTATCAAGTTACTAAGGAAACTGCCCCTCATTTAGGATTTACCTTTCAAAGACAGGTAGACTGTAATCCCAGCACTTTGGGAGGCCGAGGCTGGCAGATCACCTGAGGTCAGGAGCCTGGCAAACACGGTGAAACTCTGTCTCTACTAAAAATACAAAAATTAGCCAGGAGTGATGGTGGGCACTTGTAATCCCAGCTACTCAGGAGGCTGAGGCAGGTGAATTGTCTGAATCCAGGAGGCAAAGGCTGCGGTGAGTCAAGACCATGCCACTGCACTCCAGTCTGGGTGGCGGAGTCTCAAAAAACAAAAAACCACCACCACAACAACAACAACAAAAAAGAGAAGTAGAAGCTTGAGCACATCAAATAAAAAACAGAAGAGCAAAAGATGGAGGCATCTTCAGTCAAAACACCATCCATCCTGTATTTAACTAAAGTCTTAGCCTACACTCCAGCCCAGGGGAAAGCATACTAAAACAGTTCCATTAGTTTTGTTAAATATTTGATTTTATTTATTTAACAAACATACATGCAATTTTCATAGATGATTTTGGCATTTATAGTAAGTGTTCAATAAATATTAATTGGCTAAAAAATGAACAGAAAATAGGTTCCCAGGAAATGAATTCCAACTTCAAACAATGACCAATTAAAAATCATCGTTCTACTTTTAACAGTTCAACCATCTAGGTCCAGTAACCATCTAGGAATCAGTCCGGTCACTGACACACCACACTACACTTGCTAGGACGAAGATATGGATACCACCTCTCCACATAGCGACCTAACCACTCCAAACCAGATGGTGCTGAGATGTAATGCAGGCAACGAGTAGCTGATGGATTTTGATGTTCTGTATAATACTTATCTACCTTAGGTGGTAATTTTTTTCACATTTCCTCTGTGACCAACTGTGTTCCTTGAGGGCTGACTGTCCCTGCTGACAGTAACTCCGTCATGGAAGAATTTGGACTGGTTAGGGGGAGGAGAAGTGGAAAAAATGTGCCACATTCCAAAGTCAAATAGAGAGAGGAACTGTAACTTTGGATTACATACCACTGCTTCCATTAGAATGGCTAATTGTCAACTGAGAGTTTACTGCAAGACAATATAAAAGAGGAAAAGAAAAAGGATAATTTAAGTACTAATAAAACAAAATGTGCAATTCCTTTGATGATACAGGGTAGAAGACTACAGTTGGAGTAATTTGAGTTTTGTACTTACTCTGCTGGCGAAAACATTAAGTTAAGAAGGGAGAAGAGAGAAACATTGGTTCTGCCTCTTTCTGTGTTTCGTAAGGGGTCTTCTGAGAAGGATGATGAAATGAATATGGGTATATAGAAATATTAAAGGAGGTGGTAATTATGAGGATCAATTTGTATGAGAAGGATCCTAATAAAGGTAAGAGAATAGCTGATAAAATATTGATATGGGCAAAACAGAGGTGAAAAGCTGAAGAAGGAAGGGCAGAGGAAAGGAGAACCTCTTTGGTGGTGAACACACACAGACAGGCCAGGCCTACACTAGAAGCAAAGGGATGATGAGAAGGAACTGGCAAGAGTCAGGGCAGAAGACACTTGGACAGATTTGGCTACCGGAGTGAAAAAGATAAAGATGGGACAAAATGTGAAGTGGAGCAACTAGCTATAGCAACAAAAGCCACAGACAGGCAAAGCACAGAGAGAAACATACCTGAGAATATGAACGTTCAGTACAGTAAGAGGAAATCTT
>NW_012101476.1:7756816-7789832 GCF_000951045.1 Mandrillus leucophaeus
TAAGTTACTTTCAGGAATGATTGAAGTGTTTATAGTAAAAGACACAGATACAAGTTAAATTTTGTACATATAGCCACTTTAATATATATAAAATAAATCACTGGTTCTATTTTGGATTCTTGGAAATTTCAAAGTAAAGATGGATAGACAGACCAACTGACCAACTGGCTGACCAACCAAAAATACTGTTGGAATTTTTCTAAGAAACAATGTGTTTCAAAAACCAACCCAAACTCTATAGCAGAATTGATAGAGATAATAAATATTTCCATTTTATAATCTGACAACGTATTCTATTTTACCAGTTTAATATTTACTATGTTAAAATATTGAAAGACATAAAATGCTATATGCTGCTTTTAAAAAAACTGCCACGTCTTACTGGAACAGAAGGAAAACCAGAGCAACCCAGCAAGTTTTCCGTTGTTTTTCCATCTTTTTGACTATGTTTACAAAATTTTGTAACCAAGTAGAAAAACGACAAGTACATTACGGTGCTTTCTTATGAAATCTGTACTTGATAAAAGGAACGTACATTCCATGAAGTTGAAAGCTCCTCAGCAGCTCAACCAGGCTGAGCGCGCTTTCGAGCCAGACAGGCAGCACATCTAAAATTGCTAATTGATCTTTTCAGTTAGTTCAATAATCTATTTCCTAGCCAAGCCCTTATGAAATAGACAAAAGAGCACAGAAAATTCGAAACACTTCCAGAAAGAAGCAAAGGAGAAAAATAAGCATTCATAATATGTATCTGAATGTTGTAATGTATAAAGTTGTAAATACACTAATTACTCAATAAATATTTAATAAATGAACGATTAAACATCTGGATTTTGAAATTAAATTTTTAAAAGAAAATCTCCTGTTAATGAAAATTGGTCATAAGTTAACTATCAGCAAAAGTCGTTCACTGTTATAATTTATATACATATTGTAATACTATATAACACTATTGCACTTGAGTTAACAAGTAAAGTAGATAGTCCATTTATATTGGCAATGTTCCACAAACAACAAAGCTAAGTCCCGTAGATACAACATTTTCAAAATGCATGTAAACTATTTAGATGAATTCTCTCTGCTGACAATCCCAGAGGAGAGAAGAGAAAATGATGTGTTTTACCCTAAGAGCTCAAAGCTCTCCTGGGAGGTAATTCAATTGAAATTTTACATTCAGTCTAGCCAGGCAGTGATAAACAGATGCTTAAATTAGCTGCCTTATACCATAATCAAATATCTTAAGAAAAAAACTTTCTAACAAAAACATAAGAAGGTAAAGACAGAAAAGAGGGAAAATAAAACATTTTTTAAAAGCTTACTGGTATCTTTAGAAAAAACTGTTTTCATAAACTCTTCTGTAAGTGGCATACCATAGCAACCATGCCTTTCAACACATTTATTGCTTAGTTTGAACCATAGTGCAAGTTAGCACACAAATAGTCACTGAAAAATAACTACCTTTTTCATATTTTTTAAAAAATGATATAATTTATAGGTTTTTTATAAAAGTGGTTATATGTACAAAATTTAACTTGTATCTGTGTCTTTTACCATAAACACCTCAATCATTCCTGAAAGTAACTGAAGGTAAAATCAAATAAATCAATAAAAGATGAAAGGTTGAAACTGATTCAGAAAATTACTCCTTTATATCAAAATGGGTAATATTGTAAAATCAGCTAACAATATTATACTAGCAACCAATGGGAGATGACCTACATCAAAAACCTGCAGCCTCTGTTCAACTGAATCACTAGATTAACAAATGTCCTCTCCATCTGTCTCTAAAACACATCTGCTGTCACTCACTGCCTGCTGCAGACATGCAGCTAGCAAAGGGCGGGGCCCCGATTCAACGCTTCCATGTGTACTGGCATCCACAAGTTCAGCTACATGCTTAGCAAAAGTCAGCTACGCTGTTCTCAAACTAGTTTTTCCCCGTTGGACTTGTTACCGTAATTGTGTTACTTAATTAAATATTAACCAAGGAAATATGAATGTAAAAAGAGACTTATTTGTAAGGAAACCTAAATTGAAAGCTTTGGAAACAGTTGATATAGACTAATCACTAGGAAAAAAAAAAAAATGCCTGTATGATGTAGGTGTGAGGAAGTATCTTAAAAATAAACTAAAAGGATTGTAAGTTAAAATTTGAAGAATTCTGCACTGATCGCTTTGCAAGTTTTTAAAGTTCTAACTTCACTTAAAAGAAACTGAAACTGGAGATCATAGATGATATACTAGAATGTGTTTTATGCAAGAAAGGCAAGGTTAAATTCTAATCAGATAACCAACACTCAGAGAGTCTTGATGTACTGAAAAGACAGATGAATGCACATATTTATATATCTTAAAACAAAATGCTAAAGTTTTCATAATATGAATCTTTTCTTCTTTCAACTATTGCCTGCTTAAACTTCTTTTCTGCGATTAACCAACTCTAATAGGATAGGAGGCTTCTACTCTACTATGATAGAACCTAGACTACAAACCCAAGCTGCTTACTACCCAGTGGGCAAGGCCACTTAGCATGAAAAAGGGCTATGCCAGAAGCATGAACAGGAGGCTAGGAGCATCCAACTAGGCTTGGTACCTGGGAGGGGCTAAGGGAGACTCTGAAATGACCTGAATCTTAAAAGGGACACAGAAGTTTAGCAGGCAGATAAGAAGAGACAGTCCTTCCAGGCACAGAAAAGAAAGGCAGGCAGTGAAATACTATGGTAAATTTCAGCTGGCTGCAGTTTAGGCCGGTGAAAAAGAGAAAAAGTCCCAGGGAAGTGACTGAGAGTGAAACTGGGCAGAAGCTGGTTCATGAAAGGTCTTACCTGCCATGGCCAAGAGTTTGATTTTTTAACTGAAAGGCAAAATAACTGGAAGAATTATAAACACAGCAGTAACCAAATAGATTTCTGTTTCAGAACTGTTGCTCTGGCGGCAGGATGGAGATAAACTAGAGGAGGGAGGAAAACAACACTGGAAGAGGGTGTAACTGAAAATTCAAAATCCAAATCAAAACAGGACCTGTGGCATTAGAAAATAATTTGGATTTAATATTTACGAGGGAGAACTGACAGGAATTAAAGGCAGCTGATGAGAAGAGTGTGACAGAGAAACAATTAAGAGGCCACCCAGGCTTTTACCACAAGAAACAAGACACGAGATGAGGCTATTTCACAAGATAGGGATACAGGACAGGATCAGCCCAATGGAAGAAATAATTAATTCCTTCTTGGGAAGAATACCTAAGAGGCGGAATTTGCCCAGTAAGCCACGGAATATGAGTCTGGACCTCACAAAAGAGGTCAAGGCTTGAGGAAGGGACAGGAGGCATACATTAGCCCTGCCCAAGAGTGGTTAAAGTCAAGGTCCGTGGAGTCTGAGTGGCTGTGAATCCAGTCTCTGCCATTTACTACCTCTGTGACCAAGGGCCAATTATTTACCTTCTTTCTGCCTCTGCTTCCTCATCCGTAACAGACAGATGTGAATAGTATTTGCCTTATAGGGTTGTTGTGAAGATGAAATGAGTAGATGTGAAGTGTTTACAACAGTGCCCAGCATGGAGCGTGTTTTACTATTAGCTGTTGTTGCTTTTATTGTAACCAAAGCTATCTGTACCGCTGAGATCATTCCCCAAATGTGGAGAGTGAGAAGAGAATCAAAGACCAAACCCTAGCAATACTAAGCTTTAAGAGGAGGAAGATGCAAAGGCTGGAGCAGAAGAAGGAAGAGTACTGTCATGGAAGGCAAGCAAGTCTACAGTTTCAGAGAAGTCAGTAATGTTGAAGTCCACAAAGATATGAAGTAAATAAAGTTCTGAAAGTGTGGATTCAAACTGGGAATTAAGAAGTCACTGGAGATGTTAATAAAAGCAGCTCCAATATCCCATGTGTAAAAAAAGAAAAAAAAAAAGTGCCCCAACCATCCTGTCTATGTATCCTTATAAATTATAGCGTATGCTGCAATCACGGGCTAATCTCTCAAGACACAATATACACCAGAGGGAGTGTGCATACACCAACAATAAAGAAGGAAAAACTCTACTTCAAATAGTTTCACTTAGAGCCTTGAATCTGGCAGGCCAACTTCTTGTTAGGTTAGATGAGATGGTCATCTTAAGAGCACAATGTGGCTAACGACAAGCAGGGGCCAGGAATAGATGCGAAAGCTCTGTCGCTGTCTTCTTGGTCAACTGTCTTGCACTATAATTAGTATAGTATATTCGACCAAAAGCTCTTAGGCTAGCATCTTTTAAAGACCCTTTTCCATTTGGTGAGGGCACTGACATAACCTGTCAATGCACCTAACTGGGCGTGGATAAAGTGTTACACGTCACTGTAGACTGAAAGCAATCCAATGAGTGAATGAGCCCTGTCCACCCTCCACACTGCAGATCTCCCCATCTTCCTTAGAAGATCTCATGCCTGTGATATGACCTGAGCGTATTATTAATTAAGGGGTGTCAATGTTTAAATGTATTAAAAGTAAAGGAATTAATGCATCAAAATATTCATGGGACTTTTTAAATAAATATAGATAAATATAAATAGAAGTTAAACACTTCCTCCACTGTCTCAATGAATCATATCATGTGCGCCGCTCTGGAAACCATTGTTGAAAAGGATAGAGTGCGGAAAGCTTAAGAAGGTTAAGGAGTAAAGAAGCAAAAAAATGGGCTTGGACACTGTTTGAGGAGGCTTGGTTGTAAAACAAAGAAGGGGTGTAGATTCTGGCCTAGAGGAAGACAGCATTCAGGAAAAGCTTTAAAGGTTTCATATGGGAGAGATCTGAGTGTGCCTGCAGGCGAGAAGAATGAGCCAAAGGAGAGAGAGAGCTGGGAATGAGAGGTGATGGCTGGCTGCAGAGCAAGGGAACCTAAGCTGGACAGATGGGTGACATTCACCACAATGGCGGTGGTGGCAGGGGCACTTAAAATATGCATTCAAGGGTTTGGAAAGTTCCATTAAAAAAGTTCCTCCACTTATTCTGATATTGCTGCTCTGTGGACTGGAGCTGGAATCCCTGGCCTGGAGCTCAGATAAGCTTCCAATCCTTCACTTTTCCAACTCTATAATTTGTTTTGGTGTTCTTTTTTTATGTGGCCAATTAAAATTATAAAGAATTTTAATAATCCAAAAGGTATAACCAGGGATCTTCCTCTCTATCTTTAACTTTCCTTTATCACCCCCGATTTTAGCTTGGATTGAAGCCTTTTCTTGAGGTTTGTTCTCAGACTTCAGATGATTCAGCATCAAAACACTCCCAGAGGCTCTTATCTGTTTCAGTCTCAGGCAGTCAATTCATCTGGCCTAAACAGTTCACACTCACCACTAGGAAAGTCTTATGTTGCATTTTCATCTACTCTACTCTCTCATCTCCGGCTTCCTTTCCCTGCAAGCAGCAGAAGTGGGGAAAGAAAAAGAAAAGAAACAGAGAAAAAGAGAGAAGAGCTACATCCAGAGTCTCTTGATGGTAAGGATAAAGCCTTTCTTGACTCTCTGCAATCACAAAAAGTTGTTTCCACACTTGCAAAAATTTCCTAAGCAAAATTTCAAGCTGGGTTCACAGGTCAACGATTGCACACAGCAACCCCTTCAACTACAGCATCAGTTCATAAACTGCTTTAGATTCAGTTTTCCTAATCATTTCCTTAACCTGTTTTTTTTTGTTGTTTGTTTGTTTGTTTGTTTTATACAGTCTGGTTCTGTTCCCCAGGCTGGAGTGCAGTGGTGCGATCTTGGCTCACTGCAAGCTCTGCCTCCCGGGTTCAAGCAATTCTCTGCCTGTCTCCTGAGCAGCTGGGATTACAGGTACATGCTACCACGCCCGGCTAATTTTTTTATTTTTAGTAGAGACGGGGTTTCATCATGTTAGCCAGGATGGTCTCAGGCTCCTGACCTGGTGATCCACCTGCCTCAGCCTCCAAAAGTGCTGGGATTACAGGCGTGAGCCACCGCACTGCCCAGCCCTCTTAACTAGCTCTTATCACTTATATGTAAAAGATAACATTTCAAATAAAATTTAAAGATACTCTTAAAGATGACATTTAAAATTTTTCCAATGCAAGATTAGTCTATATTTTTTTCCATTAATTTTGTAAGCATAAGTTTCGCTTCCTGAATAAGACAAAGTACAGAAATACAAAAGTACATCTCTCTTGAAGGCAGAGGTCATGTTATAAGTGTTGAGGTTAAAATGCGTATTAGGAGTAAGATGGGCAAATGGGAAGGGACTTACTATTTATTGGATGTCGGCTATGTGCTAGGATGTATATATGTTATTTCACTTAGTTTTTACACTAACCCTATGAGATATTATTACCCTCATTTAACTGATAAAGAAACTTCAGATCATAGGTCTTAACAATGTCATATAGCGACAACGTGGCAAAGCTAGAATTTTTAAGCCAGGTCTATAAATGCAAAATTCATACTTTTCTTTGGTTATTATATATTTTGTGTAAAGAAAAAAATAGTTACATATTAATGATTAAAAAATAAAGGCAAATATGGAAGAATTACAATAAAGGACACAGGTGAGAGAAAGAAAATGAAGAACATGCAGAAGGGGGTTTGGAGAAGGACCAGGTCATGCCAGTCCCTCAGAGGGGAATGAAACACTTGGTAAACATTCGGGAGTGGCTGGTTATGTCTAATGTGGCTGATTCATCTCAAAATGTCAACAGGGCCGGGTGTGGTGTCTCACACCTGTAATCCCAGCACTTTGGGAGGCCAAAGCAGGAGGATCACTTGAACCCAGGCATTTGAGACCAGCCCAAGCAACACAGTGAGACCCCCAAGTCTACAGAACACAATTAGCCAGACATGGTGGTCGACCCCTGTAGTCCCAGCTACTTGAGAGGCTGACGCAGGAGGATCTCTTGAGCCCAGGAGGTTGAGGCTGTAGTGAGCCATTTTCACGCCACTACACACCAGTCTGAGGAACAGATTGAGGCTCTATCTCAAAAAATATAGTTAAAAAAAAAAGGAATCAACAGATGAAGATGTGGCCCAAACAGGATTCTCCAAACTTAAAACCCTAAAAACAGGTAATCAAAAATAATAATATGAAGGCAAACACCCCCGAAGAGCGGTCGGTCAGCTCAAAGGGCCTCCATTTAGAGAAAAGATGGTGGTGAAACTAAGGCATTAGCTAACAGGAGAGAACATGTGTGTGTTTATCCCTGTAAGGAAGAAAGCTGATTATTTGGGAGATAAGGAAGACTGTGTGGAGAGTAACAAAAAGAAGCATTTGAATCAGAAACATGGATAATTGAATATAGATGCAAAGGAGAAAATAAATCTGAAAGAGACAGGAAGGATAAAGCAGAAACTAATGAGACTTGTTGCCTACAGGAGTGGATGGGGCCAAGTCGAAAGGATTCGGTGAGGAGGGAAATGGGGCAGATAAAATGCAGGAGCGACACTTCTCTGAATATACCTTTTCTGTATAATTCTGACTTTTTTAGAGCCATATTAATATTTTACATAAGAAAAAAACTCAAGCATGGGAGGAAAGCCTGAAAAAGAAATAAAATGGAAATAAACGAATCTAACTATATTTCAAATCAATAACATCACTACCCTGGGGGTAGGGGAAGGAATTAGTCACTTCGTGTGTGTGTGTGTGTGTGTGTGTGTGTGTGTGTATGTGTGTGTGTTAAAATCTATAAAACATAAAATTTGCTATTTAAAATATTTTTAAGTATACAATTCAGTGGCTTGATTATTTTCACACTGTCATGCAACCATCACCACTATCTATTTTCAGAACTTTTCATCAACCCAGACAGACATGCTCTATCCACTAAGCAATTACACCCCATACTCCATTCCCCACCTCCAGTCCTTCCAAGTATCTTGTGAACACAAAGTTTTGACTACACACTTTCAAACTGCAGATTAAAAAACAAAACAAAACTGTGAACAAAAATTGAACTCCAGATATATCGGTATGGGTTAGCAATTCTGAAACTGCTTTCTGTATATTCTAGAATTACACAGATAGTGAGCTGTATGATATTAAATCAGAACTGGAATTATTAATATGAAATCATGCTTTTAATATATATGGAGATATTACTATGGAAATAGACACAGATGTATGGATGCGGATAAATGCACTCTAGCTCTGCTAAGGTGAACTAAAAGCAATGACATTGTAATAGCAATGACCAGCCCCAGTGCCCTGGATTCTAGACTCTATTCTTCAAAAAAAGGAGGCAGGCCAGGTGCGGTGGCGCACGCCTGTAATCCCAGCACTTTGGGAGGCCGAGGCAGGTGGATCACCTGAGGTCAGGAGTTTGAGACCAGCCTGGCCAATATGATGAAACCCTGTCTCTACTAAAAAACACAAAATTTAGCCAGGCATGGTGGCGGCCGCCTGTAATCCTAGCTACTCGGGAAGCTGAGACAGGAGAATCGCCTGAACCCGGGAGGCGGAGGTTGCAGTGAGCTGAGATGGCACCACTGCACTCCAGCCTGGGCAACAAGAGCGAAACTCCATCTCAAAAAAAAAGGAGGCAGAGCTCTTTGGAGAAATGGCTGCTTCCAGGGCTGAAGCTGGAAGTACATGAAGAGCCTGGATCATCTTCTTGGGCCAGAAAGTAAGAGAGTGTCCAAAGAACAATGAGAACATGCCTAAGGACATAGGAGGAAGCTTGAGAAGCTCCCAGGGGGCAAACCAGGGACAACGGAAGCAGCGAAATAAATAATAACAGTAAGGGAGTCTGCTATGGTTTGAATGTTTGCCTCCTCCAAAACTCATGTCGAAACCCAGCCCCCAGTGTGGCAGTCTGGAGAGGCGGGGCAGTTGAGAAGTGACAGGGTCACAAGGGCTCTGCCCCTGTTACTGGGTTAATCCACTCACAGATGAATGGGTTATCATGGGAGTGGGAATGGTGGCTTTCTAAGAAGAGGAGGGGCCTGGGCAAGCATGTTAGCACGCTCAGCCCCTTGCCATGTGATGCCTTGTGCTGCCTGGTGACTCTGTGGAGAGTCCCCTCTCCCCGCCAGCAAGAAGCTCTCACTAGATGTAGCCCCTCTACCTTGGAATTCCCAACTTCCATAACCATAAGAGATAAATTCCTTTCTTTATAAATTACTCAGGTATTCTAAGCAACAGAAAACGGACTAAGAGTATAATACACTGAGTAAAATAAGTATCTGCGGATATCAATACATAAATAAGTAAGTGGGAAGGAGGGGCAACTCTTCCATAGAGTAGAATGCCAACTGATTAATGTAGAAGGAAGAATGGAATTAGAAATTTACCATCCAGCAACTATTAGGAATAACTAATACGAGTAAAGATCATCAATGGATGATAAACTAGTAGATAAAAGTTTGATGAGAAACAGAGTATTTACATAGTCTCAAAGTATCTCTCCACCAGATAGCTATCAGTGACAAAGGAGAAAGTAATAACTCAACAGTGGAGAAACCTGGAAGTCACCACTTTAGCCAAATAAAATTACCATCAAATCAGTATCACAGGGCTCATCACATGAGGCATTAGAAGAACACACCACCACCGTCTATGGTATTTCTGATGAAAATAATCACCCTGAATTTGATGAGGAAATATCAGACAAACCCAAATGGAGGGACATTTAACAAAATAACTAGTTTGTTCTCTTCCAAAGTGGGGAGGTCATGAAAGGCAAAGACAGGCTGAGGAACTGTTCTAGATTGAAGAACTAAAGAGAAAGGCTGACTGAATGCACCATGGGACTCCTAACCAAACACAACCAGACAAACTGTCCTTTCCTTTTGCTACGGAGAGTATTACTGGGACAACTGATGTAATCTCAATGTAGTTTGTGGATTGGACGACAGTATTGTATCAATGTTAACTTCCTGATTTTGATAACTGTTCTGTTACATATGAGAAACCACTCATTTTTAGAAAGTACCCACTGAAATATGTTAAGGATAAAGGAGCATCATGTCTGCAGCTTACTTTCAAACAGTTCAGAAACAAAAACTAACATGTATCTTCACAGAAACAACACAGAAAAAGCAAACGAGATAAAGTGTTAGCATTTGGGGAATCCAGGTAAAGAATATCTAGGAATTCTCTGTGCTAGTCTTGTATCTTTTCTGTAAGTCTGAAATTATTACAAAGGAAAAAATAAAGCCCAGGTGTATTACCCCAGTGGTTGCGTACTACTTTTTGCAAAACCCTCATCAAGTGATCATTCTGCAAAGCTTGCTCATTGCAGGAGTGATCTCACTGCTCGCTGCCTTCTGATATGAGCACTCTACCTTTAGACACTGACTATTGGAGAATTCTGCCTTATGTTGAGTCCAAATATACCACTGAGTAATTTTCATCCATCAAACCTATGTGTCTTTTCCTGTGGTTACGACGTTATTTCCCTAAAACCTTTCAAAGGCTTTCCATCCTCCTTTAGGTTTAATTGTAACACATTCTTTTTTTTTTTTTTAAGGACCAAACTTCTCCCTCTCATTTCTTACTTCTGAAAATTCTTTTTCTCATTCCTGTAACAATTATTTCGTCGGTTATAAAATGAGGCAGATGGACTGGATGCCCTCTAAGATCCTACTGAGAGACTGAGTTCTCAGAGGCAAGGACTGTGAAGTATATGTATGACTTGCACACACACGTTGTAAGTGAGGAATACACGTGTTGGATTGACCAAAACTTCCAAATCTAACATGCTAAGATTGATGCTTGGCGGTCTCCAATAAGATGATCTCTGCACTAAGCCACAGATTAGATAAAAACTTCCAAAATTTGAATAAGAAAACATCTTGAAATTTATAATTGTTTTCCCATAATCCAGTACAATTTATAACGCATCAGTATAGGAAATAGCTGTGTTCATGAAAACTCACAGACAAATCAACTCTGCCCAGGTTAGTTTTGAACTCACTGTCGGTGCCCAATCAACACCTGTTTAACTGCACTTACTACTTCCTCACATTATTCATTCCAGGAGACCCTGGTGAATTTACAAGAACAGCCAGTGTGGAAGTCCACCAACATATAATACAAAGTCGCTGGTGAAATCATCTCTGCTCAAGAATCACAAAAATCAGTTACCCTTTTATTTTTAATGAGTCAACTAGGGCACAGAGAAGGTAAGAAACTTCTCTAAAGTCACACAGTAAATGAGACTGAAAGTCGGAAGTAGAACTCGAGCTGCAAGGCTCTTCTGTCACAGCTCTTTCTACTACACATCACTCTACTGGCTGCATGCTAACACGCTTCCTCTAGGTCCGTTTTCTCATTACATCTCAATGCATGATTGCTACTCTATCAAATTTCGAGGGGCCGCTAGAAATAGAAGGTATCTTGCTCTTTTTATTTGTAAAACATATACCTATTTGATACAAAAAACTTACTACGTTCAAGCTTCATTGCTAATTTTATACTAAACCTGCTATCTGTGTGTGTGTGTGTGTGTGTGTGTGTGTGTGTGTGTGTGCATGTTTGACAGACAAATGTCTTTTACTTGGTTAAGCTATTGTCCTTTTAAAGAGAATTTTGAGGTTTTCATACACTGCCGACTTGGAGGCATTAAAGGCATATATCTTGAGGGTTAGGAACCTAGAATATTGATATATAACTGAAGATTCTCAAGATACAGTAAAGCATTGCAACACATGGTGGGAAAACAGTACATTAAAAGAGTGTGTTTGTTTGTTTGTTTGTTTGTTTGTTTTTTGAGACAGGGTCTCGTTCTGTAGCCCAGGCTGGACTGCAGTGTTATACTCACGGCTCACTGCAGCCTTGACCTTCTGGACTCAAGCGATCCTCCTGCCTCAGTCTCCCTCCCAAGTATTTGGGACTACAGATATGCACCACCATACCTGGCTAATTTTTGTATTTTCTGTAGAGACCGGGCTTCCCCATGGGGCCCAGTCTGGTCTCCAATTCCTGAGCTCAAGCCAGGCCCCTGCTTCAGCCTCCCAAAGTGCTGGGATTACAGGTGTGAGCCACCGTGCTCGGGCTAAAGAGCTAACTTTTTAGGAGAATCCTTTGGTAATGTGAATCATTTCTCTCTTATTTCTGTTTGTTCCTCTCAACACAGATGTGCTGGATTTGCAGAAAATAGATATGCTAATATTAGCAAGTACATCGTTTAAATATACATCTGTTACACTCATCGTGAATACTAAGCTTTGCCAAATTACAACGCAAATGGCTTAGTGATGAGTAGGTAAGGAGTTGTTTCTGATAACCTTGGTGGTCAGAACAGAAACTACTAAAAAAATCCACCTAGATGAGAGACTTAAAGGCATGGAAAGATACAACATGTACCGTGTAGAGTAGCTTATTCTAGGAATATAAATGCATTTATAAGAAATTGCCCTTAAAGGAAACAACGTCAGCAGGATGATGCCTATCACACAGGCAGAGAGAGTGGGGTAGTCTAAGAAAATTCCAATACAGGTTTCTGATACTTAACTACTGCTCACTTCTCTTCAATACTGTGGCACACTGTTTGCTCAGGGTGCTGGTCAGGATAACTGCATATGTTTTATTTCTCACATCCACCAATTACCTCCAGACCACCACCTAATATACTAAATTTCATAACAAGTGATATTAATTCAAAAATAGTTTTTGTTTTCAGATGTGCAAAAATCTGTCAAATGAAGGCACTCCACTAAATCAAAGTTATTTCCCCAAAAAAGTCTAAGGAGTAAATTACTTGGGTTTTATTTTTCATTTTTTCCAAGACAAGGTTTCCTTCTGTTGCCCAGGCTGGAGAGTACTGACTGATCATAACTCACTGCAGCCTAGAACTCCCAGGCGCAGGTGGCTCTCCCACCTCAGCCTCCTGAGTAGCTGAGACTACAGGTGTGTGCCACCAAGGCCAGCTAATTTGTTCTATTTTCTGTAGAGGCAGGCTTCTGCCAGATGCCCAGGTTGGTCTCAAACTTCTGGGCTCAAGGGATCCTCCTGCCACAGACTCCCAGAGTTGCCACGATTATAGTTGTGAGCCACCGTGCCCAGCCAGGTTTTATTTTATTTACTAGGTTTTGTTTCTCCCAAACTAGGAAATAAAATACATACTTGGTACTTGAATAATGAATGCTAAAAATCCAAATACGTATTTTATTTAATTGCATCATTATTTTTGATGATACAAGTCTATAAGACTAAGAAAAAAGGTCAAAATCAAAACAATATTTTAAAAGCCACCCATAAATTCAGAAAGGTAAATAACTATGGCCCATCAGATGAATAAAGTGAGTTACCCTCTACCTATTAGGTAGAGAAGAAATACTAAATATCCTAAAAACTATCTCCCGTCATTTCTATGCTGTCTGAATTATCCTACTAAACGAGCCTGTGTTTATGCTTTGTATTTCAGGAGTCCATATTAGGGCTTATTAGTAAAATAAATTTCTAAATGTTTTCTAAAATAATACCATGTCATTTTCCAAATAAGACAGTTCACCGTTGTTCCTTTTAATCTTGTACAAAGATGAGGATGGGTATCATTATTTCATTTCACATATAATAAAAATAGTTCTGACTCAAAACCTTATGATAAAATACATAATCAATTATGCATGAGCATGTTACCAACTGAAACCATAGTTACATTTCATTAATAGTGTACAGTTCCAATAATCTTTCATAGGTAAGTTTGTAATTGATAATCTACCATACAGTTTAATTATAATTGGTGAAAGTAATTTTACGACAAAGGTATAATCTCTCAAAAAGGGCAAATAGAACATATAAATGTCTTATTAATCTACTATTTTAAAATAACACTTCAAAAAAAAAACCTCTAAACATGGACATATTAAACATTTCATAAAATTATAAATTTTTAAACTCTCAGCTTCAAAAAGATATCTGTATTGGAAAGAGCCTAAATGTGTAGTAACACTAAATCGGTTGAATTTGCCAGGTGCAGTGACTCACACCTGTAATCCCAGCATTTTGGGAAGCTGAGGTGGGTGCATTGCTTGAGGTCAGGAGTTTGGGAGTGGCCTGGCTAACATGGCGAAACCCGGCTGTACTAAAAATACAAAAGTTAGCTGGGCATGGTGGTGTGTGCCTGTGGTCCCAGCTACTTAGGAGGCTGTGACAGGAGAACCGCTTGAATCCAGAGGCAGAGGCTGCAGTGAGCCCCAATCATGCTGCTCCACTCCAGCCTGAGCAACAGAGAAAGACTCTGTCTCACATACATACCTACATACCTAAATTGGTTGAATTAATTACAGTGCATCTAGAGAGGGAATTTCCTATAAGCTAGTGGACTGTGGGTTTCTCACTTACAGGAATCCCTCCCAATATAGCTGATTTAAATACTCTTGTTAAAGTATAATGAACACACACAAAGTTAATATACCCTAAGTGTGTGACCTGATGACTTTCCACAAGCTGAACACACTCAGATCAAGACAGAGAACATCACCTGTGCCCTCCCTCTCCCCAACACCCCTCCCTCCCCCGCCAATACTCCAAGGCGACCGCAGCCAGTCTTCTAGGAGCGGAAGTGCTCTGAGGGCCTGGATTCTTTCACTCGAGTCTAGGCCGGAAAGATGTTTTCCACACTGTGTGCAGTCGGAGAGTCTTTTGTTCATTGCTATATAATATTTCACCGTCTATTTACCCAGTCTACTGCTGTTAGGCCTTTGAATCTGCTTTTGTGTTTGCTATTTTATATTACTTTCTTTAAAAAGGCTCCCCAAATTGTACAAGCTTAGGCCTCACAAAATCAGGATCTGCTCCTGGGTACATCCACATGATTAAATGTATTGTTTTAAAAATCATGTTTTAGAATTAATAACACAGGAAGGTCAGATGCACAATACCTGTGCCCTATTATTTTGCATGCCAGAGGCACGTGGTACATACTTAAAAAAAAAGTTTACTGAATAAACGCCAAGTTGGAAAGTACACGTCTACTTAAAGGACACTGTGACAGGTAAGGTGACAGAAACATTAGCTCCAATGTATTTGAGATCTGAATTGCCATTATAGTATAGGAACTAACTAGTCCCTTCTTGAAATAACACACACGGTGTATAAGAGGTACAAGAAGGAGAGAGAGGGACACAGAATTGAGCATGTGGTTAAAAAAATGGAGAAGAACCAAGAAACCTTACTCTATATGTCTGTCACTAATGAGCTTTTAAGATCTTGGCCAAGTCACTTCATCACTGTGGGTCTCAGTTGTCTTAGTTTTAAATAGTAGGGTTGTAATCTCAGAGGCCACTTCAGCTCTAAAATTCTTAGATTCTCTTACCACGAGATAACGATAAAGGGAAAGTATTTATATTATTCATTGTATCAAAGCAATATTGGGAAACTCTAACAATAAATGCCATATTCTCATTATATTCACATTCATATCCCAAATATTTAGGAATTAAATAACAAGGTGCTTTTTACAATAATTTTTTCTGTGTCTTAAAGAACTGAGCAAGGAATTCCAACTTTCATTAAACATTTGCGGGCCATTCCGGGCTAAGAAATGTATCTACTTATTTTACACACAGTTTCTAAAATATTGATAAATTATTATGTGAAATACATTCAAATATGAAAGAAGAAAAACCTCCTAGATTTCCACACCACCACTCTCGCCACCTCAGTCCTTAATGATGATGTTACAAATTCAGGTAGCTTTTTTAAAATTAGGAAATCAGTATAAATTATTTTTAAAGACTCATGGAGACTGGCAATTTTCTCACTTATGCTAAGAAATTATCACTAAGAAATGAGTTCATATCCTTTGTAGGGACATGGATGAAGCTGGAAACCATCATTCTCAGCAAACTATCACAAGAACAGAAAACCAAACAACGCATGTTCTCACTCATAGGTGGGAATTGAACAATGAGATCACTTGGACACAGGAAGGGGATCACCACATACCGGGGCCTGTTGTGGGTGGGGGGAGGGGGGAGGGATAGCATTAGGAGATATACCTAACGTAAACGACGAGTTAATGGGTGCAGCACACCAACGTGGCACATGTATACATATGCAACAAACCTGCACGTTGTGCACATGTACCCTAGAACTTAAGGTATAATAAAAAAGAAAAAAAAAATTATCACCCAAATTTGTGGTTACCAAAAGGAAATAACAGATAAGTTATAAAATAAAAAGTATTTTAAAAATCCAAGAAAGGACAGTAACAGCATAAAAAATAAACCTCAGATCTGGAATCTCCATTAGGAAAAAAAAAGGAGTGAGCAGATAGGAAAGTGGGCAATTTGAGTAAAGGAAGTTCAAAGAGAGATTTGAAAATCAGGATGACAGTTTTATTTAGATTTGCTAAAGATAAAGGCAGCAAATCAAAGTACAAGTGATAGGTCTGGCACTGTCCTATTTCTAGTACAAGAAAAGAGTCTGGAGGAAGAATCATGCACTTCCCAAAGTTTCCACAATCTGCTGGGGAAAGAGGAAAGTCGTTTCAATAGATGGAAGAAAATGTAAAGCACAGATGACAATTTCACCGAATATAATGACTTTGGCTATGTTCCAAAGATAAAGATAATTAAGCCAAAGAACTTTCCTTTTAGGACAATATAGCTGTATTTTCAAGTAAGCTGAGTAAACACACAAAATGTTACAGAACCACTGAGACCCCCATGATTCTGCATACGGCGCTCACCTACAGGAACAGGTAAGACTGCCTCTGCTCTTTCTCCTATGTGGACAATAAACTCATTACCAATAACAGCATTACAGGAACTCCTGCTACAATAAATAAGTTGTTCTTTCATATTCGATTCTTATAAAATCAACAAGAACACTTTTAGAAAACAGTATGTACTTTAAAATACCTGCTCATGGCCCATTTCATTGAAAATATCTCTTTACAAGGGTCCCTAATTAATTTTCGAGAAAACCAGGCCCATAGTCTGAAATACGAGGACCTCTAAATGTGAAGCTAAAGTATTGCTTTCAGGTAATAATTAATCTTCTTAAATTTAAAAACTGCTTCACAATATTTCAGAAAATTAACCCTAAATAATAATTCAGTCTTTCTCTTACTCGAATTGTCAATTTTATAACTATTTGGGAACAAAGAAAAGAAAAATATAAAGCACTGCACAAAACTAATTTATGTGCAGATTTGTTCTTGTGGTCACTAAGTGTCTCCCTTTATTATACAGACAAGACAAACCATAAGCAAAAAGGGGGAAAACAAACTTCCTTTTTATAAATAGAAATTTAAAAGTTTAATAGTATAATAAAAAAAACTTAAAGAAAAAATAAAATAAAAGTTTAATAGTAATATAAGATTACTATCACTTGTTTGGACTTTAATTATTTTCTTTCAGTAAAATTAGTCGTACAAGGAAAAAAATGAATACGCTTAAAATTTACTTCTTTTATTGCCTTCTGGATTGAAACAGAATTAAAATGTTTTCCATAAAAAGTAAAAACTTGCCACTTTTTGCAATTTATTTTTCTGTTAGTAAAGATTTCTCCTCTTTCTTTTCTTTTCTTTTTTGAGTAATTAGACACCAGAGGCTTTGGTGGGTAAATTCACTAAACTAGATATATTTTAAAAGGACCATTGTTCTGTTTTTAAAGCTCTAATTTTCTTAGTATTGCATTAGGACCACCACACAAAGATAACTTTTGAAAAGGGGCAGTCAACTTCTCTTTCATGCTACTTTTCAACTGGAGGCCGGCAACCCCTTCATGCCGCTGGCTCTGGAAGGACAGCGTCTGTTTTCAGCAGAGGTTTCCACACTTCCCTCTGTACCTCTTGGTTTGCTCTTCCTTATAGGACAATCAATCTAATCCAGCAATAAAATAAATTGACCTAATGTTGAGGAAAAATTATCACTCTTCAGCCAGAAAGAGAAATGGCTAAGTAGGTGGAAATGTAGACCAATATTATAAGGATTAATAAGCCAAAGGCTCAAAGAACATCATTTATAGGACTTTCAAAAAACAAGTTTACAATTTCCAGAAAGGATGTCACATGCTTATATTACCTGCAATTTAAATGGTTAAATAAACAATGTATGGAGACAGAAACAAATATCGAGGAGGAACAATTATGACAGCAATGGTGATTATTTACCACTATATAAATAGTGACTGATAAAGAATACATAAAATCAATATGAAGACTGGTTTCAGTCTCCTTATTTCAATTATCAGCTAAGATAAGAAAGCTTCGCTTAAAACAAGGAAAACCTACAAACTGCTATCTCTGACTATCAAAAGAAAAACAGCACATTTTGAAGAATCAAGAAGCATAAACGCAGCAGGCACCACAAAATTCCAAACTCTAAGTCTAAAAAGTTTAGAAAGGCTTTTTTTCAATGGCAGTACTGAAGAAGGAAAAAAACCTGAGCTCAATACATAATGTCTTTAGTTTATGTGTTTTGAACAGTTACATGATACATATAGCTAAGAGATCGATGAAAAAACTTTCCCACGTAATCTGCACCTAGAAAAGAAAATAAATTCAATCTACATTTCACCTAATGTCGTGGTCATGTTTTGGGCCACAGAAAATTAACTGAAAAAAAACTAAGACAAAACATATCCTTTAGAGTCCATATTTTTAATATAGTCATAAATATAATCCATAAAAACTATTCCTCTCAGTAAAAAAGAAAACAAAATCAATGAAAATGTTTAGAATATTTTTGGTTTTAAATATGTAGAGCTTATTTATATATTTAGGCTAGAACAGAAATTCTAAAATAATGAAATACTCACCATCATCCCTTGGTAAGTATAAAAGATCTTTTTTTCCACCACTACTCCCCAACTGAGGAGGCAGAAATCTGATTTATGCAGGAAAGCCCAGGGGTAAGATATATATATAACTTCAAAAAAATGATTATCTTAACAAGTAAACTCAAGTTATATTTGTAATTTATAAATGCTGTCTAATAGCTGTCCTTTTGCATTTCTTTAAAAATAATTAGCCTCTAAAACTTCATCAGTACAAGTTTAAATGCAGAGCAATTAAGGATTTCCAAAAACATTGCTTTAATCTGCCCTTAAGTTTCTTTACTCTTTCTTAAAATGTCTGCAAAATTAATTGGACTCCTGAGCTCCATTCGGATAGATAAAACAATAAGAGGTATATTTTATATGACAAGCTCACAGCTTTAAAAAATCATTAAGAGTTTGGCAATAATATTTGCAGTGCATTTACTATTACCCATTGATCCTAATGCACTTGACTTATCTGTAACGATAAAACTTATCTTGACCTTGCTGAATACAAATAGCCCAGACTAAAACCTGCGATGGCCTCTCGAGGGGAAACACAGCGGTAATCATGACCAAGATAATACAGGGAACCTAAGTGCTCAATACAAATGTGCCAACAGAATCCACATTTGTTTCAGTCTCACTTTGGTAATAAGAAATGAGAAAGCAACAGTTTTCCATCTATAAACAGCATTAAGCTCTTTTCTCTAATCAACCTTACACATTTTAATCAAGGAACTAGGACAGCTTCTGTCATGTCCTTCTGTTATTTGGCTGATTCTTCAAAACACCTGGTCCCATCTGCTTTATGATGCACCCTAAGGACAAAGGAGCGGGGGACTCCCCTCAGATTAGACACCCCCACCTGACAGGAGGAGGGGGAGAACACTCGGATGTCTTCCTTTGGGGACATTCATAACACCAGAGAAACTTACATTAAAAAAATGGCAGCGTCCTTAAGGTGCATTTACATTTTTCATCCCACACTTTGTTCCAGTTCTACTAAAATATTCTAAAATTGCACCTACAGTGACTAATGCATAAAAGATATTCCTAAATGTTTTTCTTAAATTACATGACAGGTTCCTCAACCATCTTGTTCATCTCTCAAATTTTACCCTACATTTTTATGGTCAAAGTAAATCACTAAGTAAACATTAAATTACCTGCTTTCCTAAGTCTATGGATACAAAGTAAGCCAATGAAAGCCGTTTTCGGCCTTTTAAAATAGGTCTGTTAGCGATAAACACAGTTTCAACAGAGCCAACTTTTCAGCTAGAATATTTCATAAAGTTAGAAAAAAAAATCTTGAAGAAAATACTAATTCTCTAATATGATATGGCTACTGATTAAAGATTAAAAATAAACCATTAAGATTCCAGATTCTCAAATATTTTTATAAATATTAAAGCACATAATTATATTCATTATAAACATACTAAATTATTACTTGTAATTTTTTAAGTTCCAAAAAACTGTATAACAAATAATGTATAATTTAGTTTTGAAATAAGACTTCTGTTTGTTTTTAAACTACTTATGGAGACTTTGGGATTTACAGATAAATTATAACTTCATGAATTACACTTCTGACAACTCAAAATTCAGGCTTGGATTGTCTCTAAACACCCTGCCCCCAAATATTTCCCAGGGCAGCCAGGCAATGAAAGCACATTTAGTGTCATTTTATATAACGGGTATGTCTTTTAAAGAAGAAAGAAATAACTTTAATTGTTCTTTAATACTATTTTAGTAGTTTGCTATCTACATCAAAATTGTATGATTTTAAGGCAGCGTGAAAAAGAAATTATACAGAGAATTTGCTAAGTAGATCAGTGGCTTTCTTAAGCAGTACACTAATGCAGATACAGTTTTGAAAACACTGCAAGAATTAGTTGTCCTGTATTATTATTCAGGGCACCTGAACGCCAGATATTATAACTATGGCACATTAGCTCTCCTATTTCTCAAGATAGAACCAGGAATTTTAAACGTTCCCTATTGAGTAATTTGCTCAGAGCACCTAAATGAAACATACTGTAATTTTATATATTTCCATCTACAGTATTGCTTAGTGCTGATAAACGGCAATATAACTTCCTATATTTTAAAAGGCAACAGTTCTGGCATTGGCTATAGACGAGCACAGACTTAAATAATAACGCCATCCACAAACTCTGCCACAAAGAATAAGGCTCCATTGCTAATTATACAGGGAACTGATTTTAATTACACAGAGAACATTGCTTTTAAAAACACTTTCCAAACTGCAAAGGCAGAGGGGCGGGTAGCTGGGCGGGGGGGAAGCAGCAAACACTTCTACCGTGTTACAACAGTGCCCTCTACTGGTGAATTGGAAACTTTGCAGGTTAAAAAAAGTAGAAAAGAAAGCCAGGAAGAACAAACTTTAATTATGAAAATTTCGCTGACTTTCTTTAATATAAATAATGAAATTCAACTTGTGTCACTTTAAACCTAAATCAATATTTAACTTGACATGTGAAAAGCTTCCCGATTAAATTTATAGTTTTGAAATAACTGTGAATTTCAGAAATGTGGTTTCCAACTATATATCATCTGGCTAAAAGACAAATCATGTTTATTTTAAGTGATGAACAAATATTAGAAATATTTGGATAGTTCATCAATATTTCTTAATCTAAAATTCACATATTTAGTAAAAGAAATTAAAATCTAATTCATTAAATGTATGAATTTTTACTTCTCAGGCTGTCATGCATATAATGTCATGTCAAAATAGCAATAGTTGGCCAGGAGCAGTGGCTCATGTCTGTAATCCCAGCGCTTTGGGAGGCTAAAGTGGGCAGATCACCTGAGGTCGGGAGTTCAAAACCAGCCTGACCAACATGAAGAAACCCTGTCTCTACTAAAAATACAAAAATTAGCCGGGCGTGGTGGCACATGCCTATAATCCCAGCTACTTGGGAGGCTGGGGCAGGAGAATCGCTTGAGCCCGGGAGGCGGAGGTTGCGGTGAGCAGAGATTATGCCATTGCACTCCAGCCTGGGCAACAAGAGCAAAACTCCGTCTCAAAAAAAAAAAAAAAAAAAAAAAAAAAAAAAAAAAGCAGTAGTTATTTGTCATCAACTTAGATTCCGACAAAATTTTACTCTCAATTTATTTAACCAGTAAATATTTCTTTAAGCCGATAACTATTTCTGTAAGAATATCTTTGGTTTTAGGAACAATTAATGTATGCTTAGCACACAGATCTCAATAATGAAATAACTATCATTACTAATACTTCCTTTGTTTGAAGTGGAAATTCTACCACATACGCAAGTCTGATTTACAAGAAATAACAATACAAGACTTCCAGCTACATGTACTTTAAAATCTTTGAATTTTATATTGTATGATAGGAAACTTTTAAGTGAACTAATAAATTTTAAGAACAAGTATATTAAACAACTGACTACAGTCTATTACTATTTTTAATCTCTAGCAAAAATAAACTATTTGTTATGTCTAGACTAAAAATTTTCTGTTGTCTTTCCTTATATACAAATAATTTTTTATTTTTTATTTTTTTATTTTTTTTGAGACAGAGTCTCGCTCTGTTGTCCAGGCTGGAGTGCAGTGGCCGGATCTCAGCTCGCTGCAAGCTCCGCCTCCCAGGTTCACACCATTCTCCTGCCTAAGCCTCCCGAGTAGCTGGGACTACAGGCGCCCTCCACCTCGCCCGGCTAGTTTTTTGTATTTTTTAGTAGAGACGGGTATATAAAAATAATTTTTATCACAGATACATACAATCTAAGTCATGAAAATTCTGAAAGCAATATAAGAACTTAATAGCTTTACAGGAAACCAATTTTTTTCATATTACAAGAAACTCTGAGCTTCAAGAAAGGTAAGGCTTAGAATACATTCTTTTAGCATCTTAAATATGGAGTGGGGGTGGCAGTGTAGAAGGGATCAAGAACAAAATGGCCCCAGCAGAAAATTGTCAGGGAAAAACGTTAAGAGGGGGCAGGGATGGGTGTTAAGACACTCAAGGAAAGGACTTGGAGAAGAAGTGAAGGAAGGAGAACTCAGAAGTGTGTTGAGTTCTGCCGCTCATTAAGGCCTAAAAACTCAAGTGAGGAGTCTGCAGAAGTTTAACAAGTTACCATCCTACTCTTCAACAGCAGATCCCCATTTTTCACTAACAGTTACAGTTTCCAATTTTATAATGGAAATCAATAGAAAAATGAAGTTTACATTAAAAAATGTATTTTATAATGAACCTCCGGAAAGTATCTTCAATCAGGCAACACCCATGTAAATAAATTATATTCTTACCGACCACTGGAAGAAAAGAAACAAAAGTAATTAGGAAAGTAGCAGAGAATTAACCATAAGTAAAATGGAGAGAACAGATCCTGATGGATCTGAATTTGTTTTTTAAAGGATATGCTCCCGGAAAAGTAAGAATTGGTTTCTAATATATAATAGTTCCAAAGTACAACCAATGACTGATGAGAATTTCATGCTCAAAGAAGAAGGAATGATGGACTTGGGATCAGAGTTTTTCGATTTCCTACTCATAAGAATGAGTTCAAAGTTATACCTCTATTCAGTGATGTAGTGGGAAAGACATGTCTGTCTTTAGAGCGAGTCCTTAAAGCAAGTTTTGTTTTATGCTGATACCTATATTAATACTTGTATACTATTACAGGCCATTGTTCATTTCTCCTAATTATCTAATTTTTTTAAAAGATGCTCACCTGAAATCCCTAAAAATAAATTTAAATGTGCAAAACTTGGGGTCGAAGGTAGTCCAGTAATCTGTGGGCCAACCAAAACCCAGGAGTCAGGCATGATAAAACAGGCAAAGAATTTTTAAAGAGCAATTTATAATGGAAAAAGTACAGTTTATAAACATAAATATATTCATGGGTAATCAAAGGCATGCAAGATATAACTATTTTTCACCAGTCTGCCAAAGATAAAAAAGGCTACTATGCACTGCAGATGCAGGCATAGGGAAGGAGGCAGTCTGCTGCTGTAGGGGTGCATGCTGGGACAGCTGGAGGGCAACTGAAATATGATTAACACCGCAATTCTTCCAGGAATTTCTCTTAAGGAAATTATGAGAAAATGCAAATGGATGTGTGTGATTAAGAATGTTGGCCGGGCGCGGTGGCTCAAGCCTGTAATCCCAGCACTTTGGGAGGCCGAGACGGGTGGATCACGAGGTCAGGAGATCGAGACCATCCTGGCTAACATGGTGAAACCCCGTCTCTACTAAAAAATACAAAAAACTAGCCGGGCGAGGTGGCGGCGCCTGTAGTCCCAGCTACTCGGGAAGCTGAGGCAGGAGAATGGTGCGAACCCGGGAGGCGGAGCTTGCAGCGAGCTGAGATCCGGCCACTGCACTCCAGCCTGGGCCACAGAGCGAGACTCCGTCTCAAAAAAAAAAAGAATGTTAATAAAAGGACTGTTAAAATAGTGAAAAATTCTGAGCAATCTAAATGTCACAGCAGGGAAATAGGTAAATTCATGATGGCACACACACGTAATGCAACCCTGTGCTCCCACTGGGGTAAGTTAACAACCGTGGAAAGACCTTTGCAATGAAATAAGCCGGGGAGAAAACCCACATCAGAACACAGAACATATGGTGGGATCTCATTCTGGAAAAAGAAATCAACATCTATGTATGTAAGTATGTATGTGTGTGTGTGAATGTTCGTGTGTGTTTCTACACTCTTGCCTCCACTACACACACAGACACACACACACACACACACACACACACACACACACACACACACAGTAGAAATCAGGAAGGATTATTCTCCATGGGATTATATGTGACATCTTTCTTTTATCTTCTCTGTAAACACTTTTTAACCACATTTAAAAATTTTTCTAAAGTTATTATCTTTCCTCTAGAATAAAGTTTTCATTTTTAAAATAAGTAAAATATAATGTGAAATCTTTAGATTAACAAGCAAAATAGGGAATTGTTCTAGGATGTAATGTTTTACACTCTGAATTAATTATAAATCCAATGATCTGACTTCCAATCTTGGAAGGGCCTTGCTAGAAAAAAACACGGAGTTACGATTAAAAGCATAAATTTTGGAGTCAGACCTTCGTGAGTTTAAACCCTACCACTGCATTTCCTAGCTTTGTGATCTTAGGAAATTGAGTTCTCTAAGTATGTTTTTCATCTGAAAAATGGTGATGTGAATACTTGCCTTATAAGTAAAATAGATAACAAAATTATAATTATTATATTAAATGTATTATTGTTCTTTACTTGGCACTTTTTAGGTGCCAAAAGACATGGCACTAGGATCTTTACAGAGACGATCACTTCATCTTCACTACTACCCTGTGATGTGGGTAATATTTATGATCTATATTTCCCATAAGAGGAAACGAGATTTGGAATGTTCCCACCCAACAGAACATGGCTACTAACAGGCCATGGATATGAATCCAAGATTGTGTGCCTACAAGGCAAATGGATTAGCCACTATGTCTCACTGCCTCCACTCCTGATGGTCACCAGAGCTTGGCCGCTATGTCACACCACCTCCACTCCTGATGGTCACTAGAGTTTGACCGCTATGTCACACTGCCTCCACTCCTGAATTACCAGAGCTTCACACTTTGTCACACTGCCTCCACTCCTGATGGTCACCAGAGCTTGACACTATGTCACACTGCCTCCATTCCTGATGGTCACCAGAGCTTGACCACTATGACACACTGCCTCCACTCCTGAATGGTCACCAGAGCTTGACCGCTATGTCACACTGCCTCCACTCCTGATGGTCACCAGAGCTTGACCACTATGTCACACCGCCTCCACTCCTGATGGTCACCAGAGCTTGACCACTATGTCACACCGCCTCCACTCCTGATGGTCACCAGAGCTTGACCACTATGTCACACCGCCTCCACTCCTGATGGTCACCAGAGCTTGACCACTATGTCACACCGCCTCCACTCCTGATGGTCACCAGAGCTTGACACTATGTCACACTGCCTCTACTCCTGAATGGTCACCAGAGCTTGACACTATGTCACACTGCCTCTACTCCTGATGGTCACCAGAGCTTGACACTATGTTGCACTGCCTCCACTCCTGATGGCCACCAGAGCTTGACCACTATGTCACACTGCTTCCATTCCTGATGGTCACCAGAGCTTGACACTATGTCACACTGCCTCTACTCCTGAATGGTCACATGTTGCACTGCCTCCACTCCTGATGGCCACCAGAGCTTGACCACTATGTCACACTGCTTCCATTCCTGATGGCCACCAGAGCTTGACCACTATGACACACTGCCTCCACTCCAGATGGTCATCAGAGCTTGACCACTATGACACACTGCCTCCATTCCTGATGGTCATCAGAGCTTGACCACTATGTCACACTGCCTCCACCCCTGAATCGTCACCAGAGCTTGACCACTATGTCACACTGCCTCCACTCCTGAATCGTCACCAGAGCTTGACTGCTATGTCACACTGCCTCCACCCCTGGTCACTAGAGCTTGACCGCTATGTTGCACTGCCTCCACTCCTGAATGGTCACCGGAGCTTGACACTGTGTCACACTGCCTCCACTCCTGAATGGTCACCAGAGCTTGACCACCATGTCGCACGGCCTCCATTCCTGAATTACCAGAGCTTAGGCACTACGTAGCACTGCCTCCACTCCTGAATTACCAGAGCTTGCTGTTCTTGTTCTTCTTGTTGTCATTACTATTGCTGGATGACGACTTTCTATTATTCTTATTTCAAAACATCTCATTTGTCAAACAATACAGCTGACCCTTGAACAGCATGGCTTTGAACTGCACATGACCCATTATATGTGGAGTTTCTCCCGCCTCTGCCACCCTTGAGACAGCAAGACCAGCCCCCCAACCAGCCTACTCAACATGAAGATGACAAGGATCAACAACTTTATGGTGATCCACTTCCACTCAATGAATAGTAAATATATTTTCTCTTCCTTACGATTTTCTTAATAATATTTTCTTCTCTCTAACTTACTTTATTGTAAGAATACAGCACATAGTACACACAACATATGAAATACGTGTTAATCGACTGTTTATGTTATTGGTAAGGCTTACAGTCAACAGTAAGCTATTAGTAGTTAAGTTTTGTGGGAGTCAAAAGTTACACATGAATTTCTGCACAGGGGTCTGTGCCCCCAACTCTCATGCTGTTCAAGGGTCAACTTTGTAATAAAAATCTAACTGTTCATTTTGGCTAAGAAATACATTAATCTTGCTTCCTATTCAAAGCTGTCAAACTATCCCCCTACCAAACACTGCCAGTAGCCATCCTGTCTCCACATATTGAAACACTATACAGGATGAGTGTGTACCTGTCTCCTCCATATTGAGACACCAGACAGAATGAGGGTGCACGTTCCTTACATTCTACACATCCTCCAGAACTACATGTGGATCTCTTAAAGGCAAAACAAAAACAAATGGGCTAATTCAGAGCCAGGGTATAATTTTTAAATGAGTCAGGAAATATTTGTGAGCTGTAATTTAAACACTAGGTTTCCTAAAATCTCACCATCAGCATTAAAATTCTAGTAAGAAACAAGTAACTAAGTACTAATTTCTTCCTCTAAAATACAAAATAATTTTTAAATGCCTACTTAAAAATCACATCTTTCTTTCTTTCTTTCTTTCTTTTTGTGAGACAGAGTCTCACTCTGTTGTCCAGGCTGGAGTGCAGTGGCATGATCTCGGCTCACTGCAACTTCTGCCTTCTGGGTTCAAGCGATTCTCTTGCCTCAGCCTCCCAAGGAGCTGGGATGACAGGGGCGTGCCACCATGCCCGGCTAATTTTTGTATTTTTAGTACAGATGGGGTTTCGCCACGTTGGCCAGGCTGGTCTCAAACTCCTAACCTCAGGTGATCCGCCTGTCTCGGCCTCCCAAAGTGCTAGAATAACAGGTGTGAGCCACCGCACCCGGCTGAAATCGTATCTTTAAAAACTGCTTTCCTCAGTTTGGAATTTAAATTGCACATTGATCTAAAACTTATCTTTTAAATTTGGAGTTACCATTTCAGGGAGATTACTTTTTAGAGTGTACCATAAAAACAAATTAATAAACCTCTTCTCTTCGTTTTCAACCTAAGCTTTACTTAACCAGACGCGTTTAACACTGCAGGGTTTTCCTGACACTCACCTCTCATTGGGCTTTCTAGGGTCTTTTTCAAAACACCTGGCAACTGTGGCTTTTTCTATAGCTCTCCTTTCTAATAACTTAAAACTCTTCAATGATTTGCCATTGCACTTAAAACAAAATCCTCATTCTTCTCCCTGATTACCAGATAAGCCCTGACCTCTGCTTCATCTTACGCCATGCTCCCTCAGTGATTCTAGGCATGTTGGCTTATTGCTGTTGCTTGAAAACATCAAGTTGACTCTCGCTGCAGAGGTTTTGCGCTCACTCTTCTCTGTCTAGCACACTCTCCTTCGCTGGTCATGATGACTGGCTCTCGTCACCGGGCTATCAGCTTAAGTGCTCCCTTCTCAGAGAAGGCCTGCCCTGAAATTCCACGGTCGGTCACCATCACAGGCCCCTACGTTCATTCCCTTGTGCATCGCTATCAGTCTCATTTCCCATCTTCTTACATGGACTATTAGCCCACATGAGGACGTCAGCGCCATGGAAGCAGAGCCTACCTATTTATTGACTGCTCCCTCCCCAGTGCCTGGAACAGCGATGGCGCAGAGTGGACCATGCTGAAAGAAGGGAATTTCACTCCGTTTACTAATGGTAAAAGGAACATATGCACACTGGAGGAACTTACAAAATACAGGAGAGTTTCAGAAATTATGATCCAGAAAAAAACTGCTATTAAGCATTTCCTTTATCCACCCCTAAGATGACTCTCAAACATTCTTACCTACCAACAGTAAAGAGCCACGGGATATGCTGTTGGGTAAAACGAAAGTCAAGGTGCCAAACAGTGCACCACAGGCTCCAGTCTGTGTTACACATGACAGGGAGGATGAAGTACAGTCACGGCTGCTTTCCTCTGCATAAATCAACACTGACGAGATGCAAGAGTCAAAAAAGGGAGCAGCTAGAAGGAGCAGAAAGGAAGGAAATGGAGAAGGGAGGTGACGGGAGAGTCCTTGTCAGGGTCCTCAGCTGGTGTTCTAGGTTTGACCTCAGCGCAAGTACTGTCCATTCAAGAGAAGCACATTTACTTAGCATCTTTCTTTTTCTCCTTCACTCCTGCCTGTGAAAGCCTAACTCTAAGAATGAACCTAGTTGCTACTTTCCACCTGGCTGCATCCACCCTGCCAGGGGCTGCTAAAGCCAGTGACACAGCAGGCCTGTTACTACTGCCCACCTCCAGGGAGGCCTCACACAGCTCAGCAGGCACCACGGGTTTCTAGGCAGCGTGCTCCCCTACTTTCTGATCCACCCTTCCCTGCCTCTCCACTCCTGAAGCTCCTGACCCCGGGCCCCACTCACTTCCCTCTGAAGCTTCCCATCAGATGCCACTGATGAGGACTCCCTCCTCAACCCATGGCTCTATCCACAAATCCACCGGCATTTCTACCGAGCTTCTCCCACAGCAATGGAATTCAACAAATGGAGCAGGGATCCTCTGACATTCATTCCCCCCACCCCCGCCCCCGGCCACCCAAAACCTAAAACTATAAAACTTCTAGAAGATAACACGGGACAAAAACCTTTGTGATCGTAGGCTACGCAAGGATTTCTTAGGGCACAAAGAGTACAAAACATAAAAAGGAAAAGAAAGATAAAACTGTATTTCATTAAAACTAAAACCTCTACTTCTTGAAAGATACTGTTAATAAAATGAAAAAACCACAGGCTGAGAGGAAATATTTGGAGAACATATAGATGATAAAAAACTGATGACCAGGGTAGGTAAGGAACTCTCACAGACGAATAATAAAAAGACAAACAAGCCGTATAACCCCAGCATTCTACTCCCGGGCATTTATCCAAGAAAAATGAAAACACAAGTCTACACAAAAACCTGTACATGAAGGACACACCATGACAGTCAGACGGGAGAAACACATTTCAAGAGATCTGTTGTATAGCAATGTGACTACAGTTAAAAATAATATACTGTAGTATTTTTTTTAAATGTAGAGAGTGGACGTTAAGTGCCCTTACCATAAAGAGTTAACGATGTGACCTAATGCATTAGTTAGAGTTAACCATTTCACAATGTCTATATACTTCAAAATGTCATGTTGTACACAGTAATAACATATAATGATGGTATCTGTCAATTAATTTCTGAAAAAAGTAAAACTATGGAGACAGTAAAAAGGTCAGTAGTTGCCACAGGTTGGGGTGAGGGAGGGAAGAATAGGTAGAACACAGAAAAATTCTAAGGCAGTGAAACTACTGTCATTCTCTGTATTTGTCATTACACATTTGTCAAAACACATAGAATGTACACCACCATTGTACAAGGTTCAAGACTGAACCTAAGGAAAACTACAGACCCTGGGTAATAATAATGTGTCAAGGCAGGTTCATCAGTGCACCTACCACACTGGTTTAGGATATTGACAGACGGGAAGGATAAGGGGATGAAGGAGAAGGATGAATCTAGGAACTCCGTACTTTCTGCTCAACTTTGCTATGAATCTAAAACTGTTCTTAAAAATATTAAGTCTATTATTAAAGAAAAAAACTATGTATGCCATGTAAAACATTGAAAATATGAAATATTTATGGATAAAGTTTATAAATTATGTATAAGAGATGCACTGAAAACTATAAAACATTACTGGGAAAAATTAAAGATCTTTTAAAAATGGAGAGATGTGCCATATATATTATTTTTTTTTTAGACAGAGTTTTGCTCTTGTCTTCAGTGGGGCGATCTCAGCTCACTGCAACCTCTGCCTCCCAGGTTCAAGCAATTCTTCTGCCTTAGCCTCCTGAGTAGTTGGGATTACAGGTGTGCACCACCGCACCCGGCTCATTTTGTATTTTTAGTAGAGATGGGGTTTCTCCATGTTGGCCAGACTGGTCTCAAACTACTGAACTTACGTGACCTGCCTGCCTCAGCTTCCCAAAGTGCCGGGATTTACAGGTGTGACCTGTCGTGCCCAGCCTTATATTCTTTAATCAGAAAATTCAATATTGTGACGATCTCAACTCTCTCCAAATTGGTCTACAGATTCCATGCAGTCCCAATGCAAATCTCTGCAGTCTTTCTTGTAGATGACACATTGATTTGAAATTTTATATGGAAATGCAAAAGACTCAGTGTCAAGAACCATAAAGGGTCTGAAATGCTGTCTTCCAAGAAGTTAGTCTGCCACAGTTTCCTGGATTTTCACAGAAGACATCAGACTCCTAGGTCAGAGATAAAGCATAGCTTATTGTTCACAGCCATTCCATTCCTGGGTATTTATCCATGATAAATGAAAGCATAAATGTTCATAGCAACTTTATTTGAAATAGTCCAAAACAGTAAACAACCCCAATGTCAATTAACAGATGAATGGGTAAACAAATTGTGGCATATACACATAATGGAATAATACTCAGCAATAACAAGGAGTAACTTATGGCTATTTGCAAAATATCCAAAATTTTGGATGAATCTCAAAATAATAATGTTGGTGAAAAAATCCCAAACCAAAAAACAGTACATACCATGATTTCATTTATATAAAATTCTAGAAAAATGCAAACTAATCTACAGTGACAGTAAATAGGTCAGTGGTTGCCTGAGGACCCAGCTGGGGAGGAGGGAAGAGGAGATATGGATTGCAAAGGGCTTGAGGTAACTTTACAGGGTGATGGATATTTTCATAATTTTGACTGCAACAATGCTTTCACAAGTATATACATATGTCAAAACTTACAAATTTTATAAACATGTAGCATTTACTGAACATAAACTATGCCTCAATTAAGATAGAAAAAAATAAAGATAATAGTCCAGAAAATAGACACATATACACACACAAATCAAAACCTAAACAGATTTCTGCTGCTGCGCAGCACAGGAAAAACAGTTTGGAGTTACAGTCGAGCTAGGTTAACTTCCTGCTGAAACAAAAAACAAACACTCATCAGGAAAACAGGAGAGTCCACCTTCTCCACAAACTACATTTACGATGTCAAGAACATAATTCAAAATTATTAGACATATGAAAAAGCCAGAACACTTTGCTCCATAATGAACACAAAGGCAATCAACTGAGACCATCACTAAGAGGAGCCCAAGAAGCTATTACTACTATGTTTAAGAATATAAAGGAAAATATGTTCACTGGCAATCTCAGGAGAGAAATAGAACTATAAAAACAAACCAGATGGTAACTCTACAACTGAAAAATATTATATCTGAAATTCAAACTTAACAGCATGTGTAGCAGAAAGCTCAGTGACCCTGAAAATAGATCAACATAAATTATCAAATTGGAAGAACGGACAGAATAAAGACTGAACAAAATGAGCAGAACATCAGTGATCCTATGGGACAATATCAAAAGGTCTAACACATGTTTAATTGGAGTCTCAGAAGGAGAGGACAGGATAGGGAAAAAAATATTCAAAGAAATAAACAGCTAAAAACTTTCCAATTTGGCAAAAGACATAAATACACCTCAAAGAAGTTCAGTAACCTCCAAGCATTGAGAAAAAAAAAAAAAGAAAGAAAACCACACTTAGTTAAACTGATAAAAGCCAAATATAAACAGGAAGGCCTGAAAGCAACCAGAGAAAAACAGCACATGAGATCCATGGAACAATAGACAAATGACATCTGACTTCTTATCAGAAACAATGGAGGTTATGAGACAGTGGAAAATATCTGTAAAGTGCTAAAAGGAAAAATATATATCAGTACAGAATTCTATAAATTTTTTATGGACTTTTTTGAGAAATGGCTGATTTTACATCTCAGTCATGACATATACAATATGAACCTGACTTGTCCCATCAGGTAACAAGGAATCTATATCAACAATCACTAGGATCAAGTCAAAAGGAATAGAAGCAAAGATGAAAAAGCTCCTGTTGGCCACGCGTGGTGGCTCATGCCTGTAATCCCAGTACTTTGGGAGGCCAAGGTGGGTAGATCACAAGGTCAGGAGTTCAAGACCAGCCTGGCCAAGATAGTGAAACCCCATCTCTACTAAAAATACAAAAATTAGCTGGGCATGGTGGCAGATGGAGGTCATCCCAGCTACTTGGGAGGCTGAAGCAGAGAACTGCTTGAACCCAGGAGGCAGAGGTTGCAGTGAGCCAAGATCGCACCACTGCCTTCTAGCCTGGGTGACAGAGCGAGACCCTGTCTCAAAA